>NW_024062623.1:1640000-2094103 GCF_006381635.1 Hibiscus syriacus | reverse complement strand
CTATAGCCTCTACCTAGGAAATTGAAGTACATCCAAAATTATGATGAGGAATCAAAACAGCTATTCAAAAACACATTTATAACTGATTTTCTACCTCTATGATACATATTTTGAATTATTTAAATTTCTTTTTTAACATTTTCAATTAATTTAAAATTTTATTGTATTGGTAAATAAGAAAATAAATCTATTTAAATATTATTATATAAAATGATTGAAAATACCAACTTAGTATTTTGATATTAATGCATTTTTTGATCTCACTTCTACTTTGTTAACTTGTCATTGAATTGCACGAATCAAGTGATATTGACGGTATACGGTAATTTCTTGAAGTCTTGGATTTGAGTACTATGAATATCAACGATATATCAAATGATTGAGAATCATCTTTAAAAATGTACTACATTGCATTTACCCTAAATTAATACAAGAAAAAAGAAAAAAAGCTTATCATTGAATTAATAATAATTATTTGCGTCTTATCTTATTTTTGTATAAATTAAGTGTTCAAACATCAAACATAAGATTAGTGTGAGTAATGCAACAGTGAGAGCTCTTTTTGAGGATGAATGAAGATATTAAGGAATGGTTAAGAATTATTTTAATTTAATAATTTCAAACATATGTACTCTTATAAAAGGATAGTTCCTACTCATATTAGATATTAAAAATTATTATTTTTATTCTATAAATTATCTTTTAAATGAGCAACGTCAATTGAGTTTCACTTCCTCCTTTTCAGGTGACCTAAATTTAGAATATTGTGTTAATCTTGAGGGCAATATCCACCTTAAGATTTCAGGTATTCGAAATTTAGAAGACTGTGATTAGTGATCAATGGTGTATTTACCCAAAATAGAGAATTAAATGTTAACAATTGTGTTAATATTTTAATAGCCGGATACTAAATTGAAATTTAAACTAAATATGCTTTTGAAAAAAATAAAATTAGGTACCAAAATGAAACAAAAGAAATAATTGATGTACAAACGTGTAGTTTACCCTAGTTTAAAGACCAAGTGACTAAAATAAAACGGGAAAGAACCTTTCGAGGCCGAGAAAGAATGGTTTTCTGATGCAAGAGTAGGTGTGAAAGAAATGTTGTTTGATGATGTTAAGCTATCCCACATCCGATGCAAACAACAAGCTGGTGGTTGGTAACTTATATAAAACAAAAAGGGGAGTGGGGGGTTAGTATCTTTGCGCTTGGGGCAATGACGCAGCTCATGAGGTTCTAACCGAGGCGCGTCTATTGCTGGTTGAAAACTATTTCCAAACCCCCTCGTAGGCCTTGGCTTGTCCTGGGCCTTCGAGAATTTCTGGAAGGGCTCCTTTGGGGTAAAGCCCTACAATTTTAGTTTTAAGTTTTATTTGTCATTTTGTTCAAGGACGGCTTTTTAACGATTCATGTCAAGTAGATGTTTGTCTAAATGCCTAGCTGAAAGTGATACGTTGCTAATCAAACACAGTAGCAGTTTTCCTCTAATTTGAGGATAGAGATTTATCCACGGTGTTGCTGTGGTTCCATCCTCCTCCTCTATGACACTATACCTTAATTGATTCAGCGTTTACAGGTGAAAATTCAATAGCTTTCGGATGAATTGTGATTTGGCATTTGGTGATCCATCTCGTAAAAATTGCTGGTTTGATTTTAGGAAACATACACTTTTACATTAGGATCCACTTCTGGCTCAATTTGAATTGACAATAATGGTAATAATATTGGTAGGAGATGATAAAAGGAACAACCAATCTCTATTCAAGGGTTTTTTTTTTCTTTTTTTGTTTACTCAGTTTCTGATCTATTAATGGGATTATTTTAGATCAAGTTTTCAGAAGTTTATTATAGGGATGACACTCTTAATTCAATTTGTTTCATTTATAAGGATTTTAACTTCTCACCTTTCGCTTGCTTATCTGATCGAGTGTTTTAATCATATATTATTCTCAAAACCAACTAATGGTTTGCTTCTAACAATGAAATTTTTAATAAAAGAAAATACCTCAGTGACAAAAATGCCTTATAATACGATTAACCATTTTTTTTTTGGATTTGTCAAAAGACCAACTAAATTGCAATGCGATCGATAATTCGCAACGCGGTCTCCGATATCGCAAATCAGCTTCCAGATTCGCAACGCGAACTTCGACTATCGCAATGTGATTTTCCAAATTCGTTGCGATAGTCCAAGTTCGCGTTGCAATTTATTCCAAATTCGTTGCGATAGTCGAAGTTCGCGTTGCGATTTATTCCAAATTCGTTACGATAGTCCAAGTTCGCGTTGCGATTTATTCCAAATTCGCAACGACTGGTGGTATTGCATTTGTTTCTTAAGAATTTCTCTAAAGATAGTATTCGCGCGGACGTGTCGAAGACACTATTACCACGACCACGACGAGACGACGGCGGCGGCGTGCGAGAGTCCCCCTTGTTCTCTATCACTCAACAAGGAAGTGGGAAAGCCAAGCCTTAAATACCATTCCCAATAGTGTTTCCAATACTATGTGGGATTGGGCATTACCAACACTTGTTCCCAATATTATGTGGGATTGAGCCTTAAATAGTGATATTATTTGTGAATTATATTAATGACTTTATTTTGTATGAAAAGTATTTGTGGTTCGTTTAGTTTTCATGCAATTCTAATTTATTTTCAATTGATTGTAATTGCAAGATAACAATTTTTTTTTTATTTTCGCAAGTGAGCAATTTTTTTTGAATGTTTTGCTTAAAATTGCAATAATCGTGATTGATTGTAGATTGACTTTTAATTATGACATATTTAATCGTATATACTAATGCAATTGGTTGTTAATTTAGTTGGTTTTAAGGTGCATGATTGTTAATTGTTTCCTGATAATCACATAGTATTGGAAACAAGTGTTGGTAATGCTCAATCCCACATAGTATTGCAAACACTATTGGGAATAGTATTAAGGCTTGGCTTTCCCACTTCCTTGTTGAGTGATAGAGAACAAGGGGGACTCTCGCGCGCCGCCATCTCGTCGTCTCGTGGTCGTGGTCGTGGTCGTGGTACGTGTCTTCGACAAGTCCGCGCGAATATTATGTTTAGAGAAAATTCTTAAGAAACAAATGCAATACCACCAGTCGTTGCGAATTTGGAAAATCGCAACGCGAACTTCGACTATCGCAACACGATTTTGGACTATCGCAACGAATTTGGAATAAATTGGACTATGGCAACGAATTTGTAATAAATCGCAACGTGAACTTGGACTATCGCAACGAATTTTTGGTCACTGAGGTTATTTTCTCTTTTATAATTAGTCGATTGATTTCAAGTTTGAGTCGTGTCTCTATATTTTGTATGATATAATATATATCATACATAAAAAATGAATATATATATATATATATATATTGTATATGGTTATAAAAAATCAATTAAATTGAAAAAATAATATTATAATATTATAAATATTTACAATTAAATTAAACAGAACTCAAAAACTCGACTCGACGAAAAAATTTCAAGTTAGTTTAAGTTATAAATAAGACTCGTTAACTCGATTTTTTTACTCAATTTGATCGAAACGCTTACCCCTAATGTTACTTATAATTACTCAGGACACCTTAATCTTTTCTTAGTTTATCGTTAATCAAAGACACTCAATGATTCTCTTGTTAATTAGACAATCCTATAAAGACGTCCGTAAGATTTAATATATTTAACATCTTTATGAATGAAAGAAACCTAACCTTTAGTTAACTGACTCATGCATTTTCATAGTTTGTTTTTAGGTCATTTTACTACATGTATTAAAATCTACTTACAATTACATATAAAAATTTCAATGAAAATAATAAAAAAATAAAGAGAAAATCGCCTCAGACCAAAAATGCCTTATAATATACGATTTTAATCAACTTTTTTTGGATTTGCCAAAATGACCAACAAAATCGCAATGCGAAACAAAAATCGCAACGCGATTTAGAAAATCGCAATGTTGAAAAGAAAATCGCAACGGTCAAAAGAAAATCGCAACGCAATCTTCCAAGAATCGCAATGCGATTCAAAGAATCGCAACGCGATTGAGAAAATCGCAACGCGATTCCAGGAATCGCAATGCGATTGAGAAAATCGCAACGCGATTCCAAGAATCGCAAAACGGCAAAAGAAAATCTCAAAAGCAGTAGAGCTGTTCGTATTGCATTTGTTTCTTAAGAATTTTCTCTAAAAAGATAGTATCCGCGCGGACGTGTCGAAGACACGTATTACCACGACCACGACCACGACCACGACCACGACCACGACCCGAGACGAGACGGCGGCGACGGCGGAGCGCGAGAGTCCCCCTTGTTCTCTTTCACTCAACAAGGAAATGAGAAATTCAAACCTTAAATACACTTCTCAATAGTGTTTCCAATACTATGTGGATTGAACATTACCAACAATCTTCACATGTCAACCTATTTTGCTAAGAGCTTGAGTGTGACTATAAGAGATTAGTTCATTTGGTATGCCAAATTGTTTTGTTTAGTGAAAAAGGGTGGGTTGCCGTATACAAATATAATTTCTACCCGGTTATGCATACATGTGGATTTATACACAACAATTCTACATTCAAGACTCTCCTCATAGCTGATCAATTTCTTGTAGATTTTTTGTTGCTTTGTGATATTGGAGATAAAGTTACAAGTTATGATTTTAAATTCTCTACTGGATGGAACTGGAAGCATAGTTCAAGTTTATTACAAGGTCCAAAGTTCCACAAAGGTTGCAGGGACATCATTTCACGACAAATAAAAGCAATTTACTTGGCTTATGGTTTATTAGTTACACTTCTTCAAATGAACTAATCTACAACAATTTTAGTGAATGGCACAGTCAAATTAAGCACACAAAATAGGTTGACATGTGAAGGTTGTTGGTAATGTTCAATCCCACATAGTATTGGAAACACTATTGGGAAGTGTATTTAAGGCTTGGATTTCTCATTTCCTTGTTGAGTGAAAGAGAACAAGGGGGACTCTCGCGCGCCGCCGCCGCCGCCGTCTCGGGTCGGGTCGTGGTCGTGGTCGTGGTCGTGGTCGTGGTAATACGTGTCTTCGACACGTCCGCGCGGATACTATCTTTTTAGAGAAATTTTTTAAGAAACAAATGCAATACGAACAACTCTACTGCTTTTGAGATTTTCTTTTGCCGTTTTGCGATTCTTGGAATCGCATTGCGATTTTCTCAATCGCGTTGCGATTCTTGGAATCGCGTTGCGATTTTCTCAATCGCGTTGCGATTTTCTCAATCGCGTTGCGATTCTTTGAATCGCGTTGCGATTCTTCGAAGATCGCATTGCGATTCTTTGGCTCGCATTGCGATTCTTGGAATCGCATTGCGATTCTTTGGATCGCATTGCGATTCTTGGAAGATCGCGTTGCGATTTTCTTTTGACCGTTGCGATTTTCTTTTCAACGTTGCGATTTTCTAAATCGCGTTGCGATTTTGATATCGCGTTGCGATTTTGTTGGTCATTTTGGCAAATCCAAAAAAAGTTGATTAAAATCGTATATTATAAGACATTTTTGGTCACTGAGGCGATTTTCTCAAAAATAAATTACAGAGCGATTAGATTATGTATTTACAATTAATAATTAATAATAAAATAAAATATATCTTGACTCCTGAACTCAACCAAAGTTTCTCACCGTTACTAGTCATTGTCATTCAACCATCACCCATCAATATTGCTCACTGCTGTTAACGATTGCTGGAATCCAAAAATTTTTATTAACGTCTTTTTCCCTCATGAATACGAATACGAATACGAATACGAATATAAATACGAATACGAATACGAATGCAATATCCATTTTATTAGAAATTATATCGAACTTGATAAACCTATCTTTAATATTTCTTAAAAAAATACAATGACACCAAACAAATAAATCTATATCGAGATCTATAAAATCTATATAAAAAAATCTATTTTTTTCATAATCAAATTTGAAGGATGAATCAAACCAGTCATCAGCATGTTTGTTCTCTTCAATCCAAAGTTATAGATTATGGTTTCTCAATTATGGAAAACCCAAACAATATTAACAGGTTTAGTTCTTTTTGAACTATCCATAAGCTATATACAGCACCGTCAACATCCATTGCGCTGGAACCCTATGTGACTGCGCCACAAGCTGGTTATCTGATGAGCAAGAGGAGTCCCAGAAACCGAGTGCTGTCGAAACCAAGTCCAAAGGTGATGGATTCCGGAAGGGATGTTAAGTATTAAGCACCATTCCTCTACTCAAATAATCTTCTTTTCTTTCATATATAATGGAGTATTCGAATTTACAAGTATATAGTGATCAACCAGCAACTCAAGTCAGCTTACTTTAAACTCAAGAACCCAATAATGGTGAGGTCTTATTCCATAGGTTGTGAAGTTTTTTAACGCATTTCATCAAACGAACTTTGTGCGCCATCCGGATATGAAAGTTTAGCCAGTGAAGACACGAGACCAATAGTTGTTGACACACACAATTAGTTTTAAAGACCAATTGACTAACATAAAACGAGAATAAACCTTTTGGGGCCGAGAAGGAATTGTTTTTGATGTATGAGTGGTGTGAATAATAACCAACCTATTTCTCTCATCTCCCAATTTTCACTTCTACATAGCATTGAAGCTAAGGACATGTTTGTTTGATCCCCAAAGATTAAGGTCGGCAATCACATGAAACACAATCTGTGTTCATCTCGACTGTTGTTGGAGAGATGAAGAAGAAAGTGGATGAACGTTATGCAATCTCACATCCGTAGCAAACAACAAGCTGGGGGTTGGTAACTTTATAAAAGAAGAGGGGAGGATATTTCAAAGTATCTTTGCGCTGGGGGCACTGACGCAGCTCATGAGGTTCTAACCGAGGCGCGTCTATTGCTGGTTGAAAACTATTTCCAAACCCCCTTTAGGCCTTGGCTTGTCCTGGCCTTAGAGAATTTCTGGAAGGGCTCCCTTCGGGGTAAAGCCCCGCAATCTTAGTTTTAAGTTCTACATGCCGTTTTCGTTCAGGACAGTGTCTTAACGATTTGTATGCCTAGTTAGATGTTTGTCTAAATGCCTAGTTGAGTTGGTTTTTGGCAAAAGTCCCACATTGGTTGTGTATAAGGAGGAGGGGAAATTTTTTTTAAATAAAGCCCTTCTCCTCTTAGTTAATTATCCCACAAATTAAGCCTTCTTCTATTTTAAAGGCTATTTTTCTTTCTCTCTTTGTAATATTCCTCTATTAGTGAAATATTTTGGTGTTCTCTTTTATGTCTATTTAATAGCTATTGTCGGGTATAGTTGTTGTCAATTATTGTCCTATTAAAATTACTTGTCTTGGTAGTTCTGTCTAAGGAAAGGTTTAAGAGGGACCATTGTGACCCCTCCCCTTTCCTGGGAATCTACATTGGTGATTTTTAGTACAATCGTTTTCACACTAGTCACCTAGATATAGTTTTCAAGGTGAATCTGTTATTGGTGGAAATTAACCCGAATTTCACAACAATTAGTATCAGCGCTCTTGGTTTATTTTAGTATGCTCTGTGGTTGCGGCTTAGGCTGATCTTCCACATCAGAAAAATTTCCTTGGGATAATTGACATTCTGCATTGGCAGCTATTAAATAGAATTTGTAGCAGAAATGTCAGACGCTTCTTTATCTTCAATTTTGGCAAGAAATGCTGTGACAAATGTTAGATTTGCAGTGGAGATTTTTGATGGCACCGGTCATTTCGGCATGTGGCAAAGCGAGGTTCTAGATGCCCTATTTCAGTAGGGTCTAGACATTGCTATTGAAGGAGAGAAACCAGATGATGTTGAGGAGAAAGAATGGAAGAGGATCAATAGAATGGCATGTGGTACTATTCGATCGTGTCTTTCTAGAGAGCAGAAGTATGCATTTTCTAAGGAAACTTCTGCAAGTAAATTGTGGAAGGCACTGGAGGAGAAATTTTTGAAGAAAAGCGGTCAGAACAAACTCTACATGAAAAAGAGACTGTTCCGCTTCAACTATGTACCAGGTACCACTATGAATGATCACATTACTAGCTTGAATCAGCTGGTGACTGATCTGATGAATATGGACGTGACTTTTGAAGACGAAGATCTGGCTCTGATGTTGATGGGATCACTTCCTGATGAGTTTGAGTATCTTGAAACTACTCTACTTCATGGGAAGGTTGATGTGTCTCTCAGTGAAGTAATTGCTGCCTTGTATAGTTATGAATTGAGAAAGAAAGACAAACAAGAAAACACAAGTGTCGAAGCAGAAGCTCTTGTTGTTAGAGGCCGTTCCAAGAGTCAGAATAAAGGAAGCAGAGGAGATCGAAGTCAAAGTCCAGATTGAGCAAAGATGAATGTGCCTTTTGTCGAGAAAAAGGGCACTGGAAGAAAGAATGTCCCAGGCTAAAGAATAAAGGCAAACCTGAAAGGGGGAAGGCTGTCTCAGAATCAAATGTGGTCGAGTATGATGATGGAGATTCAGATTTCGCATTCGCTGCTACGCCATCAACCAGCTGTTCCAGTTCATGGCTGTTAGATTCAGCTTGTAGCCACCATATGACCCCCAATAGAGAATGGTTCTTTGATTTTAAAGAACTAAAAGGTGAAATTGTCTACACATCAAATAATTCCCCTCTTGACACACTTGGGATTGGTTCAATTCGCTTGAGGAATCAGGATGGATCAATCAGAACCTTAACAGGTGTCCATTATGTACCAGATTTAATGAGAAATCTCATCTCTGTGGGAAACTTAGAGTCAAAAGGTTTAGAAGTGAGGGCAAAAGATGGGATTATGAGGATTATCTCTTGTGCACTGGTGATAATGAAGGGAATCCGAAAAAGAAACAATGTGTATTACTTTCTGGGTAGTACAATTGTTGGGACAGCAGCAGTGGCAGCTTCTACTGATGAACAGGAGTCAGAAGCAACCAGGTTATGGCATATCGCTTGGGGCATGTTGGTGAAAAATCCTTGAAATTACTGATAGATCAAGGATTATTGAAGGGTGCTCGGGCTTGCAAATTAGCTTTTTGTGAGCATTGCATCAAAGGGAAGAAGACGAGGGTGAAATTTGGAACAGCAATCCATGATACTAAAGGTATTTGGATTATGTTCATTCAGATGTATGGGGCCTTCCAAGACAACTTCATTGGGAGGAACACATTATTATGTCACCTTTGTTGATGATTTTTCCCGGAGAGTTTGGGTGTATCCAATGAAGACAAAGGATGAGGTGCTAGGATTTTTCCTTAAATGGAAAAAGATGATGGAGACTCAAAAGGCAGAAAAATCAACGTCTCCGTACAGACAATGGTGGAGAGTACAAAAATGATCCATTTCTGAAAGTCTGTGAAGAGGAAGGTATTGTTAGGCACTTCACTGTCAGAGGTACACCACAACAGAATGGAGTGGCAGAGCGTATGAACCGGACATTAGTGGAGAAGGTTCGGTGTATGTTGTCTAATGCTGGGTTAGGCAAAGAATTTTGGGCTGAGGCTTTGGTCTATGCTTGTCACCTTGTCAACCGCTTACCATCGACTGCTATTGGTGGTAAAACACCATTAGAGAAATGGTTTGGAGCACCTGCTACAGATTATGATTCCTTACATGTGTTTGGTTCCACTGCATACTACCATGTTAAGGAGTCAAAGCTGGATCCAAGAGCAAAGAAGGCGATTTTTATGGGGATCACCTCTGGTGTGAAAGGCTATCGTCTTTGGTGTCCAGAAACAAAGAAAATAATCTTCAGCAGGGATGTTACCTTTGATGAATCTACCATGTTGAGAAAGGTGACTTCAGAAAAATTGGAGCAGAAAGATGGAACTCCCAAAAAGTTGGAGTTTGAAGGAAGCAAATTTGTCCCAACCAGTAAAGAAAATGATGTTGACTCTCCTATGGTAGAAGAAGAGTCAGATGAAGAAGAGGTTCAGACCCAAGAACCTCTACAGCAACATGAATCAATTGCACTCAGAAAGGGAAAGAGGACCATTAGACAACCTGCTCGTTATGCTGATATGGTCTCTTTTGCATCACCAATTGCAATAGATGACGTTCCTGCCACTTTTAATGAAGCAGTTCAAAGTTCATAACATAAAAAGTGGAGGATTGCCATGAATGAAGAAATGCAATCCCTTCAAAAGAATCAGACGTGGAAACTAGCTAGTCTTCCGAAGGGAAAGAAGGCAATTGGGTGCAAGTGGGTATATGCAAAGAAATATGGATTTCCTGACAAGAATAACATCCGCTACAAAGCAAGATTGGTGGCTAAAGGCTACGCTCAAACGGAGGGAGTTGATTATAATGAAGTATTTTCTCCAGTTGTAAAACATTCCTCCATCAGAATTTTGTTGGCTTTGGTAGCGCAGTTGGATTTGGAACTAGTTCAGATGGATGTAAAAACTGCATTTTTACATGGAGACTTGGATGAGGAAATCTACATGACTCAGCCAGATGGATTCAAAGTTGCTGAAAAAGAAGAGATGGTGTGCAAATTAGAAAAAGCGCTGTACGGATTGAAGCAATCTCCAAGGCAGTGGTACAAGCGATTTGACAAGTTTATGATAGGGCAGAAGTACACAAGAAGCAAATATGATCATTGTGTGTATTTACGCGAGCTAGAAGACGGATACTATATATATCTTCTTCTTTATGTTGACGATATACTGATAGCTTCCAGGAGTCAGACAGAAATTGCGAAACTAAAGACTCAATTGAACAGGGAGTTTGAGATGAAGGATCTTGGTGAAGCAAAGAAGATTCTAGGCATGGAGATATCAAGGGATAAGAAATTGGGGAGGCTTTGTTTGTCTCAGAAAGAATATCTGAGGAAGGTACTAAAACGTTTTGGCATAAATGAGATGTCAAAACCAGTTAGTACACCTCTTGCTCCTCATTTCAAGCTCGGTACATCCATGTCACCTAAGGATGATGCAGAACGGGAATACATGTCAAAGGTTCCGTATGCAAGTGCTGTTGGTAGCTTGATGTATGCAATGGTGTGTACGAGACCCGATATTTCACAGGCAATTGGGGTTGTGAGCGGGTATATGCATGATCCTGGAAAGGAGCATTGGCAAGCTGTGAAATGGATTCTGCGGTATATTCTGAACACCGTAGATGTTGGTTTGGTCTTTCAGCAGGACAAACAAGATGGTCAGTGTGTAGTTGGGTATTGTGATTTAGACTATGCAGGTGATTTGGACAAGCGTCGATCAACTACTGGTTATGTGTTTACATTTGCAAAGGCACCAGTCAGTTGGAAGTCCACCTTACAGTCAACAGTGGCTTTGTCTACTACAGAGGCAGAATATATGGCAGTTACAGAGGCTGTGAAGGAGGCAATTTGGCTTCAAGGGTTGCTTGGTGAATTGGGAATGGAACAAAAAGCACATCAAAGTGCACTGTGACAGTCAGAGTGCTATTCATTTAGCAAAGAACCAGGTTTACCATGCAAGGACGAAGCACATCGATGTTCGATATCACTTTGTACGAGAGATTCTAGAAGAAGGTGGAGTCATAATCCAGAAGATTCGGACCACTGAGAATCCTGCTGATATGTTGACAAAAGTGGTAACTGCGGTCAAGTTTAAACATTGTTTAGATTTGGTCAATATTGTTACAAATTAAAAGATTGTTTTTTTTAGAGATGTGTGTGGAATTTGCCAAGGTGGAGATTTGTTGGTTTTTGGCAAAAGTCCCACATTGGTTGTGTATAAGGAGGAGGGGAAATTCTTTTGTTATAAAATAAAGCCCTCCTCCTCCTTAGTTAATTATCCCACAAATATAAGCCTTCTTCTATTTTAAAGGCTATTTGTATTCTTTCTCTCTTTGTAATATTTCCTCTATTAGTGAAATATTTTGGTGTTCTCTTTTATGTCTATTTAATAGCTATTGTCGGGTATAGTTGTTGTCAATTATTGTCCTATTAAAATTACTTGTCTTGGTAGTTCTGTCTAAGGAAAGTGGGTTTTAAGAGGGACCATTGTGACCCCTCCTCTTTCCTGGGAATCTACCTTGGAGTGATTTTTAGTACAATCGTTTTCACACTAGTCACCTAGATAATAGTTTTCAAAGTAAATCTGTTATTGGTGGAAATTAACCCGAATTTCACAACAGTTGGTAACTTATATAAAAGAAGATGGGGAGGATATTTCAAAGTATCTTTGCGCTGGGGGCACTGACGCAGCTCATGAGGTTCTAACCGAGGCGCGTCTATTGCTGGTTGAAAACTATTTCCAAACCCCCTCTTAGGCCTTGGCTTGTCCTGGGCCTTAGAGAATTTCTGGAAGGGCTCCCTTCGGGGTAAAGCCCCGCAATCTTAGTTTTAAGTTCTACATGCCGTTTCGTTCATGGACAGTGTCTTAACGATTTGTATGCCTAGTTAGATGTTTGTCTAAATGCCTAGCTGAAAGAGAGATGCTTGGCCACTTTGAACACAGTAGCAGTTTCCATCAAATTTGAGGATATAGCTTTCTCCGCGGTGTTGCTGTGGTTCTCTTCCTCCTTCGCCCCTAGCTCCATTTCTCTATTACACTATACCTTTAATTGTTTCAGTTTTTACAGGTGAAAAATTCAATATCTTTCAGATGAATTGTGTTTTGACATTTGGTGATCCAATCTCATAAAAATTGGTGGTTTGAATTTAGGAAACTTACACCCTTAATTCTCTTGGGGTCCACTTCAGCTCAATTTGAAATGAAAATAATGACAGGAGATGATAAAAGGAAGAAACAATCTCTAGTGACGGATTATTAATTATATGTTTAACTCTCAAAACCGACGACATGGAAATCCAAAGAGTAAACGACAAGACCCAAATATTGCAAATCCCTCTGCTAGCGTAATTGAAATTCAACAAGGCAACCATGTAAGAAAAGCAAAGGAAACCATGGTTCTAAGTGCTCTGCTTCTGCATATCAACTACCTTCTTCCACGAATCACGGCTCGAAATCTCACCCCACCACCTCCCCACATTCTTCTTGGAAGTGAACATCTCTCCCCTGTCAGTAGCAGTCACCAAATAATGAGCGTTGGGCAAGTGCGAAAGATCGGCTAAAGAGAACTCATCCCCCGCCAAGAACCGACTTTCTCCCAGCCTCTTCTCGTACACCTCCAGCACTTTTTCCAGCTTCGTCTCATTTTGGCTGATTAGGGATTCGTCTTGCTTAAGCTTCATCCGGGGCGCAAACGCTAGTTGGAACACCAGAACTGAGCTCGGGGGGTTAAAGCTCTGCCCTTCAGCCTCCACCCATTGATCTATGGAAGCTTTAGCCAATGGGTTTGTTCCGTAAAGCCCTTTGTTCCCCTTCTCTGCATACTTTTCACATACGTACCTGCAAATTGCCCTGGACTCTACAATCCACAAACCCAGATTTTAGCCGGGCGGAATTACAGTAAACAGAAAGGCAAGCTGAGAATGATTACCAAAGAGAGAGATGGCTTCGTCTTGGAAAGCCGGCACTTGACCAAAGGGCTGTTTAAAGAAAAACCCAAAATTCAGTGAGCTTAAATGAGTTTAGTAAAATAAAAGGAAGCGCAAAATGAAAGAATGGACCTGTATCTTGAGAAAATCGGGGCTCTTGTGCTCGCCTTTGGCCATGTTAACGGGGATAAGCTGGAATGGAACATCTTTCTCGATGAGACAAGCTAAGACTCTAGATACTGCGGTGGACAATGGGGGGCCGTGCACTTTCACCGGAGTTGCCATTAGGAAATGCCGTCGACTCTAGTGCTTGTGTGCGTTGGTCCAGTCTCCACCATATAAAAGAGTTTTCACCTCATCCTTTTTCACTTTATCCCTTGCTTAATGTGTTCAGTTAAGTGGGTCCTTGACTCCTTGTAGGGTAGAGCAAAGTCATAAAAGAGAAGGTAAATGGGTGATATGTACCGACAGGGTTATGGGCTATGTTGGGCTACGTTTGTTGTTTTTTTTAACATAATGTTTAAAGAAATCTTAAAACGTTTGATTAATAATTGTTTTAATTTTAATTTTTAGTATTTTGACACTTTAATTTTTATTTTAAGATAAAATAATTTTTAAATGCAATTAATTAGTTATTTTAGTTTTTATTCTGTTTTTAGAGTATTTAGACTCCCAACATTTTATTTTAGGATAAATAAGTCTATTTTTGGAGCATTACAGTTTATTAGTTAACAATTTTCATCTATCGAAAGATTTTTTTTACCTCAAAATAAAACGTTAATGGTCAAAATGTTTCAAAAAATTATGATAAATTTACTTATTACCGTGGTAAAAATAGTATATTATTAACCGAATAATTAATTAGCTTATTACCGTGGTAAATTTGCTGATCCCACCAAGATAACTAATCACAAATATTTTTAGATCCGCATACTCTATACATTGGTTAATAATTAATAATTTCCCCAAGTTATTAAACAACCCTAAACTTTCTCTAACCTCATTTACTGCATTCTAGATGTAAACGATGACGTTAAATGACTCAAATCTCATTTAAAGTACCTCTTCGTAAGTAAGTAGGGGTATGAGTTTCATAATGCTAATGTGACCATGAATTACACTATGATATTTATTTTTATTTGTATTCTCGATGCATCTTTTGTTCGGGACTATACCTGCTAGCATGCTCAAATGGTGAATGCATGTAGTATGTATAGTTGTTTATGTGACATTAAGGTTGTGACCTCAATATTCGAAATTAGTTTTCGTATGCAAGTTCTTAGGTGCCACTTTGAGGAGTTCATCACCATACTGTAAATTCCAGACTGATCAAGTTATCAGAGCACATCTCGAGTATTTAGTGAACATGTATTTTCATAGACCTTAGGTGTAATTGAGTCGTAACTCTATTTTGATAAACTCTTGTATTTTGAGATGTATTATTAGGAGCTCCCCATTTTATAAACTTATATTATACTTATGTTTTAAACCATGAGTTTTGTTGATGTTTCATACTAGGACTCGTAAGCTACATATATAATTCTAATCCTACCTAGAGGGGAGGGAGAAGGAAAACTCTAAAGGAAGGAAGAGTGATGCTCCTAGTAGATCTAGATCACATGATTTAAAGAAATATGATGAAACAAGAGTAGTCATGACTCGTAAGTTTGAATATAGAAAAAATAGTTTTAAATTAATTTAAGTAGTATGTTTTGTATATAGAGATGAATACGAGATCTGAATTTAATAGATTTTAATTCGGTTTGAATATATGAGATAATATTTTTTTAATTTAGATTTGATTCGTATTATCCCTTATTGTATATCTTATTGTCATTGGACGCAGAGTATTATGTCATCTTCTTAATGGAGGGATAGAATATAGTATTATTGGCATTATTTTTCTTTGAAATTTTGTAGTTTAAAAATAACTGAGAGAAATTCATATATTAAAATATTTGTCATCTTCTTTGTGTGTGCTTAGTAAACTATTGGGTTACGATTGTATCATAGACGACGATTTTGACCCAATCATGTCTACCTTTTTATTTCTTTATTCAATAGCATGTCCCTTCACATCACTATTTCCTTTTTTATTTTAAGATATAATGATAGGTCTATTCTTTAATATTTACATTTTCCGTTAATTTAGTTTATTTCTATAATGTTATTTTCTAATTTTAATATTGTGATACCTACATGTACCATAAGAAAAATATTGTGATAACTATTTTAAACACTAATTATTATATATATTCTGTAAATAAATAATTTAAAAATATAATAATATTCAAAAAAAAATTATTAACGATGTGGTAAATGTGCAATAACATATAAATTATCATGTTTATATTATTAAAAGCTTAATGTTTTAATTTAAGTAAAAGAATAGTAATCTAACAAATAATCATTCAATTAGTTCGTTAAGTAAAATCATATATTTGAATTTTAAAATTGTAGATGATGTAAATTAAGTTGAAAGAATTGTCCTAAATTGAACTTCTACATTATAAGAATTGTCCTATAAGAAATCATCTCGATTATTAAAAATTATAAAATAATATTTTGATTATAGGGTATTGTTTTGTTAAGTTATGACTATTAAAAGTTACTATATGATTACTCGATATTCATGTATTTCAAACTTGTCATTTTAAAAAAAAAAAATATTAGTTGTGGTATTAGTTGAATATTAACTTATTGACTAAGATATGATGGATATGAACCACTTGAATTGTATTTTGTGGATTGACTCTTCATTTACATTATGTCGACGAGTCAGTGCTTGAAACATTATGTTGTTAAATTAGTGATTGAAAAAAGGCAATGTCAATAAGCATCATTAAAATATGATTTTATCATATCCTAATTAATAAATTAATGTTTAGCTCAAAATTAACATTAATTTTTAACGAAAAAGTATGAGTCTAAAACATACTAATAGTCGAGTGACTATTAGACTCAACAAAATAACTCACATAATTAAAAAATTATTTTGTAATTTTTAATAATCGAACAACTCAACAAAATAATAACATATATTTAGACAACTATTTATGTACTTTTATCCTATTTGGAAATCCATGTCTCAAAAGTATATCACTTGTTGGTTTTGGGTGTAGATAAACTTATATGAATCTACTGCATTCATCCAAGTCTCCTTGGACGAAGGGTTGCCAAAGGATTCCATGGAAAAAAAATTCAAAAAATGAGAATCACAGAAGACAACTTATGGGATTCATTGAGGAGCAGAAACCCATGTTCGATTTGCCTTGAGGTTTTCCTTTTCCCCACTTTTGTTTTGAAGTTCATCAATGATTGGTTTTCCATTGATGATTTCAAATATTGCAGGAGTTTTTACAGTGAGAAACAGTTCATAGGTTGCCACAATGTCACCATATGTTCCACGTTTCGTGTCTTCAAAAGTGGGTGAGAGCCCATAAATCTTCTTGCCCTTTGTGCAGGAGAAAATTTTGGCTTTCTACTCATGTAGTACAAGCTCCACTAACTAGGAAATCAGTTTTAATTTTATGTAGTAAAAGATATTAATATAATATGAAACCTCATATGAAAAAATTAATAAAATAATTGAGAGTGGCCAAAACAAGAACAACTCAAAAGTTGAATGATTAAATTGAAAAATTTTAATTTTAGTGACCAAAATAAGAGTAAAAAGATAATTAAATGATAAATAATATAATTTATTTTCTTTATAACTATCATTTGTGGGAATATTTGGTTGAGTTTTCAAACTTTTCTGTGTATAACCTTATTTATTCTGAACTCACTCGTTTACATGCAATTTTTCTAGAAAATAACATTTGATTGATGTAATCAGTTCATCTTTATTTTATAGACTCTCGCTATAATCTGGGGTATTTTATTTAATAAAATAAATTAGTTTAAAAATTGTTAATTTGAATTAATTGTCTGAATGCTTTACACTGCAGGCCAAAGGTTATTTTGCCATACTCAGATCTTCGATCTTCATACAAATAAAAACTGATCATACTATTTACTGCGGTAACTAAACCTCATGATTTTACCCCAAGTTAGAATTGCGATTCACAATGGTAAAAAAACTCGAACCCGACGGGAAAACCGAAAACGAATTAAACGGAATGGGAAAAATCGTTTATGCTAAACGGGGACGGGGACGGGGAAAAACTGTTTATGTTAAACGGGGACGGGGACGGGTTTAGTAATCCCGCCCCGATTACCCGGCCTGATACCCGGCCCGATAAATATTAAAAATAATTATTATATATATATAATATTAATTAATTTAATTTAATTTATATATATATATATATATAATATTTATATATTTAATTTAAATATATATACCGGCCCGATACCCGTTTAAATAACCGTTTATGCTAAACGATATACTCGTTTCCCCGCGCTTTTCCCGATTACCCGATGGAAATCCCCGTTTAAATTCTCGCGGTTTTTTAAACGGGATATATAAGTTTTTTAAATGGGGACGGGGACGGAGACCAATACCCGGCCCGAACCCGGCTCGTTGCCATCCCTATTCACAACGCATTCCTTGTTGTTGTATGTAGATCTGGAGAGTCAAAATCTATTGAATCACTTGGGTATGACCAACATATAACTATTACTAAATCTAATAACACTAATATTTTAAACAAATGATTGTATGAAAAGCTTACATCGGATTAACATATGTCATTTTATTTTAAATTATATCATCTAATTAAATTTATAAAATAAGTCAACTTTATAAAGCATTGTATTAATGACAAAATATAATTCAACAATTTATGAATGATTGTATTAATGAACGGTTGAGTTTTTTAAAAACTTGATTTTTTTACTGAAATGGAATCAATTAATTTATTAAAGAATATTAAATATTCAAAATTATAACGAAGGTTTACAAAAAAAATCGTAAATTAAACATATAAGTAGAACATTCTCCAATAATTATTAATACAATAAACTAGTTACTTGAGATTATATAATAAGAACCATACAAGAAAAATATAAAGAATCCATATAAAAAAACTCAAACAAAAAGTAGATACAAACAAATCTGATTGCATCGGTAAACGAACCGAAACGGATGATCAAACTATTGAATGATCATTGACAAATGCTAGTCAAAATGAAGCCTCGTGATAAAACTATATACGAATGCAGATTATGTATCAAAATCCAATCCGAAAATTCAAAGCCAGAAAATCAACAAAATAACAAATGTCATCCTATCGATCGTGATGATGTTAAATCAAATATAAGAAAAATAAATGACAAGTACATACAATCAAACAATAAAGAAAACAAAAAACATACCAAAAGACAAATAAAAACGTGTAATAAAAACATCGAAAAATATTTCATAAAAAATGAATTATTATAAAAATAAATAAAGATACGAAATAATGGAATAAAAAAAATATCTGCACACAACGACCATGACTATTTTTTTATATATAAAAATTTGATTAAATGATATGAATTAAATACAAATGATATATATAGATTTGTAACAATTGTTTGATTCAAACCTTTTTCAATTTCTCCAAGTCCAACCATCAAGATTTATTTACCATTTTTTAAAATAGAAACCGACGTAACCATCTTCCTTTCATGCTAAATAATTACTAATTGATGTATTTTGACTGGGACTTGCACCAGAATTAGGTTTAGGAGTGTCAAGAAAGTTGTACTTAATCAAATTACACATAGTGGTTTGAAATAGAAAAATGAAAGTAAAGTACAACCACGAGCCATGACCCAATCCAATTGGACCAGGTCAGGGTCAGTCAGCTAATGCCGAGTAGTCACCCATCCAAGAAAAATTGCTTATTTCATTTGGAATCTGAACTGCCGGTGCTTTTTTACTTAAATTGGTACCTTTTAAAAATTATATAGAGAAATATCACCCTAGTTAATTTATTAACCATTATTTTATTTAAGAAATATTAGATTTGCTTGTAAGATGTTTAAGGTACAACTAACAGACTGTATCGCTACCGATAAATGTTGATAAAAGTGTTTGAGATTTAAGAATTTGAGTAATCTGTAATTCTTATATAAATTTCAATCAAGTCTTAGTTATGCCATGACCCTAAACAAAATAACTACCTTTTACTTTTTTTTTTGTAAAAAAAGAATAGATTCCTTCTCTACTGGGTTAAGATCAGCAAACCTACTTATTACCTAAACATAAAACAAACATTAGAATTAAGATTTTATATTAAGAATGAATCTATAAAATTTTAGAGAAAGAAAAAAACAGGTTGTTAATATAAAATTTATAAAAGTATTTAATTATATAATAATTTAAAAAATAAATTAATATCCTCTGTTAACCATCTCGGTACATCCCTGACCCGAGCAGAACAAAGTAAGCTAAAACCGTGGTCATACTTGACCTCTGGAAAGTGGACATAGTTGCAAATTTGGTACTACTGCACTTGCTGCTATGTAAAAGAAAACACACCAAAAAGAGAAAAAGGAAAGCCAAAGAAACATGACTTAGATTCTAACTGTTTTGTACGAACAACTACAACAGCTGTATCAGTGCATCAGTTTTCCCCCCAGAATATTCTTATTTTCCGGGAAAATCTGTGATAATGTCACTCCAACTCCAACCCTTCATCTTCTAATATCGACCCTGTTATAAGTTCAATACCCCTTCTCAGAATCTTCCTCCTTTGTAGAAAAATGCTATGTTCCATGTCGGTAGACGGAGCAAAAAGCCATGGAAACTCGCCTCCACCACTGTTTCCGTTTAGGAAAAAAGCAAACTTTGGGTTGGTGAAAAGAAAAAGCAATGGAAATGGTTTTATTCACAAAGCATCTTCCATTTGTTTTGTTATTTTTATAACTTATACACACTACTACAACTTTATTCCTCACAATCAGAATTCAAGAAAATTAAAAAAGCAAAATCCAAACACAACCTTTTATCTTACAGCTCCAAAAACTCAAAATCTCCCCTTTTTTACTTACAGAGAACCGTATGGAATTTGTGAGGTAGCCTGAACCGGACCTGAGAAGCCGGCGAACGAACCGCCACACCGTGCCAGCAAATCCCACCCTTGCACATCTCGTGAACGTGGACGGAAGGGGATTGATCACGGGAAATGGCGTAGGTGACTTTACGAGTGACGTCCCACGTGAGGGTGCCGACTAAGATCAAACCCACCACCGCGCTCGACACAATCAACACAAACCCACCGCCGAAGCTCCCCCGCATACTAAACCATACGCCTTTATCCCCACTATCACCGCCACGTAGATCATCATTAAATTCCCAATCACGGCATCCGATATCGCCATGTAACTCGGTGCAATAGCTGAAACAGCTCACTGGAGGAGGGGGAGGCGTGGGGCTGGTGAAGATAAAAGAAAATGAATAGGGTGGAATGAGAGAGGATTTAAAGGAGTTGAATGAGTCGGGTAGGGATTCGGGTTCGGGTTCAACCTTTCTTTAGCAATAAATAATGACTAAAAAATATATGAAAATAGAATTTAGAGCTTATCTTTTTCAATGTCTCGTTTTCTTTGGGAGAGCGAAAGTGGAAGATGGTATCAAGTTTTTGTCACACCACCCGATTCTTTCTTCCAATAATGCTACGCCACGTTTCTCTTATTTGTTCTTGCGAATTGTGATATTAAAAAAATTATTATATTAGTTCAACTAGTAAATATTTTAATATCGTTTAAATAATGTTTTTAGTTTGAGTCTTTATGTATATGTATGTAGAAAATTTTTGGTAGTAGATTAAATCACAAAATTATATGTACGACACATGTATGATTAGATTAGTTAAAGCAAAATATATATATATATATATATATATATATATATATATATATCATGTTATTTATGATTTTAACTAATAAAACTTATTTATCTCACGTTTTTATATATTATTAGGTAACTTTGATTGAATTTGAGGGACGACCGAATCTCAAAGCTAAGGAAATGTTTGTGTTTTTGCTTGAAGTTTCTATTTAATTAGCTGTGGGGATGGGGGGACTATTTAGTTTTTCAAGTTGGTCCATCATTGTTGCGGGAGACATTTTATTTTACCAATATCATGTTTATATAATTTTATTAATAGATAAATTATACAATTTTTCACCAAACTTTTAAATGTTGTCTTATTTTAGTAATTGAATTATCAAAAGTTTTACTTCTAGCACACAACATTCCAATTTTTTTTCATTGAACCTTTAAATTATTAACATGTGAATAACGTTACATTTTTGTACTATGTCAAAGATAAAACTTTTTATTTAATTTTATTTGATATTATAATTTCTTTATTTTTTCCTCGTTTTATTTTCAATGAATTTAGAGCTTTTTTTTCTTATCTATTTTTAGATTTTACAAGGGAACTATCATTCTTTGACGTATTTTATGATCATTTTAGACACGACGAATTTGCATCATCGACTTAGATATTCTCAAAATCTTTTAAATATTCATGACATTAAACACAAAATATACATCATTTTTTTAAGTTGGGGATTTGACCAAATTGAAAGGTTTGGAATGCTAGTCTAAAAATTCAACAATAAGAAGCATTCTTCCAAGAACACAAATAATGTATCTTGAAATTAGTCTTACCGAACAGTCTTTGGTGTAGATTAGAGTATTAGAATATAGAAGATTTGGATAGATCCTTATTGATCTTGAGTAGTTTTCATGAAAAATCGAATCAAGGACGAAGAAAAATAAGATAAATATGAATATTTTGATATCAATTTTGTACGAACAACAATAGATGAAATTGAAAAATAGCAACGATCGAAGGAATTTAGGGTTTTTGCAGAAACAAAATGGGGAAAGAAATAACCATGTCATCAAAAAATTAATGATTTACGATCTGATGTCCAGAAAAAAGAATCCAAAAAGTTCAATGATATAATTGATTACAACACAATAATCAAAATGAGAAAATATCTAAAATTAAGTGATAAATGATTTATATATAAATTCATTATTCATGTATTTGAATCCCAATAAATATTTTTATTTGTTTTATTTTAAAAAGTATTATTATATAAAAGCACAAAAAATACTCTTATAAGAATATTTATTATATTTTAATATAGATATTTAAATATTTAAATGGATATAATTTATTGAGCGGTCGTAGTAGGTAAATAGAAAATTGTTATTTATAGATGATTTAGATTTGAGCAATTGGATTTACATGGTATATATATGTGTTATAATAGACTAAGAACGTTTTGAACAAATAGTAAATGATAATCATCCCAACTTATTCATAAAAAAATATTTAAATGGATAGAAAAACAACATAAGTGTCAAAGTGAACCAATAAGTCAAATTCAAATACCAATTTAAATTAAAATGTCAAATTCAAATACTTAATTATATAAATAAAATTTTCAAATACCAAATTAAACTTGAAGCACAATTCATATACCAAAATATATTTACCTTTTTTTAATAATAAAAATTAGGGTAAAGTAGAGAAATGGTCCCTAGATCATAGAATGCTACTTTGTTAAGTCCCTCAACTATTAAAAGTTATAAAATGATCACCGACTATTCATATATTTTAAACTCATCCTTTTTATTAAAAAAATGGTGATCCTTTAGATGGACGTTAACATGTTGACTGTGATATGATAAAATTTGATCCCAGAATCTCAAACGACTATACACCTCAAACGGTTATGAGATCAGATTTTATGATATCTCAGTCAGTATGTTAATGTTCAGCTAAGACAACTGTCAATTTTTTAAAGAAAAATTACGAGTTTGGAAAATATAAATAATCGAGTGATCATTTTTTAACTTTTAATAGTCGAGAGACTCAACAAAGCAACGCTCTATAGTCGGGAGATCATTTTGTAACTTTTAATAATAATGAGACTCAACAAAATAATGCTCTATAATCGGGGGACATTTGTGTACTTTACCCTAAAAATTAAAGCCAATTAGTGATGGTTAAATTTGTGTTAAAGTGCAATGCATTAAACCATGGTTAATTAATAAAAAAAGGTTGATATCCCATAATGATTGTGCCGTCCTCGAAAGCCGTAAAGTAAAGGCAACCAAGGCTTTGGAAAATTGAGGTCCATGAACATATATGCATTTCTTATGTTCATGAACCACAATTAATGTGTATTATAAAAAAATTATACCCAATGTATATAGTTTGGTTAATACTTTTTAAAAAATTTAAATTTAAATTTAAATATGTTTAAATATAATTATTTTTGAAAAAAATACTATTCTTGTTTCGATATATGTGTTGTATGAGTATATGCTTTGTTTTTATTACGAAAATTTAAAAAAAAATAATCATAATTTGAATATTTGTATGATTTTAATATTTAAAATTTAGACAGTTATATAATATCAATCTCTATTTCTCGTTAATATCAATGATTAATAATTGAAAATTAATACAAAAACTATAATATTTATATATGTAAAATATCATAAGAATAAAAAAAATTTCAAATCATAATTTGATAATTGTAAAATACTAAAAAAATATACGTTTATTTAAAAGATGGAAATGTCAAACATCTGTATTTTCATTTATACTCATAAGATTCAATAATAAAAATATTTATAATATAATGTTACTCATAATATCCTATATTACCGACGGATGAATTGGTGTCGGCTTGTGTTTTAGACTGAGTGGAGATAACAAAATTATGGAAGTATTTTAGATATTTTTTAAAAAAAAGTTAAAAACGTTAAAAAAATTAAATTGAACTTTGGTAAATAATTTAGAAATTAAATTAAATATTAACCTTTTAGTTAATATGTCACATCGTCAACTTAATATGAGCTCACAATAACATTATTATTATTTTATAAATCATAAATTTTAGTAATAATATAATTTTTTTGAATTTTAATTGTGAAAAAAGAAACTAGTCCAAATATAGGTGATCATTGATATAATTTACACTTAGATATTGAATAAAAACAATAAAAATAAAATATATAATAGAATTTTATGAATAATTTAAAAATATATATAATTTGTATTAAAATAATATTATTATTTTAATATTTGTACCGAATAGAGTGTGGATTTTTATCTTAGAATTTGGATCAGGTAAAATCTCTCGAAACCTAGGTTGGGTGTCAGATGAGAGATAGAATACTCAAATTAGATTTGAATCGATAAAAAATATGATTCGACTCAATTCAAGAACATCCTTTCAATTCACATAACTAATAAGTTCAATTTTATTTTCTTTAATTTTTATATTTTAAAAACAAAATAGATCGTTGAATTTTGTAATAATCAAATGCTTAAATGAAAATGAAGGAAGCATTTAAGAACCCAAAATAAGTTGATATAGACTATAGTGAGGGACCACCACATTATTCCAATCGGGAGGGTGTCGAGCAATTCCTCAAGTAACTACCAAACTTAAATGCTTAATGCTGAAACTTGAAATTTCATTGACTCTAACATTAACTCTGTTGAGTGTTTATTTACAATTAACTAATGTTTTTATTACTAACGGAGTTGTTTTAAGTGGTAAGCAGTTTAATATCGCTTAAGTAAGTTTTGAGTTTGAATCCTTATATACGTAAAAAAACTCTCGTTAAGAGATTCACCCAGCAAAATTAGATTTGTGATACGGGTCGGTTCGGATTAGTTAAAGCAAAACCTTAAAGAGCCAAAAGAAAAAAAAAACTAATGAATTCATGAAAGGCTCAAATTTAGAATTATCTCCTTCCATTGTTTTAACGATTTAAATAGCGGTCTACTACCATAATGATAGCCACTATATAGTGATAACAATGTCATTTAAAATTGTTAGCGTATGATTATCATATTTATAGTATATCATAATAGCATTTGTTATGTCCACAGTAATAATAAACACAACACAAACTGAAAATATCACAATCATAATTTGAATAATTGGTTTTAACATTAATATTTTTCATCCTTCTTACCGAAGGAAACTAGGTGATAATATCAGATATAACTTGTAAGGCTAATTATCTTTATCAGAAATCACATAACACATTAACTTAATCAAATTCTTTAACTCAGTGCCTCAATATTCGACGATACATATCATTTTAATCAAATTACTTAGAATTAAACATCATGCAAGAAAATGATTATTTCTTAGCATCTGGTTTATACATAAGTGGAAGGTTAAAGATGAAAATCATAAGAGGCATGGATGTTAACATGAAATGCTTGTCATTTTGTCATCACTTTTAGATCATGACAACAAGTAAAACAGAAAGCAATTATATCACAGAAATTCCCAGAATACCGTTTAAGACGCGGGACTATACAGGATGCCTTCTACTGCTTCGAAAAGGTGACGGCGATAGAGAATCATGCAACAAGGAGCTGACAGTTTGATTTGTTATTGTTTTCCTTTGGAGCTTTGTCAGACTCCAATCTTCCATTGATCATAACATCGAGCAAATACCATTTGATTTGTTCTTGTTTTCCTTTGGAGGCTAGAGTACTACCTTAATGGCTGAATCAAAGACCGCCTTCACATTCTGTAGCAACAAGATTCCATCAGAAATAAAGGGCTTCATCATAATTTTTCGATTAAAAATTACGAAGAATATTTAACCTGCTGTGTTTTTTAACTACACTCGACGTAGGCAGGAACTCCTATCTGTTTATTCAACTCCTCTCCCTTCATGAAGAAGTGATGCATGATCAATATTTAAAACAAGGGTAACAGAGTCTCATTGAATAATAGTAATAGTACTAGCAATGGTGTTGATGCTGATGTTAAAACAAGCACTTGAATTGTAGAAATGGGTGTTGAAGCAGGATGGTGTATAAAGTATTGCTCATCATCTCGGATATCTGTAATTATAGGAAAAACTTTATCACTTAGGGAATCAAGCCTGTTGCGATTAATAAACACGACCATAGCAAACATATTCAAGGATGCCATTATCAAAAGAGTAAAAATCATACCAAGCTTAGTTTCGACCAGAACTATTGGAACACCAGGTGCATAATGCTTCAATTCAGGAAACCACTGAAACAAAAAGTAACAAATAGCATTCACATGCCACTACAGAGAAATCTCACACTGCACAACAAAATTATATTCTAAATGCAGAAGATATTCAGGGTTTAAACCTTCTTGGCAACATTTTCATAACTGGCCTTGCTGATGAGAGAAAATGCAAAGATAAACATATCAGCCCCACGATAGCTCAATGGTCTTAATCTGTTGTAATCTTTCTGACCTGTTCCAAGGCAACAATTTCAAACCCAAGCAACAATTGGGTCATCATTTTCATAACGTGTCCTAAATCTTTGTTTATGCAAAAGACAACACCTCCTCAATCACTGATCGACCGCAATCGGGTCATTATTACCTAAAAGCTTCAACTAAATTTTGCTTTAGATATTATCCCATGGACTTCATTCCAGTCTTTTTAGCAATAGTACATGCTGTGATGAATGAAAAGCCTGACGAATCTTATATATAATACCTCGTTGTTACCCTCTGAAGTGTCTAGTCTGCTGTTAAATATAATCAAACATGATAAACAACATTTCACGTGTGTGTAATAATTAGTGTTTGTAGTCCAACAGTTAGGATAAGTGCCCTCCAAGCAATAGACCTGGGTTTGACTCCTGGCAAACGCAAGATTGTTTTGTTTTGTTGACCAATATGTTTTTTGTTCTTACGTAGTAAGCTTAATTTTTTTTATGGAAATCCAGAATTTTGTTTTAATAATTCATAGTAACCCAGATTATGTTTGAATCTGCAAATCCATTTTACGATTAATAATAAAGAAATTTCAATTTACTAATTCACATTAAATACATAATATATTTTATTAAATAATGATTCAATTGACCAAATGAACCATAAATAAATGAATCAAAATTGAATGAATAAATTTAAAAAGATATTTTTAAAGTGTTTCTACTATGTTATATTCTTATTTCTATATATATATATATATATATTGTTATTACTTTCTCTACTATGTTATATTATACTAACATATAACAAAAGGGGAAGAAGTAACTCAAATGAGAACATATTTTTCAAATCCTAAAATTATAGCTTAAATTTTTAATAAATTCATAATTTCTTTTATTATTTTTTAAAGGGATCATTTTTCAAAAATAATTTTTGAAATTTTTTATTATATCAGAAAAGGGAGATTGTATGATTAATATTTTGATATAACAAATAACTGTAAAAATTAATTTTAGACTTAATCAAATTTGTTAAAAATTGTTCAAAAATAATTCAAAGTTCAAATTAACTTGAAAATATGTTTTAAATGTTTTCCAACTTAGTCGAACATTTTTCAAAAATATACTCGACCGTTTTTATGCTTTAAAGTTGAGTTTCCAAGAGTTTTTTTTTTGCTCAAAGGTTCGATCTTCTAGCAAAATGATCAATCCCCTTGAGCAAAGATCGATTCCTTAGATTCTGGTAGCCATTGATTAATCCCTTCACCTCAAGGATCGATCCCTTCACCAAAATGATCGTTCCTTCAATGAAAAGGATGATCTATTCCCTAAAGGATCGATCCCTTTTTGGCAACAATCGAATTATTTGAAAAATGAACGATCTCTTTCACCAAAAGATTGATCCCTTGTGCATTAAATATGATTTTTGGTTGTAGGTAACAACTATAATGATCTCCAACGGCTCTAAATGACTAGAATTCTTATAGAATTCATAAAATCAAGGTCAAGGCATCTCAAGGACAACAAGAATCGTATTGAATTAGTCTACCAACATTAAAGAGTTCTATTGTGCTTAATTTGTCATATTTTGATTGTAACACACTTTCGAGTTGTATTGCTTATTTTGTTCAATTGTGATTTAGGTGAGAGCTAAATTTGTGCAAACACACTTTCTTTGTGAAATTTTTTTATTTTATTTACTTCTTTTGTATTTACTATTTGGGAAAGTGTGTATTTAAGGTTTTGGATAAAAACCTTGAAGTGATTGTAAGATTATACATTGTCCTAGAATAATATAAGCAAATCTAGTGGATTTCAGAAATTCTTAGTATAGATGTTAAGGTAGTCAATGCAGATTAATTTAGAAATTGAACTACTTTAAATCATTATGTCATATTTTTTATATTTTGGTTGCTTCCACACAAATTTTTAAAAGGATAGTTTACTCCTCTTGACGTATTTCAAAGAGTTAATATAATTACATCAATGTTTTAACATTTTGTGATAGTTTAGGTTGTTATTGGCACTGATTTAGTTGGTTGATCTTTAAGTTACTGATAAATATTATGGAATTGTGGTTCACTTGCATTGTTAGTGGCTTGTTACTGGAAGTTAGGAACGAGTAAATTGTAATTTGATGTTGAATGCGGGAAACTGTTACTATAATATTGCGTTGCTTAGTTATTGAGAGTTTGTTTCTTCATTGTCTGTCATTTCTTCTCCAAGGTTTGACATAAAACTTGAAAGCTTAACAGCTAATTTACTATGGTAGAAAGTTTTTTGAGAGTGTTTAAGAGTTAAAAGTCTTAACCATACAAAATCTAATCTGTCTACTTAACACAAACTGGGATGTTTTTGTCTTGTTTTGTTTATTTCCTGTCTTTTGTTCTCCTGTTACTTCGCACAGACGATGACAGATGTCTCTTCTTCATCCTTGTATGGACGGTGAAATACATAGAACATTTTATATAGATTTATCAAACACACGATGGAAATCTTGTGTTCCAAACCAACCAACTAAAATGGCAAAGCCTTACATATATTATGTTCACCCCAATTCAAAAAAACAAGGCGGTGATCACAATATGATCTACATTACAATACAATACTATGATCGGAAGAAAAGAGAGAAGAAGAAAGCTCAACAAACCTTAGGAGCAAGCAAACTCTCTCTTTGCTCCATCTTTTGTCTTTCCAGTTTATGACCCTCAACTTTAAAAAAACTCTGAGGCGCAAAGTGAGAAAAGGAAACGTGTCCTTTATTATTAAGGCCTTTGAAGCACCGGCGAACCAAAAACCAAACCGGACTCTCAAGGGAGACGAAGGATTCGTCGACGATTGTTGGTGACTCCATCATCATCCGCTGAAGCAGCTTCAGCGTTGCAACTAAGCTTTGGTCTAAGAGAAAAGCTAGGCAAAGGCAAGCTGCTAGGTGGTGGAGAGAGCTTAAAGATAGAACTTGAAGCCCATTCCAAATCTTTAGCTGACGCCATGAGAAAGGGCTTGTTTACAGCTTTTGTTTTTGTTGCCTCTGCTGGTGACTTGAGTTGAAGTTTCTTTGGCTCTTCTACTGGTTTAGGAGTGAGTTGTTTTGATTTTGATCTCTTTGGGTCTCTTTTTTTGTTATTTTTCACGTTAGAAGGAGACGATGAAAGGCTTCGAGTTCGAGAAGGGAGGGAACTATGGAGAGGCTTGTTAGGGAGTGGAAGGAGAGGTGGTTGCAGTTGCTTCTGATAGTTTTGATAGAATAATGGATTCAGAAGCGGAGCTGAAGGGTTGTAAGAGAAGGAAAGAGACGGCGGAGGAGCAAACAAAAGACTTTCTCCTCCTCCGCCATGGATGATGCTTGTGTTGTAAGATAGATTTTCATTTTGTTTCGAAACGAAAGCAGCTCCACTGCTGTATCTCCTTAGAATATTATTCTTGAATTGTTTGTTTGGAGAAACGGATTTCTCAGCTGTAGATGGCATAAAAATCACATCCATGATATCGGAAAACAGATTCCCGGGATGAAATATTATGATCAAAAGCCTGCAACAAAAACTTTGAGGATCTATAGGAAATCTTTACAGATTTTCTCGATGAAAAAGAAAAGAAAAGAAAAGAAGAAAATATATATATATTCTTCTTCCAAACTTTCATGTTTGTCCAAGTCTGTGCCTATTTTTATAGGAGTAATCACCTCACAGTATTCAACTTCTACTTTATTTTTCTAATTTGTTTTGTAATAAAAAGTTGAGTAAAATTGATTAGATAATACAGTGAAAAAATCCATTCACATATTTTCCATCTAGTATAAATGTTATCAGGCATGTTGAAAAACGTTATAATGATACGATAATTTTTAAAAGATAAGCGAATCATTTAACGACTTTGATAAATTTATAACATCAATTTATCAATATATATAATTTTAAAAAATTATAGTGTCATTCAAACATTTTTTTTTTAATTTTTTTATCTTTAGTACATCTTTTAATGTATACTATTACATTTATACTGTATAAGAAAATAATTTTTTAAAATACATGATATGTGATATTTAAAAAAAAATATTTGTATAATTTTGGCTAAAAAATTTTCAACCATATTTCCAAATTTACCGACAGTCGAAGACTGGGGAAACGTTGCTGGGCGGCAGCCGCCAATTCCATGTCCACCGTTGGATCGAGGGGATTCCAGCCGTTGATCACTCCCTCGGGATCTTGGTTTGAAAGGGACAAGGAAGAAATCCTAGCCATACACGTAACCCAATCGGTGGGGCCACGATTATTTTATGACCACTTCACATTATAAAATGATAAATAGTAAAGGGAAAGAATATTAAATTTATATTTTTATATTTTTGGGCAAATTGGGAAAATGCTCCTGCAATAATACAGTACATAGCCTTAAAGGGGTTTCCACGTGGCTGCATACCAGCCACTCTTGAAAATTCCTTGTTGATAATTTATTTTTCCGGTCCATGATTGGTCAGTGCCATGCACGTGATCTTCTTTCAAGTTTCCTAAATTATAAAAGGCCTATGTCCCTTTGATGTAACATATAGGAAGTGAACTTAGTACTATTATGATTTTTTTTAATTAATTACCCTACAATCTATTATTTAATTCATCAATTCATTAGTTCAAATCGATTTTTTATAAATTTATTACAAAAATGATTTTTTAATTTATTTTATTCTATTCGTAATTTATTATGATTATTATTTAAGAATAATTAAAAACTTTTAATTTAAGAATGTCAAAAATCTTCTTGACCGATAAGTTTAATGTTTTTAGATTGATTGATATTATATATCATATCATAATATTTTTAAATAATATTGTTAAAATTTTCTTAGTTTTAATAATTTTTTTTAAAATTTGAAAATAATTAGAAGTTTTGTATAAAAAGATTACACTATATGGTAATAATATCTCAAAAAATATCAAGATTGTTAAAAATATTATTTGATTCAATTTTTTTTGATTTCATAATTTAATTTAAAATTTTAATTAATTTGTTTTGAAAATTTAAATATTTCATACACTTTTAAATCAAAATATTTTTCTTGATTAATCTAAAGTAATTATATGATAATATTTATTCTGAAAATTCTTTATCATTTAATAATAAAAACTCATATACTTTTATATTTTATACTTTATGCCCTTAATTATGTAACCTTTAATTATTGAAGGGGAACATTAAGGAAGGGGAACATATTTAAAAAAAATCCGACCCGACCCTGAATATCACACTTTAAAAAATCCGAACCGAATATCAAACCTAAAAAAGCCTGATCCGAACCTGATTTTTTAAAAATATCCGACCTGATCCCGAAATTTTTTAAAAAAAATCCGACCCAAATACAAAAAGATTGATGAGGGTAGTATGGTCAAATTTCACATCCCTCCTCCAAAATATTTCAATTACATCATGTTATGGATGAAATTTACTTTACCTCCTTTGATGGAATTAAATTCCAATTCCCCCTTTGAAAACTTATATCAAACATGAGAAAGTGGTGGAATTGGATTTCAACTCCCTCTAATTCCAAGGGATTCCAACGAACCAAACGCCATCTAATGATCAATCATATGCAATTATTAATAAACAAAAAGAAAACATAAACTTGATCTGCACTTTAGTGTAATGGGCAAAAAGCCTAGTGTGAGGGCATGGGATATTTGCTCACCGTTGGGAAAATGCTGAGAAAGACTTGTGATATTTTTTTAAAATGGGACAAATTCAAGTCGTACGACACCGAAAGATATTGGGCCATCAATTCATCATACTTCCTATATTTTAGCTTTGTATTCTTCATTTCTTATGGATTAAATACTTACATAAATAGTTAGTCTTCTTAGTCTTAATTAAAAATAAATCTAATATATTTTTTTGTCAAAATAAATTTTTAGAATTTAATTTTATTATCTCTTTAAGGTCTGACTGTCAACGTCCAAAAAATGATTAAAGGATGAGATGAATGAATAGGAGGTCGATAACTGGAATAGATGTGGTGGAGGAGCAGTCTCAGTCAATATCGACGCATATACATCATATATCAAATTTGATAGTACTGGTGTATAAAACTCTTGTATTGGACTCCACGAGGCTGAAACATTCTGCATAAACGAGACCGATAACAATGACTGTGTAGACTATAGGGGTTCGAGCGGTACTGAAGAGGACAAGCTAAAACGTTTCTCTTTTCTCTGATTCTCTCTTCCTCAATTAATTGGGAGATAATGATATTGTGTCCGTGGATGTTTCCTTTTGCTAATTAATGTCTCGGGCTCAATTTGACTCAGACAATAAACACCCTTCGCCATTACTTATAAAATATGACATATAATCTTCGAAACCTGTCATGGCAAGTAGGGGTGGGAATAGGCCAGGCCAGGCCAAGTTTTAATAGGCTTGGGCCTGGCCTACAATGATTTTTGTAGGTCTAAGTCTGGCCTGTGGCCTGTCAAATGCTTTTATTTAGGCATGACCTAGCCTGTTTAACAATAAACATTTAATATTTTCAGTTTAATTATTAATTTTAGAGTAAAATCCCTATTAAGTCACTCTAACTTAGTGCATTTTACAAAGTAGTCACTCTAAATAGGCCGGTCTATCAGGCTTATAAGACTTTTTAATAGGCCTAAGCTTGATCTGTTTAATTAAATAGGCTTTTAAAAATGCATGAGCCTGACCTTTTTATTAAATAGGCCAGGCCGTAGGCTCCTGTAGGCCGGCCTGGCCTATTCCCACCCCTAATGGCAAGCCTTTGAATTACTTGTCGATCAGGTATAAGGGTATCTCATCATTCCTACGTAGCTAACCATTATGCATGCTTTCAGCCCCAATCCATGCTTGGTTTACCTCGTTTATTGACTTCATGCATATGTAGATAGTTCTGGAACATATTGCACGTATCTAAACTAATGCAACATACAATCAATCGGATGTCATTACGTATGATGTAGCCAAAAAAAATTGGTAAGGTGCATGTCATACATTCTTGATTATAATATGGTATCCACTCAAACTACCAAAAAAAAAGATTTTATTAGTATACATAAACTAATAAAATAAGTTGTATTTATTACGATATTAGTATAAAATTCGTAAATGCATACTCTGCTCTTGCTCTTTGCTCTATTATTAATTGTCATAATGTTCTTTAAGGTTTCTTTTGAAAGAAAAATCTAAGATTACCACTTATTTTAGAAAATTTTGGATTTTTGGATTAATTTGATTAATAATCGCCATCGACCTTTGGGTAATATAGGTTGAATACCTAAAAATATATTTTTAATGAACTTTTAGAAAAATCCCTTTAAAATATAAATATTGACATGTGTATTACCATAAATTTATTTTAAGGATTCGAGAGTTGATTACGCGTGATGAATTATTAGCACCGTACAACGTCTAAAATTGATTCCTAAATGTTCATATGTTTTCATAATAGTAGAAATTTACGAATTTGAATCTATATTTAAAATACGATCCTTTATCACACCATTTTTTAAAATATTTCACTCGAATTTGAAAATGATGTCGTTTCCTTAGGGAAAACAAACGAGATTTGCACATCCTATATATATTTAGAAGTTTATATCATCAAATTTTCTAATAAAAGAATATCTCCTTGATATTTACGAAAACAAAACTATGTATGATCAAAGACGAATTCATTAAAAGAATCATACGAACAAAAAAATATTGAGGCAATCTAATGACAGATTAATACGTATCATAAATGTAAATACTAAAATAAAATTTATTTAGCAAAATATAATTAAATGTAAATTCAATCAAATAATTTTATGAAATTGTACTTTAGCCATATAAAATATTTTTTCACAAATTATTCGATAGCATGACCAGTATATTTGTACAACATAAATGATGAGCCTATATGTATAATTTGTATGAGTAATAAGATATATATGTGTAATATGTAATTTTGATCAAAATATTAGTTCGGTTCGTATAGTTGTATATGTTACTATTTGATTCTGTAATACGATCACATATTACGTATACTGAAAAAATAAGATGATATCGAGTTTAAAGAAAATTTTCTGTAAAGATTAGCGGATGGATGGATAGTTAGGGACTTACTACCCTTTTATGAGTTAATATTTGTATGTATTATGTTCTCTGATTAATTTATGTTATAAGCATGATCTCTGGTTACTTTATACACATAGATACTGTACTGATTTTTCATAGCTCATTCTTCATTTTCTTCCTCTTTCGGATTGAAATTGCTCCCTATTCTCAGACTTAACATTAGCCACAGGTTCTCATGTTTAAACTATTTTTTAGTTTATGGACTTGCAATTATGTTATTAGACTTACTAGTTTTATTCTTAGAAAATAATTTGATTTTTATTAAACAATTCTTACTTAGGGAGGGGAAACAAAATTTTGCTCTTAATGTGTATTGAACTCGTAATCTAAGAGTAAAAAAATATGTCAATTAGAAACTTTTAACCACTTGCTCTAAAAATTATTGACAAACATAATTTAATTTTAAATTGTGTAACATCCTATATTTGGCCGTAACGCTTAGTCTAGGTCAAGATGTTACAAGTACTTTTAACTTGTTAATTTTGAAAATATATAAAACTACTTTAACCCTTTACATTTTAAACTACGGGCTTCATAATTAAGACATATCATTTTATTTTATCATTTTTATTCGATTATAATATTTTTTTTTAAATAGTTTTGAGTGATTATAAGGTAGTATCTATTTATATTTTTTTTAATGATTGATAATACACATTTTACAGACATAATTATTAGAATTCAATACTTTTAAAAGGAATAAATATTCATTTTACTTATAAGGTGACTCAATAGATTCTATTCAACCATAATATTTCATCATTGTTTCATCTGTGAACCCCAAAAAATTCAATACTAAAATATAAAGCTAAATTAATTGATTCGTGGCATACCTTCGTTTCAAAGGGAGGCTGCCTAACATGGGAAACCAAATTAAAGAGTGGCCGTGTAAAGCTAGCCAGCTAGCTAGCTGTATACAGCAATTGCCAAAACGGGCAGTTTCAAAAGTTTCTGCGCCATTGCAAGCCAAACCGTCCTAGCATATATTTGACGGTTGATCATATTAAAAATATTATTATGCTAATAAACTTATGGTTCTCCTTCCTCTCTCCTCTCATGCTATCTTGGATCTCAGGTTTTACATTTCCTTCTTTCACATACAACTAATATGCCACCTACTTTATTACTGAGTTAGTTCAAATATTAATTAATTTTATATCATTTAAACAAATATCGAATTCGATGCTTTATATATGTAAAAAATCCTCACTAAAAAATTCAACTACTAAAATTAAATGTGCTCGATTAAAATCTTAAAAAAGTGAGAATTAAACAAACAAAAAAATACACCACCTACTTCATCCCATTCTTTATTACATTTTCTTCTCTCTCCCTTCTTTTACACTTAAAACTTTACCTTTTTCTAATTTTCTAATATTTGATTTAAAGTTTATTATTTAATAATTAAATCATGTAAAATTTAATTTATCTTTTTTAATATTAAATTTTAAAATCTAAATATTGTAATTTAAAACTTAAAACTTACCCCTAAATTTTAAAATCTCAAACTCTAAACTCTTAAATTTTAAATATAATAGATATACTTAAAAAATAGATTATATAAAAATAATAATTTAAATAGGTTGAAATTAATGTAGGTTTTTTTCCTGTCTAAATTAATCTGGGTTTACCAGGAAATCAATAGGGACATAAAAAAAAATCAAGTTAGGTACACCGACCAAATTATTCAAGTAATGGGTTTGATGGCGTCTTCGTTCATCTTTTATGATCATTTATTACAGGCGGCCTTTAATTGTTAGGGTTTCCTCCATCAAATAATTTTCTCGACGTGAAATGTCGGGAGTAAATAAACGGCAAGAGGGTATTAAAAAAAACAGTATAAACTACACCAGGGGATATGTTTTTTTTAATAATATCATATAATTACAAAAATAGTATGTATTTATAATTTTTTTAATTATTAACAATATATATTTTATAAATATAACTACTCGAACCCCATAGGGAAGATAATGTTGGGAAAATATAATAAGTTGGAAATTTTGAGTCATATTTTTTATGGGTAAATGTGGAGATCCAAATGATAAATTTATTAACTCATATTTTACTTCATGAGACATTTACAACGGTATCTCATATGCTCGAAACATATGAATGATGAAGGATAAATTGATACTCAAAGTATGATACTTGTAAAATTAAAAAAAATTATATCTCACGTTGATATAGGATAATAAGCATGAAAAATGTTTACATACACCAACTCACACACTAATTATTGAATAACTTAGGCTGAGATTGTACCTTTTGCGTGGGAGAAATGGAGCCAAATCAAGATATTAAATTCATCAAGCATTGAGGTTGAGGGTGCACCCATACAATTTGGGCGATATAAATGTCTAGACTGGTCGAACCTTTCGGGGGTTTAGGAATGAATTAATACGTTCTAGATTAAACATAATCTCTCAACTAGTTTCCAAACATTTAATCTCTCAGGGATTGAATTTTTTAAATACTATTTTTCGATTATTTAAGATTTTTTTTACCATCTAAGATAGTTATGTTTGTAACAAATAACACTCATCAAGGGTTAGACAGTTAATTTGATCTCTTTGGGGAAATTACGGAAGGGTTTCTAAATGGGAAAAATCGATGATTTGGTTAAAAATAATAAAAGGTTAATCTGTTTAAGGCACTTTTCTATTACATTCATTAACCCAACTCAATATTTATTCCATTTTTTATATTGATTGACAGTTTGTTGTTTGGTTTGCAAGTTCTAAACAATTGACTCCACTTAATGACATGGACCCTATGATGCCTTCACCTTTAAGAAGATCACTGGAAAAACCAAATAAAAAGAAGGAAATTGGTGGAAATAGTAAGCTAAACCAACATGTAAGTTTATTTCTAAGATAAGCTTTAAATTAGACATTTATTTCTTTCCTTGTGACACTGCCACGTACTAAATATTGTTGTTTTTCTCCATTGTAGGCAAGAAGAGCCATTAAGACAACAAGTGAACAACCAGACCAGCAGAACCAACGACCTCAAGTGAGACTTCAACTTTCAAAAATCATCTCAGTTATTGCTTTCCTAAACACTTTTATAGGATTCGAGTAACTGCATACGTAGAGTATGTGTGTGTTTTCAATAGATTAAAAAAATATATTATCTTATAAACACCCAGACTATTTAAATAAATTAGTATGATAGTTCACTTACAACTATGATATGAATGTCAATCATTAGTCCAATATCTTTAACCCTCTAATTCAAGAATCACGAATTTATTGAGTATTTTTTAATGGTTAAAAAGAATGTTGTTCTCCCTTTAGGTCTTAGGTTCAAGCAATTATATTTATAGGATGTGTACATCGTTAATGACTAAAAAAGTTATAAATATATTTTATCTTATAATCACCTTAAACTATTCCAAAAGAACCAAACACTTCATCTACAGAAAGAGTATCGCATTTTTTTAAAGGAATAGAAAAGAGCAAAGGGCTTGAGTCCGGACAGCAATTTTTAATGGGCACGATATAGGATCTCGTTGGTCTACGTTTGCTCCTGTTTCGTTGATGTGGATTTTACACATTTGTGGGTTCAAGGCGTTGGGCCTAACATTTTAACAAGTCCTTTTCTTATGATATCCTATTTGCCTGGCCGTATTTGGATTTTCAAGTGAAAATATGATCCTTGTTTAAAGTTGTTGAAGAGCTTTTCAAGTTGTTTTGTTTTTGGCAGGGTTCTTGCATTTGCATAGGTAGTTGTCATTCACCTACCTCTAGTTTCCAGTAAGAGACAAATCAGTGAGACTTTTTTGCTCAGCTTGTGAATGAAGAAATGAATCCAATGATGGTTTTAAAAAGTTATGGCCCAAATGGTTCAACCAATAGCTAATAATCGAGAGAGGGCACAATCCTTCTCCAACACACTCGGCTGATGGTGCAGGATGGCACATGTGTAGTGATGGACATGATGAGATTTCCGGCCAACCCGATTCAACATGAAAATATATATCATACGCTTAAAGCTCTATCTGACCTGATTTTAGAGTGATTTTACTATATCCGAATTTGACCCATCTTTTTGAGATAAAATTAAATTTCGATTTTACTTGAAATAAATATATTTATAAAAAAATTATTAATTTTATTTAATAAAAATATGGATCTAATTCAAAAATAATAATATAGATATGAGTATTATTACAATTATATCTAAATATATATGGTAGAATTACATTATTTTTCAGGTCCAGTCATAAATTTTTTACCTTAAATTTGAACCCGACCTAACTCAAACATCTCCTCTAAAAAACTTGATCCGACCCGTATCTATTTTTTTAAACAACCCAATAAGATCAGATCGGGTCAAAACCCTTCTAGTTCATGTCTCACACCCAATCCTACGACACTTGTAAATGGTTTCCAAATATAAGTAGTATTATAAACTAATCGAATCGAATTTAAATATTGTTGAGTGTAATTTAAAATTTTCAAATTTTCAAATTCGGCTACTTAAAATTAAACAACAAATAAAACAAGTAAAGAAATATAGAATTGGCGTGGATGGAGATATAATGGGCTGCTAGCAGCTGCCGTAGGTAACATGACAGAGAAAATAAAGAATAATTTTGGGTTTGACACGTAGTGGGTCCATATGTCGACAACGATAAAGGGTTTAGAGTGGGGGACACTTTGAAATTGTCCACTTGGGAAAATTTTGATTTTATTCATCATTTGTATTTTTGTTCACAATTTTTATAGGGCAAACTTAGGGATGGACACGCGATGGGACGGACCGTCTTTTGGACGCCTCCATTATGATCTGAAAATATATTGTTTATATTCGATCTTATTTTGTTTTGAGAAATTTCAATTTTGTTCTTGCCTTAAATCCGTCCCTTTTTTAGATTAAAATTTTGATTCGACCTGATTTTGATATTTTAAAATAGTTAAAATAATATATTTATATCATTTATTATATTTTAAACGGTTAAAATAATATATTTTATTTAGTCACTTAATTATTCGCATATTTTCATTTGGTTATCTGACTATTTTTTTTAAATATCACTAATGTTATATTTTAATTTTATTTTGGTCATCTATCGTTAAAAATTTAACGGTGATACTAATATATCATCATAACATAATATCACATCAACAATTATGTTATTTTTTTAACGGCAGATGATCAAAATAAAATTAAAACATAATGTTAGTGATGATTTTGGAAAAGAATCATTAAGTGACTAAAATAAAATAAAATAAATAGTTAAATGACTAAATATGTAGTTTACCCATTTTTTATCCATCCGTGATTATTATGCTATGTGAGGCTTCATTTGTTAAAAGTATTATTATTGAATTAGATGACACTTTTTTTAAAATATTTTTTAATATTCATTTAAAAATTGATTCGATTTAATTCTAAATATAATTAACAGCATGTAGCCACCAAACATCAAATGCTTTTCGGATAAAATAAAATTCTAATAGATATAACTGGTGAAGAAGATGATGAAAAAAAATTAACTTTGATCTCAATTGCAATTATAACTCATTAGTTCATTCTCTATATTTAAAAGGTATTTAGAAATTTAAACCCTAGCCACTTATTTTCCAAAAAACAAAAAACCTTTTAACTATGTTATCTTTATCTTTTTTATTTTAGGTCGACAGGTGGCGACATCAATTTTTGTGCCGCTTATTGTTGCTAATATTTTTATTTTTCTTTAATTTTTATATCACATCTTTTGTATTTTTAGATTTTAATAATTTTGTGTTTATGATACATTTTATTAAGACACTTTTTTTTCTTCTAATTTTATGACATGTTTTCGGTTATTTGATTGTTATTTTAGTTTATCATTTTTCTCAAAGTTAGATTTGATACCGTCACAATTGATCAAGATGACATTTATTTTGTTGTCATGCTTATATTTCATGTTTTGGATCCTCAAATTGGATTCGGATACATGATTTACATTCACAAATAGTTTTTTTCATGTCGTTCGACCGTGATTTACGGTTTGTCAGTAGATTTTTAGTAGTTTTATTTTTTTGTGGTTCACTTGTCGATGCAGTCATATTTGTTAGTATCTATCTTTTATTCAAGTTTTTAGTTAGGTTTTTAATATTTTTTTTGTATGAACCTTGTATGATCTTAAGTAACTAATTTTTGTGTTAATTATTATAAAAAATATCTTAATTATATATTTAATTTATATTTATAGTTATAAATATTCATTGTAATTTTGCATATTTTATCTTTCTAATAAAAAAGCTAAGGGATTTAAAAAAAAAAAAGGTATTTAGAAATTTAGGTGACGAAAGTCGTACTAATAGTGAAATTTTCATAATTAATTCAATTCAATAGGCAAAAATACTTTCTTAATTTGAGACGATTGCATTAATTTTATAACGAGATTTAGCTAATAATCAGTTACTCCATTTGGAATCTAACGCGTAATTGAATATTATGGGTAAATATTCGTTTCAGTACTTGAATTTAACTTCAATATTTTATTTGATATTTAACCTTTTTATTTAATTAGGTATCCGAATTTGGTTGTAACATTTAATTTTGTATCTACTTTTTCTTCTGTTAAATATTTAAAATTGATTTTTTAAATTTAAATTGATACTTGTTTTTTTCCTCCAATTTGATACTTATTAATTTTTATTTGGTTTGAACTAAAAAAATTAGATTTGAGTACTGTATGAAGTAATTAGAAGATAGTATTTATTTGAAAAACTCTCAATCATTTAACAATGAACGCATAACTACTCTTACAAAGGACGTGCTTAAATTTGAGATCTGTAAAAATAATAATCATCCATTTAATCACTGAGATGACTTAATACTACAACTAATACATTATTGTTATTGGGCAGAACTATTATATTTTATCATTTTCAAAATGGATCAATTTATTATCACATATAATAAGTTTAAATATATTTTTAAAACACTCATCAAACAATATTAATTATTATTCTATATTATTAAAACTCACAAAATAAAAAACACAAATAAAATAATAGTATAATTATTTTAGGGTAGACAAAACTCGACTCGAAAAGCTGATTTTTTCGACTGTACTCAACTTGAAAAAATTCGATCCGAATTGACTTTGAGTTGTACTTTTTTAAACTCAACTCGATTAAAAAAGATTTCAAGTTCAAACCGAATCGAGTCCCTCAGCTCTATATGATACATGTATATCACATATGAAGAAATATATTGTATATGGTTATAAAAAATATTTAAATTGAAATCAAATAATATTATAAATATTTATAATTAAATTTAAACAGAAACTCAAAAATTCAAATTGATTTGAAAAAATCTCAATTTAAATTTAAGTTATAAAATAAGACTCGTAAATTTAAATAACTCGAAATTTCTTAATTTAATTAAACTCAACTCCATTCGATAATAAAACGTTATCCTTAATTCATTCTCTTACCATGCTTTTCAGCTCCCCTATAAAAAAGTTAAAGCCCCTGTATCAGTTACAATGATATGGTCCCCATTAATCGTTAACTATCTACCTCCCTCCATTTTCTTCAAATTTGATTGATCTTATTAATCGTTCAACTGAAACAACAATTATCACCATTTTCAAGCATACACCAGCATTTTTTACAATAAAAATTCGTATAATATAAATATCCATGTTTAAGGACTAATATGGCAAATACAATTAAGGGATGAAATTAAAAAATTGTAAACTCAAGGACTAAAAGTAGCCTTTTCCCTTATTAATATGTTATATTATCATCTTTAAGCTAGGAAGTCCAGGAAAAAAAATCTAATCCATAGCCAGCCAATTGAAGGTTGCCGACAAACAGGAGAGGCTCCATTGAACGTAAAAGACTGACCACAAGTAGTAAATGCTCCTTTTATGCTTCCACTCTTCTTAAATATTTTTAGAACTCTAATATCTCTGTCTTTCTTTCTTTCTTTCTTTCTTTCTTTCTTTCTTTCAATTTTGCTTCAGACAAGAATCTTATTCAGATTCCATTTCTGAGTTTTTTTTCTTCTCCTTGAACTCAACAGAACAAATATTTTTTATGCATCTTGATTTAACATTCTGAGATATCTTCCCAGAAGAAGGATGGGCATATTGAGCTCTATATTGGGTGTTTTTGCCTTCGGAATTGGAACTTCTGTCGGGATCGTCATTGGGTATTACATGTTCATCTACTTCCTTCCCACTGATGTTAAGGTTTGCTTCTTTCTCCTTTGAATTTTCCATATGTTTTGCTTTTTTCTTCTTCTTATGCTTACTCTCTAGGTGGCTGTTCTTGTTCTTCTACAAGCCGATCTATTAGTTTAAAGAATGGATATTTACTATAAAAATGTTAACTTTACACTAAGCTGATCAAATATTTCGTTTTTACTTGTATTTATGGTCAACTCAAGTTGTTATCTTAATATAATTTAAGTTTATGGATTCTATCTACAGTTTTACTTGGATTTGTATTTTGTAGTGTTGAAAGATGTATATCCATAGTTTTGAAGTGATCAAATTGAGAGCTTATGCTTTTCTAAGAAAGTTTTAAGTTTTAGGATTGAGGAACTTTTCTAACATTTAACAGAGTTAATTCTTTGTTATTGCTCCTTTCCCACCCCACTTTTTCTCGGATTTTGCATATTGTACTAGATCACCATTTACCAAACAATTTGGGCCGTGTTGATGTCTGTAAATGGCGAGACCGTATCTCACTAAGTATTTAAAGTTAATAGCTGAACAACATTAGTAACACGAATTGTCTCCATTGTCATAATTCAACCTTTGAACCATTGATAAGATGGTCATGTTGTTTCTTTTCGTTTTTAACATTCCCTGTGTTCAGGATCCTAAAATTCGTCCTTTGGTTGAGGAAGACTCTAAAACTTTGCAGCGGATGCTTCCAGAGATTCCCTTGTGGGTCAAAAATCCGGATTTCGACCGTGTATGTTCTTCTATGCTATGTTGTTTCTGTATGTCGGGTTCTAAGTGCAATAAGTTATGCGCCAAGTAATAACTGTCTGTTTCTCTGAAGGTTGATTGGCTTAACAAATTTATCGAGAACATGTGGCCTTATCTAGACACGGTATGTGCAACTGCAGTGATCTTTGACCTATTATGGCCTCTCTTATATTTGTTTGGCCGTGTTTTATGGAATACCTTAACAAGTGTCGATACTCCTTTTTCAAGGCAATTTGTGCAACTGCCAAGAATATAGCAAAGCCTATCATTTCTGAGCAGATTCCAAAATACAAAATTCGGTCGGTTGAATTTGAAACGCTTACTTTAGGAACCCTACCACCAACGTTTCAAGGTTGACTTCTCTTTCTCAAATACATTCTACACACATGATCACAACTGCTTATGACATACGAAATGCGGTCACATTGTATCATTGATTAATCTAATTTATTCTTTGCATCCCAATGAGAATCCGAATACCACCGCATTCATGATAGAAGCATTGCAATTCTAAAATAAAAATAATCTTTTTGTTATAACTGTGAAACTTGATTGTACTGAAAAGAGTGCATACTAGATGTCAGAAAAAATGGCCTAGGTGCAAGCATTATGGTGGCTACGAGTTTTTAGCTTATTTGCACGCAATGTGTTTTATTCGTTTGCTTCACCCCCGCAATTCCAGCACAAATTTAATAGTTATTCTCATTGTTGATTTTATCATACGCCAGGAATGAAAGTCTATGTCACTGATGAGAAGGAACTTATTATGGAACCATCCTTAAAGTGGGCAGGGAATCCTAACATCATTATCGCTGTTAAAGCTTTTGGATTAAAAGCCACCGTTCAGGTATTTGCTAGTACACTGATTGATTAAAAGATGAAATATGCATGCCAAAACATGAGAAAATCTGTACACATTCTCAACTCTCGAGTTAACAAACATATGTGCACCCATAACAAAGTGGTTCAACGAGATGTAGATGAAAATTGCTAATTCAAGTGAGGAGCATTTACCTTTTATTTTCCTCCTTATCTTTCAGGTTGTTGATTTGCAAGTTTTTGCTGTTCCTCGAATCACTCTGAAGCCTTTGCTCAGCGTTTTCCCTTGTTTTGCCAACATATATGTCTCCCTAATGGACAAGGTGTGTTGTTATTCAACAACGTAAACACATTTAGTTTACTTTATAATAAAGTTTTGGTAAAATATACGTTTAGTACTTAAACTATCAAATTTATTTCGTTTTAAAAACCTAAACTTTCATTTGTGTCAAAATCATATCTAACGTTTATTTTTTGTTTCGTTTTGATACCTCGCCGTTACAAAGTTAACGAATTTTTACAACATGGTACTTTTTCATGGATAAATTACATCATTCATCACTCAATTATCTTCTCACTTTTATTTTGGTCATTGAAGTTTAATTTTTTTTAATTTAATTACTCAACTTTCAAATTATTTCTAATTTAATCACTTTACTTTTAAATTTATTTTTTTTTATTTTAATTATATATTAATAATATAATAATAAAAAATATCATGTCACAAAAATCATTAATGAAATAAATTAGAGTGATTAAAATATGAGTAATTTGATAGTTGAAATTGATTTTTTTTTAACTTTGGTGACCAAAATAAGAGTTAAAATATAGTTAAGTGATGAATGATGTAATTTACCTATAAAAAATGTCACGTGAAGCAGTTCCTTAAAGTTTTTGATTGTAGGGTATTAAAACGAAACAAAAAGTAAACTTTAGGTGTGGTTTTGAAAAAAATGAAAGTTTAGGTACTAAAATGAAAGAAAACTGATAATTTAAAAACTAAATGTGTAGTTTACCCTAAAGTTTTTACTACATTACAAAGGCGCTCATCGTTATTTACTCTGATAAATTTTTTTGCTTCATTACAAGTCCCTACAGGCCATGTTATAAATTTCTTGCATGATACTTCTCTAAACATCATTCTCACAAGGATTTTTTTTTTCTTTTTTCTAATGTGTTTATTTTCCGACTGCTTCATGATTCAGTTTCAGCATTATGTGTTTAGGAGAAAGCATCGTCCAGGCCGGTGCCGGTTGTAGTAATATTATTCATAGAGATCTCAGTTTCTAGCCTCATTCTTTCTATTCCCTGTTTCCCTAATCTTCCAGTTTAATGTGCAGCCACACGTTGACTTTGGGCTTAAGTTACTGGGGGCAGATGTTATGGCCATTCCTGGATTATATAGGTTTGTCCAGGTAATACTTCTATTTATTTTTTCTTCTTCAAATCAATCCAATATTGTGATGGAGAACGCTATTATTAACCTCATAGCCAATGGTCATCCTATCACAAATCAATTTTCTTCATTGTGCTTAGCAAGGATACTCTATTTCTCCAGGAGCTCATAAAGGATCAAGTTGCAAATATGTACCTATGGCCTAAAGCCTTACAAGTGCCAATATTGGATCCTACTCAGTAAGTGTGCATATTCCAGCTTTCTGCAAATTACAGATGAGACTTTATGTATTATCTTCTAATATTTCCTCAATTTGATAGAGCCATGAAGAAACCTGTTGGAATTCTTGATGTGAAAGTTGTGAGGGCAATGAAGCTTAAAAAGAAAGATCTCCTGGGAAAATCCGATCCTTACGTGAAACTAAAATTAACAGAAGAAAAGCTGACCTCAAAGAAGACTACTGTGAAACAAAGCAACCTGAACCCTGAGTGGAATGAGGAATTTAATTTTGTTGTTAAAGATCCAAACACTCAAGCGTTGGAGATAATTATGTATGACTGGGAGCAGGTATGAAACTTTTGATGTATTTTGTAGATTGATACATGGTATTACCCTGTTCCGTGTGTCCTCGTTGGAAGACTTTCCTTAAACCAATGCTAGATTTCTCTATGTTTTGCATTATCGTGTATATGCATGCCCTGTATATTCCACATGTATTCCTCAAGCTGTATGTTAACTTCAATTCAGGTTGGCAAACACGACAAGATGGGCATGAATGTTGTTCCTCTGAAAGATCTTACACCCGATGAACCAAAAGTTTTGACTCTCGATCTGCTGAAAAATATGGACCCGAACGATCAACAAAACGAGAAGTCGCGTGGGCAGGTTGTCTTGGAAGCCTTGTACAAACCTTTCAAGGAGGACGAAATACCAGATGACATTGACGAATCAACTACGGTACAAAAAGCTCCAGAAGGAACACCTGCAAGTGGAGGTTTACTTGTAGTTATTGTGCATGAAGCTGAAGATATAGAAGGAAAGAACCACACAAACCCACATGTGCAACTTTTATTCAGAGGGGAGGAGAAAAAAACTAAGGTATGCCATAAAAATTTGTTTCCAAACTTCCAATGCATCTTTCTTTTTTATTGCATTCCATATTCTTACAGCTGCAACTGTTGATTTCACCATTTAAAATCTTGGAAATTTTCGATAAATCATGCTGAGGAACATCCACGAGTTGGAACCAACAATTCGCAGTTGATAAATCAGCATAAGTCCGCAGTTTCAGGATGCATTATTGAGTATGAATAGATAAGCTATTAGACCTGTTATTTTTCCCTGCATGATCAAATCTCTATTGTAATTTTTGTCTGAGCATTGTGTTCTTGTTAGTTACCATACATTTTGATTCCTCGTCCGAAATTTGTCAATACAGCGTATAAAGAAAAGCAGAGATCCAAGATGGGAAGAGGAATTTCAGTTTATGGTGGATGAACCACCCATAAACGATAAAATTCACATCGAAGTATTCAGTACGTCGTCCAGGATAGGGCTACTGCATCCCAAGGTGCACATTGCATTTCTTTTGCTCTCGTTTTCGTCCTCTCTCATGTCATTATAACAACCATTGGTCATCCTTTTGACCCAATGGATGATTAACTAGATCTTTATGTATAATAATGCTTTACATGTTTTTACCAGGAATCTTTGGGTTATGTTACTATAAGCCTAGCTGATGTTGTGAATAACAGAAGAATCAATGAAAAATATCATCTTATCGACTCGAGGAACGGTCGGATTCAAATTGAGATGCAGTGGAGAACTTCTTAGATATTCAGCTATTTGGGTTTGGGAAAGTTTGTAAAGAATTAGTAGTGTTTTCTGTTAATAGCAACTACAGCTGTCGCATTGTTTCTTTCTTCACTCCCCTTCTGTTTATCAAGCTTCTCGACTCCTCTTTAATATGTTGTTAATGTCAATAACTATCAATTTCCTAGCAAATCTCGCCTTCCTGTTGGAACCAAAGAAATCCCCCCCCCCATGTCCTGTAAGCATGCATGAAATATCTTAAGGGTAAATTATAGAATTGATCATTTTCGTTTAAATTTTGTATATTTTTCTAACTGAATTAAAAAGATATAATATTTTGTCACTTTCGATTTTATTTAATTAAAGAAAATTTTTATTTAATGAAGATGTGGAGATTAACTCATAACTGTTGTTAGGCATGTAAAACTTATCTTATGAACATTGCCATGTAAAATGATAGAGAAAACAACTATGAAACAAAGACATGATACATCTTTCAGTTTATCGAAGAAATTTAGTTTACAATTGTCTTGTACTAAAAAGAATTATGGCTGCCATCACACTTCGAATTTAAACAATAATACAACTATGAAAGAGGAAATCAAATTCTCTAGCAGACTTACTTAAAAAAAATAAAGAAAAAATAATTTATAGTGCTTAAACATTCGGAGAAAAATAAACAAAAATGCAGATAATGAGACCAGAATTACAAGCCTGCATGACTGTCAAATGAAGCGAACCATGTTTAGCAAATTAACCATAGATGGAACCCAAAAGAAAATTGGAAACGTTTATAACAACCACTAAACAACAAGACATTAGGAGAATCCACGGAGGAATACAGCAAGGGATGCAAGGCACTTTAAACTTCCTATAAGCCGCATCGCAAGCAATACTAAAAAAATCCAGCGAAGCCATTTCAGGAATACCTTGTTACATTAATCAAGTTTTGGTGAATAAGACCAACAAGCCGTCTTGGGTTGGTGAATAAAATTTTTGATGTTTTAGAGATCAATTTGTTACTCTTGAAATTTTAGTGGGTAAAACGAAAACTTACTTAAACATTAGTGATCATGTGTATAATTTACCCTTTTTAATTTTATATCGACATTGTGCCAGATAGTAATCCGTTTAATGTCTCACGACAATTAACCCTCAATTATCACATCTTAATCAAACAAAATAAAAATAATCAAATATTATATTTTTTTTAAAATTTAATGAAGAAAATTGTATAAAACTTAAATAAAAATGATTAATCTTGTAATTTACTCATACCTTAATTAACTATTTTTATATTCTTTGGATTTTTGTCGATTTCATTAGGTAGTGACATGATTGATTGAACGTATTCACATTCGTTTTTATTTATAAATCACCATTCATTATTATTTTAAAATTGTCGACACAATCTGTGGCATAGCAGAAAAAATAATTCGACGATCACCAGAGATCCAAATACAAGAAATGAATCAGAATAAAAAAAAACATTATATTTTAAAATTTTAAAAAATATATAGAAATATTGTTGTAAATCTAATCGACTTTGAACTATGTTGATTACCAAATCACAACAATAGTATCACGAACTCTACTTATTTCACCTAATTGCAGCGAACAAATTTGATTTTCTAAACATTTTAGAGAATTTTACGAGTGCCGGTTGTTGTACCCCTTATGCTTTTATATATCTTTTAAAGTCCTAATTCGATTTACAACTAAGTTTTTATTAGATATCCATTTTTAAATTAAATTTGTAATATTTTAAATTGTAATAAAAAATTATATTACAAGTGGTTTAAAACTTATAACCAAAAATATTATATTATATATATATTTTTGTTCTCTCAATTTTTTTAAGATTTTGTCTTGACTTATACAAATAAATCCATTTTGTATACTTAATTCTGGTAAATAAAAGAATTTATATATATATATATATATATATATATATATATAACTTTAAATTCGTGATATATTTAAAGTTATATTAAATTAGTTATTACTTTAATTAATTCGGTTATTTGATGAAACAATTAAAACCCTGTGGAAGTGACCTTTCCCCAACACTACACTCCATCTTTGATTGATGAAACGCTGCCGCAAAAATATTCTTCACATCATCATTGCCGGCTCAGATCTCGTTGAACAATTTAGAAGTGTATTCTGTTGAAATGAGTGCCTTACGCATTGATATCGTCTAGTCTATCAATCGCCGCTCAACTCCCAAACTTCTCAAATCCATTACCCTTTGCTAAAACTAGTAAAAGTAGGGATAATGACGTATCTTTATAGCCCGAGTTCCTTTGCCCAAAGATTCTTCGTACCTACCTATATCTCTTGCTAATGGTAGGTTGGTTTTGTTTCCTTCGTATTCATTATTGAGACCGTGGGATGGGCAGTGCCAATGGTATGTCCAGTTTGCTACCATATTATGTAACCATGCCAACGATGGCTGGGCTGGACAGAACCGTAGATTTCATTTGCAGCTGTAAGGCAAAGCTCGATAGTGAAAGGTTACAATGTTTGAGCGTTTGAGACATGCAACATTATAGGACAAGAAAATGATGTTTAAGCCATCACCCTCTAACTTTTAAAACACTTTCACTGTCAAACGCAATAATTTGGGCTCCATCGAGGCCAAAGTATTCTATAAATCTAATTAATATTTAAAAAAATTTAATAAGCAAAAAGAAAATATAACGTAAAGATTTATTTGTGTATTTTATCCAATAAAAAACACAGGTAAGCGAAAAGGAGAAAGTTTGTGCAATGGGAGCAATGGTCCCCTTATTTTGTGGACGGAGCCGATCGGAGAAAATAACAAAAAGAGTAGACTTTTAGCTCACATCCAAACCGGAGTCAGAGCCCAAAAAGGTCCTTTCTTCGGGAAATGACATTCACAGCCTTTAATAATACCCCATCTTCTGTCTTCTCAACACATTCATCTTTCATCAATCCCACACTACTAAACCCTCAAACTCTGATTGCTTTAAAAAAAAAGAACAGAAAATGATAAACAACTGGTTTCCATGGCTGACAGTATTGCAGTCTGCATTTATTACTGGGCCAAAGTTCAGGGAACCGGCAGATCACGCCGTCAAACCACACTCATCAGATGAGTAGTACCTTACCAGTAAACAGTTTGTAAGCCCTCCGTTCAGAGTTAACGTTTCAGTCTCTGCCATGGCGGACCCCTCACTTTTGACTCGCAGAAAATAACAGAGCTGACAGAGCTTTAAAAACTTGTAAATTCAAGGTTAAATCTCTCTGTCTTCTTCCATTTTCAATTGCATGTAATGTACGATGGAAACCATGGGGCCACTGGCTTTTCAGATTTTATATTTGTTCATTTCCATATCCAAGCTTATGCATTGGCAACTACGATTCGAGGTAACATTTGATCGATGAGATATAAGATTATCTTTCGACAATAAAATTATTATAATATATATAATTTAAAATATTATTTTATTTTAAATGTTTAAAAAATATATAAAATAATAATATTTAATTGAATGAATATAAGATAATAAAAATGTATATTTTATAAAAAAATTTGAGATATATATTTTTATTTAACAAGAGTATTTCTCAATATTAAAATGAAAATATTTACATGAAAGTTGATTAAAAATATAATTTTTTATTACTTTTAATTTATATATTTTTCATAAAATTTGTACACAAATAATTTAATATATATATATATATAAATACAAAATCATATTTATATTAGTATAATTATGTGTTTACTTTTAGATAGTAAGATATTGAGTGATATACATATTTACATCTGTATAAGTATATGTTAATTGTTGTTTTTTAAAAATTCTATTCATTCTAGATATATGTTTTGTATGACGAAATATCATATAAAATTATTTGACAAATTTAATAGAAAATATAAAAATATAATAAAGAAAACATTTTATGAAAATTAATCATAGAAGTAAATGCAATAAAATTCATATAAAAAATAAACTTGAACCAATCACATATATGTAAATACTCAAAATAAAATAAAATTTTAATTTTTATTATATTCATCAGATTTTTTATAATAATTATTGAAAATTTTAGAATCACGATAAAAATAAAACAAATAAAATAGATTTATACCAATGTAATTATACACAAAAGAAATAATTATTTTGAAATAACCATATCATTTCAAGGGTACTTTTGTCTTAAACGGAAAGAATTGTCTGATACATAAATAAACAGATATAATGATATTCTTAGAAATTCAAGCAAAAAAAAAACTATTGTAGGTAATGTTTTATTAAACCCAGAGGAAATGCTCTTAAACCAACTTGGATATGTAATTCCAGAGAATATTATTCTCTTTTATCCAAACATTCCCTCAGGTATACTATATTATTGACAATTTAATTATTTATTTTTTAATTTTATATACTTATATATAAAATTGATAAATAATAAAATAGATAAAATTTTACATTTAATCATTAATACTTAAATATTATATTAGTTTAATCTTAAACTTAATCCTAATTTTAATTTAATTTAATAAATTAATTATTTAATCAGAATATAAATTACACATATTTATGTATGAGAGGAATTGAACCATTATTAATAGGGGGAAAGGGTGAGTACCCCAACCACTAGACCAAAGATCCTTAATAGTTCAAAAGTTACAATAAATCGTATTTATCTTAAAAATTTGTTAATATAAAAAGAGAATTTTTGTTGAGAAAGACATAGATCGTTAACGTAACTCTAAAATCGGAGATGGTATAAACGTTATAAAAGTGGCAAAGACGTGTTTTACCTAGTGGCGGATGCACTCAGCCCTTTATACGGGTCAAATGCAACCATATTATTTTAAAAAATTGGTTAAATTTAATTTAATGTGTTAAAAAAAGAAAAAAATTACAATTTTTACATACCCATTATTTTTAAAAAAAGAAAATTAAAATTTTAGACATTCATTATTAAATTTTTGAATCCGTCACTGATTTTACTGATTGTGTTTTTTACGTGTGCTGTTAAATTAATATAAGACAAATTTTATAGAATGCGTTTTTGTCACGAATATTCAAGACGCATCTTATACAAAGTAATTTATTTAAAAATATAATATTTCAATAAATACTGGTGAAGGAGTAATATTTCGGTCTTTAAAAATGGCGATTTTCCCCAAAAATCATCGGTGATCGGTATATTTACCGATCTAACACCGGTCAGATTATATTTCTCGATCTAACACCCGTAGCAGTAAAGCGCGCCCCTTGAACCGCGCTATATGCTGATTTGGCGCCATGTGGAGTATAACGCCTCATGTACCGCGCTATACGCTGACTGGGTTACACGTGGGGTATAGCGCGCCCCCTGCTCCGCGCTATACGCCACGTATGGGTATAGCGCAGATCAAGGGTCGCGCTATATGTAGTACCAAAATTATATTTAACGCGGTCCCTGATCCACGCTATATAATAATTACATATAACGCGGTGTCGGTACCGCGCCTTATATGTTTATAAAAACCGCAACTCTCCTCACATCTCCTGCATCTCTCCTCTCTTATAAATTAATACAACAATTCTGTCAACGAGTAATAATTCTGGCAATCTTCTCATATTTGATTTAGAAGTTCGTGCGATTTTTCGTTATAAGGTAATTTTGTTATAATTTTTTAATTATACTTATTGTTTATTACCATTATTTGAAAAAATATTATACTAATTATTTTCAATTAATTTTTATGTTTGTAAAATTGAAAAGCGGGTGCATACGTCGAAATAATTTTGCAGTGCAGATAATAATATAAAATTATATTATTTAAATTATTTATGTTGATGTGTAAAAAAAATTGTGTTATATTTTCGTTTATATATAATTTATTTAATCATATTTGTTTAAGTTATTTAATTTTGCAGATATAATATTGCCGCACTTTTAAACTCAAAGAATAGTGCGACTTTCAGCTATTGTTTATTATGATGGTGAAATTCGAGAAGATGAAATCGGCGTTATTTTCGTATCAAATGAGCGTGTTAAAATATCATTCAACAGAAACATAACTCTTGATGAGCTAATAACGAAAATTTCGAGGAAGATTCATGTTGGAAGTAATAGAAGAATGTCGTCGTTGCAGTACATATTTCCAACATCATTGTTGTCATTAACTTATACAACTTTCGAACTTTCGAATAATGATGACGCTCAAATGATGGGTGAAGCTCAAAGTAATAATTCAGACGCCGCTATTGAGATGTATGCATATTTTGTTTAAGTGCGTGCTATTCGGGGTCAATCTTTAAGCTCATACTATGGGCTGGTTGAACAAGTTGATCAAGTTGACAGTCCAACTACAGTAATGTGTAATGATTTTAATGCCATAATGGGGAGACATTCATCCGCAACTCCTTACGATATGTACCGAGGTGGGTCCACGAACAATCCGTATGGCAACACCGCGTCCAGTTCAAGGGGAAGGCATTCATCTGCAAATTTCTTTGACCATATGGAGATGCCATCGATGCAACCATCTGTGAAGTTTCCATTTGACACGATGGCCTCAAGCTCCAGGGGAGGCATTCGAATGCGAGCTTTTTCGATCTCAATGTCGATATGCCTTCCAGTTCAAGGGGAAGGCGTACAAGTAGTAGGTTCTTCGACCTAAATGTGGAGAGCATGGAGGAACCATCATCTCCACCACAAGAACCGTTTCGTGAGCCTGGTGTGGATGGTGCTGAGACTGTACTATTCATTCACCTAGAATCACCGCAATTCAACTCCGATGATGATGAATTTCTATGAAATGTGGCACAAACTGACCCTCCTGTACACATGTATGAAGCTGATTATGGTGCAATGTACTGGACAGAATTTGCGGATATGCCTCATCTCGGTGACTATGGATATTACTCATCAATAAATAATGGTGAGTTATCTTTAGGCATAGAGTTTTCAAGCAAAGAAGAAGCGATGATGGCTATCAAAAATTACAATATTCGTAATTCTGTTCAGTCCAGAGTCAATCGATCGACGACCAAAAAATATGTACGCTATTGTGCCTGACGCGAGAACGGATACAATTGGATGGTTCGCGTATCGAAAATGAAGAGGAAAAACAACATATGGGAACTAACAGTATACAACGGTCCTCACACATGTTGTGCTGGAGGGGTTAACCAAGATCATCCCAATTGGACTCTGAAGTGATATGCCAAGCCATCATGCTCATGGTAAAAGCAAGCTCTCATATAGCTGTTGCAGTGTTGATTTCAGCTATACAATTGCAGTATGGGTACACTGTCTCCTATAAAAAAGCTTGGTTGGCAAAACAAAATGCCATTGTCAAACTTCATGGCGAATGGGATGCATCTTACAATGAACTTCCAGGTTGGTTTAGGCTGGTGCAGACGTTGAATCCTGGGAGAATTGTGGACTTCGAAACCTCCTATGCATACCATAATGATCGAGTTCTTCGCGATCGATGCAAATTCTACCGGGTTTTTTAGAGTTACCCACAGTGCGTTAATGCTGCCAAATACTGCAAGCTTGTGGTCCAGATCGACGGGACTTTCTTGTATGGAAAATACAATCAAGTTTTATTATTGGCAGTTGTCCAATATGGCAATCGCAATATGACAATCCCAACATTCTTCCAGTTACTTTTGCTCTTGTCGAATGAGAAGATAAGATTTTTGGGCTTTTTTCCTCTGAAATTTACGTGCACATGTTATCACGAGGGAAAAAATTTGTGTCATTTCAGATCGCGGAGTTGGGATCAAAACAGCAATGGAGTCTTTGGGTTTGTTGAAAACATTTTGATATTTCGATATAACAAATTAAGTTTAAATGAATTTTAAGATTTTACAAATGATTTTCTAAGTATATTCGATTCAAATTAATCGAATGTCAAACTATTATTCCAAGTCTTTCAAAAACAATTTTAATCCTTACTAAATGTGTAAAATTGTGATTTATACTTAAACTATTTTTGAAACAATTTTCATAAAGTATTTTGAACCAAAATCAAGCCTAAAATCAATTTTTCAGAGTGATGCACTGATGCACCAATCCATGCATCGATGTACCATGAATTAAATTGAATATCGAATGCATTCCATGCATCGATGCACATCATGCACCGATGCACTGAGGATTATATAAGAACATCGAATGCATTTGATGCATCGATACACCAGCCATGCATCGATGCACTCGGCCTATTTTAAAACATCGAATGCACTTGATGCATCGCTGCACTCTTAGTGCACCGATGCACCATTGGTATGCATCGATGCACTGACGCTCCCAACTGTATTAATTAATTGTTTTCACACTTAAACGACTCTATTGACTCCTCTAATCATCCCCAACGTTCAGAAGTGATTCAAGGTGTATTTAAACAAGCTTAGAAGCCATTGATCAATAACAATAAACATCAAGCAACTAGAATCAAAAGATAATCAAAAAGAAAACATCAAACCTCAAGTTTGAGCATTTCAAGCCTATTTTTCATTCAATATTCATTTTGCTTTCAAGAACACTATTGTACTCAATTGTATTCATTCTTGAGTGTTCTTTTCTTTGTTCTAGAATTGTGCAAACAATCTACGTTATGAGGATTTCCTTGTAAGTTTGCAAATTTGTATTGTTCTCTTTGGGAGAGAGTTTTCTCAATAATTTGGGGTATAATTCTTGAGGGTTTGTAAGGTTACTCTTTGTCCTCAAAAGAAAGACAAATTAGTGAATTTGTGGAAAATCCTTAGTGTAGATAGCTAAGGTAGTGGACGTAGACTTTGGTTGAGAAAGTCGAACCACTCTAAATCGCTGTGCAAATCTTTTCAATTTTCTGCAAAAGCTTCCACCGAAATTTTTATTGCCAATTCACCCCCCTCTTGGCCGATTCCGTCGATCGATTAACTCAACAATTGGTATCATAGCCTAACTCATTTGAAGGTTTAATCACCTCTTGAGTCGATTCGGGAATAGTTATATCGATAATCAAAGTCATCAATGGCCTCCGCTTCAAATTTCAACTCCAATATCGATTCGATGCCCGTCAACAAGCCTCATTTCTTCAATGGAGCTAATTATGCCTATTGGAATAATAAGATGATGTACTTCATTCAAGCAAGTGACATGGGAGCATGGAATGTCGTAGTAGAAGGATACATCAAGTCTCTCACTTATCCAAGATTGTGGAGTGAAGGAGAGACAAAAATCTTCCAGCTCAACTTCAAAGCCATCCATATCATTTTTTGTGCTCTTGGACCATATGAATACGGAAGAGTTTCATCATGTACAACCGCCAAAGAAATATGGGACAAACTTCAATTCACTCATGAAGGTACCGATGAAGTAAAGAAATCTAAAATTAGTATTCTAAAGCATAGCTATGAAAATTTCATGATGAAACCAAATGAAGATATCAAAGCTATGACGGATAGATTTTAAACGATTGTCAATGGTCTCAAATCATATGGAGATATCATTTCAAATGAAAAGTTTGTGAGGAAGTTAGTCTACTCCCTCCCAAAATCATGGAAATCAAAGAAGACGACAATCATCGAGTCTAAGGACCTAACGTCCTTAACCCTTGAAGAGCTAATCGGTTCACTCCTCACTCATGAAATGATGCTTGAAGATGAGGTGGAGCTTGATAAAATTGAAGAGACACCAAAGGAGAAAGAGAAGGAGAAAAAGAAAAATATTGGAGTTGCTCTCAAATCCACAAAAGATGAGAGTGATTCGGATGAAGATGACGATGACGAGGAAATGTCATTGTTTGCCAAACGGTTCAGAAAAATGATGAGAGCTTACCGAGGAAGAAAATTCAAATGAAATGAAGACCTCAAAAATAAACCAAAAGAGAAGGACCCGATCATTTGCTATGAATGCAAAAAGTCAGGGTATGTCAAATATGATTGCCCACAATTGAAGAGGAAGGGTCAATCAAAGAATAAACACAATGCTCATCGTATGTCGCGGGATAAGGGGCACGCTATACCTACGTGACGCCAAATCAGCATATAACGCAGTTCAAGGACACGATTTATTACTACGGATTTTAGATCGAGAAATATAATATAATCGGTATTAAATCGATAAATATACCGATCACTTATTATTGGGAAAATTGCCTTAAAAAATATTATTGTGATTTTTTTTTTTGGTTAAAATCGCTGCGATTCTCTTATGGAAGGCACTGTCTGCAGTAAAACTCTACTTAACGTAGCCACTTGCACTGCATCTCAATCTTCAACATTGGTTTTGTTTCTCTCTCCCTCTCTCTCTCTGAACAATCGAAGAAACCCGAGAAATGAGAAGCTTTTGCTGTTATCTTCTTTTTGTTTTCTCGATTCATGTACTATTCTCGGTCACCGGCAATGGTTACACTGATGTTGAAGTTCTGTTGAAGCTTAAGTCTTCGATGATTGGACCCAAAGGTTCGGGATTCGACGACTGGGAATTCTCTTCATCTCCTTCAGCGCATTGTTTTTTCTCCGGTGTTGAATGCGACGAGGATTTCAATGTTGTTGCTTTGAATGTGTCGTTTGCTCCTCTCTTTGGCACCATTCCTTCTGAAATAGGGCTTCTCAACAAGCTCGTCAACCTCACTATTTCGTCCGATAGTCTTACAGGGAAGATTCCGGTGGAGATGGCGAATTTAACCTCTCTTGAGATATTCAACATCTCCAACAATATCTTCCAAGGCAGTTTCCCGGGAGAATTACTTACGACAATGACTCAGCTTGAGATTCTCGACGCTTATAATAATAACTTCACGGGAGTTCTTCCCATGGAGGTCGTCAATCTCAAGAACCTCAAGCATTTATCTTTAGGAGGCAACTTTTTCATGGGGGAGATACCAGAGAAGTACTCTGAGATTCAGAGTTTGGAGTATTTGGGTCTTAATGGCATCGGTTTAACAGGGAAGAGTCCAGCTTTTTTGGCTCGTTTAAGAAATCTGAAGTACTTGGTAATTGGATACTTTAACGCCTATGATGGAGGGATCCCACCAGAGTATGGTTCATTGAGTCAACTCGAACTTCTCGACATGGCAAGCTGTAATCTTACCGGCGAGATTCCTTCGAGTCTGGGAAATTTGAAACGCTTGCACTCATTGTTCATTCAATTGAACCGACTCAATGGCCGTATACCTCCTCAACTCTCTGGTTTAGTCAGCTTGAAATCGCTTGATCTTTCCATAAACGAACTTACAGGCGAGATACCAGACACTTTTTCTGATTTGCAGAACATTACACTTATAAATCTGTTCAAGAACAATCTCTACGGTTCAATTCCATCATTCGTAGGCGATTATCCTCATCTTGAAGTGTTTCAAGTGTGGGGAAACAACTTCACCTTTGAGTTGCCTGAGAATCTAGGCCGCAACGAAAAGCTTTATAAGCTTGATGTTGCTTCGAATCATCTCACTGGGTTGATTCCAAGGGATTTATGCAAGGGAGGAAAGTTGGAGACTTTAATTATGATGGAAAATTTTTTCTTTGGTCCACTCCCTGAAGAACTCGGCGGCTGTACGTCTCTTATGAAGATTCGTATAATGAAAAACCTTCTCAATGGAACAATCCCGGCTGGGATTTTCAACTTGCCATTGTTAAGCATGATCGAGTTGGGTGATAATTTCTTCTCCGGTGAGCTGCCGTCCCATATGTCTGGTGCTTCGCTTGGTCAGTTGAAAGTTTCAAACAATTGGATTACTGGTAAAATTCCTGTTTCAATCGGCAATTTGCACAGTTTGCAGGTTTTGTCTCTTGAAATGAACAAGTTTTCCGGTGAAATCCCGGAAGAGATCTTTAGTATCAAGTTGCTTTCGAAGATTAACATCAGTGACAACAATCTTACTGGTGAAATACCACCTTCGGTCTCTCAATGTACTTCGCTTACATCGATTGATTTCAGTCGGAACAGTCTCACCGGTGAAATCCCAAACGGAATCGACAAGCTTAAAGATTTAAGCATTCTCAATTTCTCGAGAAACCAGCTAACTGGTGAAATTCCTGGTGAAATCCACAACATGATAAGCCTTACAACTCTTGATCTCTCGTTCAACGATTTCATTGGCAGAATCCCCGTTGGTGGTCAATTTTTAGTGTTCAACGACAGTTCATTTGCCGGTAACCCTGACCTCTGCCCACAGCGCCACTTTTCTTGCCCGGGATTGATGAATAAAGCTGGAGGTTCGAGTCATGGCCATGCAGTGTACTTCACTGCTTCAAAGCTCATAATCACAATCATTACTTTAATCACTGCTTTGTTTTTTATAGTTGTCACGGTTTATAGAATTAGAACGAAGAGGCTCAAAAAATCCCGAGCCTGGAAGCTCACTGCATTCCAAAAGCTCGATTTCGGAGCTGAGGATGTGCTGGAGTGCCTGAAGAACGAGAATGTTATAGGGAAAGGTGGAGCTGGGATTGTCTACCGGGGTTCCATGCCGGATGGTCTTGATGTGGCAATTAAAAGATTGGTGGGTCGTGGAACCGGAAGAAACGATCATGGATTCTCGGCGGAGATTCAAACTCTGGGTCGAATTAGGCATCGAAACATCGTGAGACTGTTGGGTTATGTTTCGAACAAAGACACGAATCTGTTGTTGTATGAATACATGCCTAATGGGAACTTAGGAGAAATGTTGCATGGGACAAAGGGTGTACATTTGCAATGGGAAAGAAGGTATACGATTGCCGTAGAAGCTGCCAAGGGACTTTGTTATCTTCACCATGATTGCTTGCCATTGATTGTACACCGGGATGTGAAGTCAAACAACATATTGCTTGATGAAGACTATGAAGCTCATGTAGCTGATTTTGGGTTGGCTAAGTTCTTGCAAGATGCCGGTGCTTCCGAGTGCATGTCCTCCATCGCTGGTTCCTATGGTTACATCGCCCCAGGTTTGTATTTTGAGCCAGTGTAATAATTGAGATGAAGAGTATTGTATTATGAACTAACTGGCACTGACCTGGTTATTGTGATGTATGCAACAGAGTACGCCTACACACTGAAGGTCGACGAGAAAAGCGACGTGTACAGCTTCGGTGTTGTGCTGTTGGAGCTGATTGCCGGGAGGAAACCTGTAGGGGAATTTGGGGATGGGGTGGACATTGTGAGGTGGGTGAGGAAGATAACATCGGAACAACCAGAAACATCCAATCCTGTTCCGGTGTTGGCAATTGTTGATCCCAGGCTAAGTGAATATCCACTTGCGGCGGTCACCCATCTGTTCAAGGTAGCCATGATGTGCGTCGAGGACGAGAGTTCTGCGAGGCCAGCCATGAGAGAAGTTGTTCACATGCTCACCAATCCACCAGTCTGCCCCTATTTCGACACCTAGCCTCCTCACCTACTGATTTTCAGTGGCTTATCAACCAAGTTCATGGGCTTGATTCTAGCGCATAATATTCGTATTAGAATTATCTTGTGCCATTTATCTTATATACCAAGAACCTGAATTGGATTTAAACACTTCCAAGGCTGTATATACAAGAATCTCACTTAGATTCAATTTCTTCAAGGCTTTGAGTTTCTGTTTGACAACTTCAGAATAGCTTATCGAAGTTTACTGAATTATCACAATTTGCATCTAAAGTTTTCTAATTGAGGCCAAGATACATAGTTACCACATTTACATCTTGTAACCTGTGGGCTGTGGCTGTACAATCAAAACTGAATATGTAGCCACAAGCACATAGACTCCATTATGACCACTTATTTCACCTAAGCTTAAAACGCCTTAGATCAATATATTCATCAATGTTTTTAGTTTTTTCTTTGTATTCTTGGGTTTTCAAAAAATATTCTCTCTCTATCAAAAACAAAACACAAATTCAAGAGATATTCATCATCAAAATCATTTTTATACAAAACCCTAAATTACAATAAATCCCTAAATGAGTTTAGAGTTTAGAATTTAACTTGAACTTGCTTGATGAAATAAATATCACCAAAAGATAAGGCTAAGCTTGGGCTATCCAAATATGAATTTGAAGGTTTAGACCACTAATTTAGGGGTTATTAGATGTTTCTCTCTTTAAAGCTCTTTAGGGTTAACAATGGTGATAAAGCAAAAGAAGAAGAAGTAATATTCCATCTCTCATTCTTCTAACATAGCGTGTAATTTAGAGGTATAATCATATTAGAACAATGCTAAAACTCATATGATAATAATTCATATTAAGAAAAATGTATAATTAGGAAAAGTTACAAAAATGTGACACTTAGACCATTATTAAAATTATTGTGGTTAATTATCTAATTAAATAAAATTATTTAGATCACTAGAGAGGGACAAAGTTATGTATAGTCCCGGGGCTCCCAATTTTTTTATTATCAAAAAATATATAGGGATAAATACCTGTTTAGACCTTCAAGTTTTGATTTATTGTGATTTTGTTCCTCCTATTTTTTATTATTAATAATAGTTTACCCCCTCAAATTAGAATCGTAATCATGACTTTGTCCCTATCACTAGATATGAATTTCTATAGTTTTATTACTAAATATCTTTTGTGACAAGTCTATAATTTTTATACACCTAAGATATATGTAACTAACAACGTGATAATTTGCACACAACCGTTTATTTAGACACATTAAAAATATTCAAACGAAAAATTCTATTTTTTCCCACAATTATTCGTAACACAATTGATTTTATAACTTTTACTTTAATAAAGTCTAATGATTTATCCAAAAGCTTAAAAAACGTTAAAATTAATTCAAAGTAAAAAAAAGAACATTTTTATTTTGAAAATTTTAAAAACATGGGAAAATTCAAGAGATGAAGGAAGAATTGAAGTGAAAGATTAAACCAAGCTTGCGATTCCAGCGAAGTGGGGCGTTTCTTTATCAGCTATCCTCCAAGAAACACCAACTGGATCACTCAGATTCTCAGTAAAGTTAACACTTTCTTCTTCTTCTTTTCTAAAGAAAAATTAATAATAGATTTAGTGTCGTATACACATTGCCTAGAAAAAAACAACTTTACAACCAGCTGAAGAAGAATCCAGATTAAGTTCCACAAAGCTTTATGAATAAAATATAGTGAGGATGAGAGAAGTAATGGCTGAAGCCAACCACGTCGTGTTGAAGACAGCAGGAGAAAGAGTCCTAGAAGAGTGTCCCGCAAGAAAATCTAGTAACCATGAACTATTATTGTCGTCCGATGGGACCTCTCCTGGCGCTGTAACGGATGATCCATATGCTGCACCTGCCGTCGTTTCTGTTGTGCCTGGTCTTGTTAGGGTCGCTGATTTTTTACTGTATAAAATTTAATTGTAGATGAAACATAAACATGATAACTAAAAGAAGCATAAAGAAAAAGAACGAGAACTAATGGAGTATTCCTATTCTCAGTGCTTACATTGTAGACGAAGGGCAGAATGTGATCGTATAATCAGCTCCCGTACATGTAAACGTACTCGTAGCATCATCGAAAGCGTAGCTATATGATTTCGGGCATGCGGCTTTGAACATCTCCGAATAAACAGATGGTCTACATGAGGCTGAAGTGCCGTACGCCTCGCTGCAGCAAAACTCTGGAGTCCCAAAAGCCTCGCACGCACTCTTGCAGGCGTCACCGGACACTACTCGTAACTCAATCGGGCACCTCCTGTTCAAATCATTAGCACACCCTGTTGACAAGCATGTGCCTAACCCACCTCTTGGTTCCACCATCATCGGCAAGTTGTAACCGTCGACTAGACTAACGTCGTAGAAATCTTGGGTGCCTGACCCAATCGTGAACTCAGCTAAGGTAGCTGGGGGGCTTGCACCTTTGCCATTGCATTCAATTTGGTTAGAGGCACTTAGAGCCACAATCACCAGTTTGGCAGACAAATTGGCCTGTGTTTTGGTCTGATGTGCATCCGCTTCTGCCCCAGAATCTACCCGACCAAGAGGGTGGTGCCTGGAAGGACCGGGACTCACCCGATTGTAGCTCAAATCCGTTGCTATCCAAGTGAGAGTTGCCTAGAATACCAGGCCAAACTGTGTAGTCACATGCATTAGTAACTGTAAACGTAGTCCCAGAAATTTCTGTGTGTATATATATATATATATACATATACATATAAACGCAATCTCGTTAACGTTGACGGTGTATAGTACAGATCAACATTAAAAACGTTGGAAGAATTCTTGAATATCTTACCTTGGAGGATGGAGAGCAGAGTGAATAAACAAGTGGAAAAGATCAGACTGAGATCCATATGATCTGCAATGAAATTTTGTGGTATAATATAATTCATTTATGGGAACGGAAATGAAGAAAAAGCGATTTGATGATAATGGCCGATTTAGAAATATTATTTCGGGTAAATATACGAGGGTCCGATCGAGCTGAATTGAGAAGTTGTGAATTATTTGAGAGACTCGCTTAAACTTCAAAATCAATGTACTAATTATTAAAAATTTTGTGTTTTTCAAGTTTTATTTTATAACTTGACTCGATTTAAAAAAAATTCAAATCGAGTTGACTTTATAAAATTACGACTCGAAATTTGAGTCGAATTAAATTTTACCAACCCCTAGCCCACATCATTATTTACTAATTTTAGACATGCATAATGTTATAAATATTATGCAACCTTTATTGAATTTAAATAACGGTCCCCTACTAAATTAATAGCCGTTATATAACATTAAAGATGTCTTCCAAAATTATTATTGTATGATTAATGATTACAATAACATTTACTATTATCTCGATTGCAATAAATGCAACACATTTGAAAATACGACTACAATTATAATTTAAATCTCCGCGTCCATCTTTGACGGTCACTCTCTCAACTACATCTCCCTCCTTGAGTTAGGTATTCGTTTGGGTCCTTCCTCAATTCCAATCCTTGTTTTTACACAAGTATTTGTTAAATCACGAAGTATATATTCATTTAAGAACTATAATTAAAAACAATATCTAATGCACACCTCAAATAAATCATAATCCTAATCTTCTTACAAATTCAACCCTTCCATATTTCCTACAATTTATACTTAGAATGAGATGGATAGGCCGTTTAACTAACAAAGTGTGTTGCTAACAGTCAAAATGCTGGTTTAAATTGTCTTCCTCAAATCTTGCAAAACTATCAATTAACTTTCAAATGATCGTGCTAAAGTTGAAATCAAGCCAAGTGTTTATGTCACTTCAAAGTTATATCATTCAACAAGTTCTTATTGTTTAATTGCAATCTTTTTATTTAAAAAATGGCCGCAGGCTTTCCAGGATTGACTTGTCAAAGAGAAATTAAAGAAAAACCTTGTCAAGTTAACACTGTTAGTGTTGCCCTCGTTGCCTCTTTTATTAAAAGAAAAAAATACAGCATGCTTTCCGGTGTTCGAATGAATGCAAATGAACACAAACAAATGTGAGTAAATCACAGTGACAATAAGGAGGTAAACAATTGCGAGTTCATATAAAAGACATTACTTGTGCTGCTAAATTCAGACGTGTCGAGGATGTATGAGGTAGGGACGAAAGTAAGATTTTATGTTAGGGATGACGGACTTCTAAAATTTTAAGAGACGAAAAACATATTATGAATATAATATATAAAAAAATATCTAAAACGGACTTGTCTTCCCTCAATTTATCCTGCATGGTGTATGGGGATTGAAGCCATTAAAAAGAAATAATGAAAAGTGGGAACCGACATTGCTTTTTGGTGAGAAACCGCAAAGGAGATGCTAGTGCTTACGCTGATCCACGTAATCGTAAACGTGCTACCGTGGAATGCATTTGGCTGTGGGACCTTGTCATCAAATTGCACATTTTAATTTGCATGATGCTGGTCTAAGGCGCGCGCTAAGTAGTGGATTTCTAGTGTTAACCGACAAATTTAGCACGTCGAGTCCACTGCGGAGACCAAAAATGCGAAAATAAGGGCAGACGAGAGCCATATGTGCATGGCAATTGCAAGGAGGCGGCTTTGGAAAATGGTTTCTCTTAAAGCACATGCCAATGTATTACTAATTAAAGTGAAAATTCCTACGTTAGCAAGGGGAAAGGTTTGAGCTTTTCATAGGTATAAAGAAACTGTAAATTTCAAATTCCATCACTTCAACTTTAACTTCACTCATGTTTTGGTTACTGAACTTAAAAAATTAAATTTGATCATTGAAATTTCAAATTGTTCCATTTTTAGTTACTTTAACCACATTATGACAAGATATGTATTTTTTTTAAAAATTAATAAATGACCCCAAAAATTTTCTATTTTTTGTAAAAAAAAATAATTTAGTTTTGAATTTCCTTTGATTTTATGATGGTAGAGCATCTTCTTCCAAATTTCAACTAAAGAAGTGGAGAGAAGATGAACTATATATCCTAATTCCATATTGACTGGTCGATGGAGATTGTAGATCATAGTGGATTGATATTTCATAAGTTTGGGGTTAGATTTTATGAGTTTTAAAGAGATTTTAAGAAAATTCGAATTGATAGAGTGGTAAGAGATGATGATGCAAATTCTTTGATGTTTAGTGATCGAAGAAAACATTGAAGAATAATGGTTTTGGCGCCAATGTGAGACGAGTTTGAAACTATAAACATGTCATGTCACCTTGCTATATTCGATTTAATACTTAAATAATCAAAATATGAGTAATTTAAAAGTTTAATTATTAAATTATTTTTTTCAAAATCTCATAACTAAGACATGAGTAAAATAAATTTGAGTGATTAAAAGTGTAATTTACCTATAAAGAAAATCCAATTTTATGTGGAATCCATGCTGAGTCGACTTGTTTACAGATAAATTATTAACTATCCTATCATCACAGTTCTTCCAAGTTCAACTTTTGGGGTATCCTTTGACATGATATCTAACGTGTAAAGCTCCTATTCGTATAATTGTTATTATTGTTCATATGTATTATGCATTCTACAAACGTAGTTGCATATAAATCTTGTAAATATGTATCCATACAAATCTTTCAAATACAATTATTCAAATTCGATGCCTACAAAGAAAATAACGTTATTTTTTTAATTATTGAGATCGCTAATTGAATTTAAAAGAATAAGATCATTTAAAATGATGAATGATTTGACTATAATTTTTATATAAAGAAGATCACAACTACATATGCACCCGCTTAGGAATTGTGCCACAATCTAGTGATGCATCTTGATGTTCTATTGTAGTTTAAACAAATGTATGGGTGTTCACAACTCTATGCTATAGTTGTTTGATTTGTTTTGCATGTTAAATCAAATGTAAATAAATCTGATTTATTGATTATATAAGTTGAACCAATAGAAAGTTATCTATAACGAGCAGGAATTAGGATAATATTATGCGGTCAACTTGCTTCAAAAAGGACATGAATCTAAAAGGTATTTAAACAAAAAATGGAGATCAAGACTTAATTCAACTAATCTCAACACTATAGGGACCTAAAAACCAAATAATTAATAAATAAATAAAGTTAGGGGACGATGCTTAATTGATTAGTCTCAAAATTAATAGAAAACTAAAAATAATTAAAACAAGAAAATGAGACTAAAGCTTAATTTAACTAATTTTAAACTAATAGGAACCTTAAAATAATTATTCCACTAATATATATATGTATTGTCCAGCGTTAGTAGTATATATTATTGGATTTAAATTGAAATAACATTAATTTCGTTTATAGATTAATAGAACGCATATTTTGTCGTTTTAGCATCTTAGACAATGGCATGATACAATTAAAGGGATGATTTTTATCTCTAGAGATTTTAAATTCGAATATCAAAGGCTGTAAGGGCGTTGGAGCTTTATTGTCAAATAGTTAAGAATTTTTAGCATATATATTACATTCTAAGCATCCTAGATTATTAAAAAAACATCTCAAACAATGATTTAATATAACAGATAATTACTAAAATAACAACAAAATGTAACATTAGATGTAACTTAAAAAAATATATAATTGGATTACCAAAAATAAAAACATGAGAATGTGTGAGTGAAGAAATAAGTCATTTACTCTAATAATAATAATAATAATAATAATAATAATAATAATAATAATAATAATAATAATAATAATAATAATAATAATAATAATAATAATAATAATAGCAACTGGTGGATATTATCGAAAATTATGGCCACAATATGATCGGTTATGCTATCACTATCCATAGTGACAGGAACTTTGCCTATATAAGAGGTGGTTAAAGCTGCCCACTACCTAAAGATGCATGCTAGCTAAACGGGAGCTTAATTAATTAAAAGCTTTAGTTAACCGAGTATTTTATATTTTAATATGGTAAATAAATTAGTATATATTTTAAACTTCTCAAATTTATCAAATTAATTATTATGTATTACATTTTAACACCAAAATATAATAATTAGATCATACAATATTAAATATTGGAATGACAACGGATTAGGTCGGGTCAAATTTTTAGTCTACTTAACTTTGATTTGAAAATTGAAGTCCTCCATTCATATCTGATTTGATTTGAGTTTAAGAGGGATCGATCTGACCTGAAATTTGACCCGATTTTTAAATCAAAATTCACACCCAACCCAATTTGACTTATATATATACAAAATTATTTTTATTAAATAAAATAATGATCTAATTGAAAAATATACATGAAATGGCGTTTTTGTAATTATCCTTAAATATATAAGAGATAATTATAATATTATGTTTAGTCGGATCAATTTTTTTCATCCTAAACTCGATTCTAACCGCCCCAACTATTTTTAAAAACCTAAATTATTCTGAATTCGATTTTTTTTAGAAAAAATTGATGAGACCGGATCGAATCGAATCAAAATTTTTCGGATCCAAATAAAAATACCATCCCTAGTCAAGCCAAAAAAAAATGGGAGATTATAAAAATGATGAATATATTGATAGGTTCGTGAAAACAAACTATCAAAATGAATACCATCCCTCATAATATAAAAAAGTAATCCTAAAAAGTAGAAAAATATTCCTTAAACCTAACATTTTGCATGTCACGTCCGAACAAAAGGGCGAGTGAATTGTTAAATAGAGGAAATTGTTCAATTCAATATACAGGTGAGCTTTCTGTGTCATGACTGGATTTCCATGTCACCACTAGACCCAGCATGCAAGTCTGATAGGGTTTTGCCTATACAAATTAGAAGAGTTGCCATGACCACAAAATTGCAACTGTCATGCCGATGGTTCCCGCAATCGGGTGTGATGCCCCAATTTCGTCGAAGAAGCCTTCGTACACCATTGTGCGGTTGCTAAGAGGTGATGATGGCGTCGTCGTTGTTGTTCCCGTGTAGCCTCCTTGAGTTGCCGTTGTTTCCGTGTCTCCTCCTTGAGTTGCCGTTGTTTCCGTGTCTCCTCCTTGAGTTGTCGGTTCTTGCGGTGATTTCTGGCTGCAATTTACATACCACCAAAACTAACCGTTAAAATAATACTATTAGTAAGTTGCACTTATTTGTTATTGTTTTTAAACTTAAATTAGACGATTGTACAGTAGAACTTACCTTATTAGTGGGACAGACTAGATATTAACTCCACTGTTCAGACTAGAGATTGATGCACCAAAATTCAGCTGATCTTCAAGTGACGTGCTTTAATCACCCATCGTTAAAAAATTAACGATAAATATGTCTAACTATTTAAAGATAAATTACATATTTAATCATCCATTTATTTTTTCAGTTTTGTTTGATCATCTAACTATTATTTTAAAAATGTGTCTAACGTTATATTTTGATTTTGTTTTAATCACCCATCGTTAAAAAATTAACAGTAGTATTTATGTATCACTATAAATAATATCACATAATCATTGAAAAATAAAAAAAATATCATATCAATAATTTTATTTATATTTTTAATGATGGATATTCAATCTAGAACATTAGGTAAGATTTAAAGAAAAATAAATAATTAAGTGACTTAAATGAAATTACAAAAATAGATACTTGACTATATATGTAGTTTACTCGTTGGTTTAAGATAAGACATTTTCTTTGAGCTTTGACACTACCCTCAACGGTCAGATGTGCTGATTATTCTTTCTCCCCGAGCCACGTGAAAAGTGCTGCTGAACTGACAAGACCGTTCACGCCCACGTTTTTATTAATTAAAATGGTAAAATACACAAATAATATATAATGTCACCTTTTGAGTCATTTGAGTATTAGAAGTTATAAAATGATTTATTGATTATATAATATTTTTTTGTTGAGTTCTTAGACTATTAAAAGATATAAAATAGTAATCCGACTATTTATGTATTCTAAATTCAATCTCTTCCGTAAAAAATTACAATCACTTGAAGTAGACATTAACTTGCTAACTAAAATATGATAAAATCGCATCTTAATGATGTCTAGTGGTATTATTGTTACTTTTAAATATTTGCTCGACAACATAATTTTCAATCATTTGCTCAATAACATAATATAAACAGAGATTTGATCTATATAATATAATTTAAACAGTTTTAGGGTTAGATTTTAGTATATATCAATCAACATATTAACGTGTAACTGAGACGACTGTCAAACCTTTAACGGTACATGACGAGTTTGGAGTATATAAATAGTTGGGTGACCATTTTAAATTTTAATAGACGAGGAACTCATCAAAACAACATCCTATAATTGAGGGACCATTTTATAACTTTTAATAATCGATGTACTCAACAAAGTAGTATCATATAGCTAGGCACCATTTGTGTACTTTACCCTAATTAAAACTAGATTAATCTACTGTTCTAATATTAGCAGTGTCAATAAACGAGATTTACCTGGTGTTGGGCGAACAGAAAGTAACGGTGTAATCGGCATTGGCACATGTGAAGGTGCTGGTTTTATCATCATACGCATAGCTGTAGGCGCGTGGGCAAGCCGTCTTAAACACTTTTGAGTAGGAAGAAGGAAGGCTTGCAAGTATCGGGTGTGGCATACGCCCCGCTGCAACAGTACTGAGGCTGACGGAAGGCCTCGCAAGCACTCCTGCATGCGAGGCCACCCCTTCCGTCGCTGGTGCTCGTCACCCTGAGCTCTGAAGGACACGAACCATTGAGATCCACAACGCAGCCGGTGCTGCTACAATTTTGACCTTTGCCACCCTCAGGAACCACCAGCATAGGGCTGTTGTAACCGTCCACCAAACTGACGTCGAAAAAATCAAACCCACAGGCACCATCTAGAGTAAACTCAGCCAAAGTGGCAGGCGGCGCAGCCCCGTTCCCGGAACATTCGAGCTTCCCGGAACCACAGTCACCGGTCAGACATGAAAACTTTCCGGTGGAGTCTTGTGAGCAATGGGTTCTACCCCAAAAGCGACCACCCCATGATGGCGGTGCGGTAATGGTCTTGGTTTCGCGTCTTCGGAGCGTGAAACCTGTTGTAGGAAGCGCAGGAACACCGGCGTTTGAGAGAATTCCAGGCCATACAACGTAATTGCAATTGTTTACTATGGTAAAGGTTGTTGCTTGAGTACCTGAGATGAACAATTGTTTGACATTAATGTTATTTTTTAATAATATTTATGTAAATTAATTTGAATATAATTACTTACATACAATTATTACATGAACCAAATTATGTTACCGTTAATTAAATAATTGTTAACCCTAGAAGCTTCAGATTATTTCAAGGGTATTTAAATTTTCATTATCAAATGATTCTAAATATTTAAAACATATGTTATCTTACAATCACCCTATATTAATAAGAAAATTATATATAATTATTTGATTTAAAAGTTTAACTCAGTTCAAGTGTTATGTTAAAATGTTTGATAGATATTTCATTAAAAGTAAACTTATTTTTATTCATTAAAATATATGATTCAATTTTGAAAAATTTTAGGTCAACGCCGTACACCAAAAAACATTGCTAAAGCAACGTACGAAAACATATTACTAAATAAAAAAAATTAGCTAACCCTATTCCCATATATAATGGGGTAAGGGGGAGGTAGGGTAGTAAGTTGCCCCCAACGTCAGGTTTAGAGTAGTTTCCGTAGAAGACCTCTAATTATGAATTGTCAACCATGAGACTCGATCTCACGATCACAAGATTAAGAGTTTTGCGCTCTACCAACTTACTTATAAAACCACTTACTTATAAGAGTTTAAACTGAAGGCTAAACTATATATGTATAACCACTTATCTATTGCTCCTTTTTAGTTTGACCCTCAATTGTTTTTTATTCATTGGATTGCTTTTTATGGGTGACGGTTGAACTAATCTTAGGTTAATTTGATATTTTTTTTAAATAAGAAAAGATAACATAAGAAGCTAAGGTAGAGCTCCATCGTTCTGCATCAAAAACACAGCGGGCATCCCTAAAAAATGCAGCACTAATATCGTTTGGAAAGTTTGTAAGTAAAAAGAGCAAGTATAAGCCATTCGCGTCCACCATGCTATTATTCTCACAATGAGCAAACGAAAACTATAAAGTTCAATTTTTAGCAAGTAAATGCAAAATGTGTGGTACCAACCCTCAATTCCCAGCCAAAATCAATCACAGACAGTTAATATAAAATAGTATTTTACTAATTGAATATTTTTAATATTAAAATATAGAAATGGAGTATTATTCTAAAAAATAATTTTTAAAATATTGGATAGTACAATTATCGGTAAAATGTCCAATAATAATAAAATCGGTTGAAAAAATAACAAAATCGGTATAAATAATAATGTTTCCGATAACTTTTTAACTATTTTATTATTTAAATAATAACAAAATTGATAACATTTTTTTTAATCGTATATTAAAGTTACCGCACGTGATCATTTCCTATAAACAGCCGACATTTTAATACTTAAGAAATATATATTTTCCACAATAAAGAAAAAATGTCACTTCCTAATCACAGATGATAAAAAGTAAACTGACATTTTTTTTGTTTTAACACGATTATTAAAGAATTAAAAAAATATTTATATTTATTTTATAATCTATGTTCAAGGTTTATAATTGTTCTTTCTGATAATGCCATCTTTAAAGTTTAATTCTATGTTTTGATTAGGATTGTAAATAAAATGAGACAGATCGCGAGCTATTCGAGTTAGATCAGGTCAAAGTTCGATCAATTTTTGGATCAAATAGACTTGACTCGAATTTTTAATTAACCAAAACGAACTACTTAATACATGACTCGAAAAACTCGCGAGAAAATCAAGAAAATAATATATTAATTTTTTTTTAACTTTTTAAATTAAATTCTTATTAATGTTAACATTTATATGTTATTTTTTTTAAATACAATGTAAGTCTTTCATGTGCTTAAGATTTAAGTTTGAGCTCGAGTTTAAGCTTCAATTGAGCTAAATCCAAGAATATTTCAAGTTTAAGTTTTTTCGAGCTCAAGTAGAGCTCCAATTTTTTTTATTTCGAGTTGAAAATGAAAATTTTAAGCTCGTGAGTTTTTAAATCGAGTTGAGTTTCTATTTTTATTTTAAATTCGAGTCGAACTTAACAATTTTAAACTGATGAATTTTCAAGTTGAATCGAGCTTACCACTAGTGGAACCCGACTTGACTTCGTCTCTAGTCTTGACCTTAAAAGATATAATATATTTTATCAGCACATCTAACACCGTGACACGTATTAATAATGGAAAACTATATTTCCATCCAAATTATGTATCTTACCTTTTTAAGATTTAATGAACTATTCATCTCCTAAACTTTTTATTCCAAATCTGTAGCCTCCAAATGTTTAATTTCTTATTATAATATTAAGTAAAAATATATTTTTATGTTAATATTAATAACGGAGAATTGAGTTTTTTTTATACAATTTATATTCTCTATTAAAAAACAGCAATTGGGATTGAAGAGCAAGCTCCCCACTTGGAATGGGACTTAAATTTCAAGTGAAATACAACCTAATAATATTTGCCCAAATTGATCGAACGACTCTTGTTTAATAAAACTAAAAATGAAGAAACCCATTATCAGGTTGAGCTTGAGGTGGCCGAGTTGGTGTAAGGCTTCAGATTAAGGTTCTGGTTCGAAAGGGTGTTGATGCAAATCGTCTCTAAACCTTAAACCTTAAACTCTAAATCTTATATCTTTTCGCTAATTATTCATGTGGTTCTTGAATATGCATTTTATTGGGATTTTCTCTACAAAGTTATTAATGATTGATTATTATTTAATTGGGTCTTAATTTAAAAATAAGAATTTAAATTATACCATAAAAAAAGAATTTAGTCTCTATTTTTTTAAGTATTTATTATTTTCGACGTTACACTTTTAAGTGCCTACACAGTAACGACCTTAAAAAAATGTTAAGTAACACGTTTCATATTTATATTTTGGCTTAATACAAAATAAATGCTCAAACTATACTCTAAGTTAACTTTAAGTGCATAAAAAATTCGTTAAAAATATGTGTTTAAGAGTAATGGCTGTTAAAAAACCATTAAGTTTATATTTTTTTATTAAAAAACTTATTAATATTATTAATTAAAAAATGTTTTTTTCTTTCTAAAATTACAAAAATATCTACAACCCTAAAATCTCTCATTTTAACTCGATTACTAGTTGTCGTCATCCATCACCGATAGCTTTCGTCATCGTCAAACTATCACTCACCTGTCATCGGACCTCTATTATCGACCATTTATTTTGTTGTCCTCTCAACCCCCTTAAATCCATAAATCCAAACTTAAATTCCTAAACCTAATACCTAAATCTATAACTCTAATCCTAAATTTATCATTCTATCCTTAAGTTAACTTTAAGGATTTATGGAGACGGTGGAAGGGTTTTTGAAAACAATTGGGGAGGGGGTAAATTTTTGCGCAGGCGGGTGGGTAGAACTTTTTCCTAAATTTTAAAATAATATTTTAACTTTTTTAAAAATGACATGCGTCCCTTAACCTTTTTTTAGCATCTATTATTGTGTAGGCACCTAAAAGTGTAACGGAGAAAACATGAGACACCTAAAAGTGTAAAAGAGAAAACGTTAGACATTTATTTTTAACGAAAAATTACTTAGATACCTAAAATTAACTTAGAGTATAATTTGGGTACTTATTCTTACATTAAGCCTTTAAATGGTAATGGAATAAAACGGGTTACCCCATTTTGGTAGGTAATATTTCTGGAATATGAACTAGAAAACTTCGAGTTTGGTTGTATAATGTATTTTGAGGTAATAGATAACACAATTTTTCTGGTAGTGGCTTATCGATCATGTTATATTATAGTTCCTACTCAGGCATTGGAACTAGGCTTTTTTTTTTTTTTTTTGTGATTAATAACTGGTCAAAGTTATAGATTGGAAGAAAAGAAAATGTTTTTAAGGGCTATGTTTACTAGGTCTTTTTGAAGCAAAACACACTCTTTCATATATAAATTCACATGATTCTTTGAGAATGTAGAAGCAACAAAAGCTGTAAAAATTACTCTTCACAACTCAGGAACCTTATCTATGCCTACAGCGTATACGTTTATATATAAATTCATATTACAACTTCTTCATGATACACCAGACCATTATAAGACCTGTAAAAACAATTGCAGCAAACAATGGCACAAAAGAAAGAGGAATTGTTCACATTCTGTGTGTGTTTTCTTTTTCCATGTCAGAATGAAATATCCAACATCATGCTCAAGCTCTCCATCATGGCATTTTCCATGAATCCACAATAGTTGAAACTGCTGAGCCTCGGCTCTCGAATGAGCAAGACGAGAGTGGAAGGATCGAGATGTTCTCATGGTTGCAGAGCTAAACCATGTATCCGTCCAGATCATGGAAGAACACTTGATCAACCCTATTCCCTTCATCTTCAACCACCTACGTCACGTACATGTCTTCGAGCCTCCTCTTCAAGAGCCCTACGTCCCTACACAATTGCACCACGAACAGTTTCAACATAAACATTTTTGTAATCAATGATACAAAGTAGAGTTGCAGGATGGGTTTTCTGAATTATCCTTGGGGATTGATCAGTTGTGGTTCGACGATCGTGTCGAAATCATCGATCAGTGGATTGTCAATCAAGTGAATACCAATGCCATAGATATAAAACTGGCATGAGATCATAGAGGATGATGAGTCGTTTAATGTTGGGGAACTCAAATTCAAGTAACTATCAGGAAGTTCCCTTGCAAGGTCTCTATACAATGGATAACTTGCATTTAATGCTATACTACCACCTTTGGCTTTGTCACAAACTGTAGTCCAGCTACCATTAATAGAAAGAATATTTTCATGATCTACAACTTTAAAACAACTTTTGCTGTTTTAGTGTAAGACATAATTGTTTGGTATCTTGATGTATATGGAAGCAAAGTTGTATTCTTGACAAGGCAAATATAAGCCAAAAAAGGACAAGGATAATACAAGGACAAAATTCAAGTTTTCAACTGATACAGGGAAGCCATAAAGGCAATCTGTGGCTTTTCATGTTAGTGTTTACCAAAATGGAGAAGTAAATAAAAATTAGTGTATTCCGTTGCCGGGACTTGAACCCGGGTCTCTCGGGTGAGAGCCGAGTATCCTAACCAACTAGACTACAACGGATTGTTGACCTATTTGTATAGTTATAAATAGTATTCAATATATTTATTTGTCAGTTTCCGGCGAGCTTCCCCATTCGTTGCATCACTTCCCTAATCTATGCTTACAGCATATATATATATATATATATAAATAAATCCCGATTACATCTTCATGAACCAAGACACACAAGACTGTAACTAGCGTACTTTCGAAAAGAGAAAATTAATTTTAATGAACAATCTAAATTAAGGCTAAGAAATCCCACATTTGAATTCTTTCATTATTTATTTCACCATTTTCTTTATCACTGTCATTTTGTCATTCACACTGTTTCTAAAACCACTTTTTATTTACTTTTGCAGTTAAGCCAAATGATATAAACAAGGAGATGACTTACTAAACCTCTCAAGTCCATGTCGATCGATCTTATTTCTCTATACTAAAATTTAATTTTATTAGATATTAGGAACTTTCACTTGACGGATTCGACACCTTGTAATACTAAAGTACGAGTGTAAGCATTTTTGCTCTCACCTCTGTGATGTTATTATCCCATTCGTCAAGGAACTCTATGCTCATACAATGATTGATGTACAAACCTTTTTCTTCATGCGAGGAAACCTAATCCCTTTAACTGCTGCAACAATCATCGCTAAATACAGGCTGTTGGAGGTTGTTGATGAGAACTTTGAATTCGTCAATTTTATTCCCGGTGAGAAGTTCAATGGGATTTTGAAGGACTTGACTGTTAAGGGTACTAGTCCTAGCTGGGACATCTCTAAGCAGGAAGCTACATAGTGGAGAGTAAGTTCTTGAAACCGGGTGTTAATGCACTTGTGAACTCTTATTTTTGGAATGAAAACTAAATACATATTCTTGCTAATAATATATAGATGGCTTGAAATTATTTTGGATGCGTCAAGAGGTTGTTGAGAAGAAGAAATATACTTGAGCATGATTATTGAAATGCATAAGCAGGATTTTGAGTCATTGTATTGCTCTAGCAGTAGGATTGCATTATTGCATTTGCATTTGCATTGTATGTTAAGATCATTTAGTTGCAGTGCTTGAAGAACAAACAATGGGTTCAGTTTGGGGGTGTGATAAAGCTCTTAAAGAGATCATTCACATCTTATTCTTAGGTTGTACGTTCTTAAGCATAATTTATGTTACTTTTGCATTATAGGTTAGGTTTTTAGTAAGTGTGCTTAATTGCTTGAACAGGCTAATTTTGTGCATATATTGGTTGAGCTGTGATAACAGGATAAGCTGAAAGGTCGAAGCATCCGTAAGAGATTAGTGTTGAAGAAAGGAAAGAAATAAGGAGAAAGAGCAATGTTGCGACAGAAGAAATCAAAGCCAGCCAAAATACGTATAGTCCATGTCAACAAGGTGGTAATAACAAATTCGTCATATTGAGTAGGACGAGATGAGATCCTGTGTGCAAAAAGGGAGGACCAATCATTGGATTCTTGAGCTTCAGGCCACCTCTGCAGGAGAAGGGAGAGCTGTGAAGGCTACACGAGGGCAGATCGATTATGTGTATTCCTTCATCGAGGCTGATTGGAGATACCAAGACTGCTCTTTTTCTTTCTTTTAAACTCTCACAAATTCTTGATTTTATGTTGTTTAATTGAGGATGATATGTTATCATACATTTTTTGTTGCAATTGATGAGGATGTTTGGATATTATTGCAATTATGAATTAAATTTTAAGCTTGTGATTATGTTTCATTCCATTTGTGCCTAAATCAATATTCAGACATGGAGATCTGGTGAGTGATGCTTAAGCACTCGGGAGGATAGCTTTTGTATGATACTCCCTAGAAAGACATTATTCTTAGCACAATACTAATGGATGTTACTTCATGCCTTCAGTTCTAAGCCTATAGGGACATAACTCCTTAGGAACTAACTACAATGCTACTGCGTGTAATGCAAAAAAAAATTACTTACTACAAAAATTCATAGTAGTATAAACAAAAATAAGATTCTACATTATCAATAGATTATCGATAAATATGTGGTGAATAGAAAGTAATATCTCCTAAACTCTCAATGGGTCAAATTTAGATGATGTTCGTACTCTGCACTGCTTCAGCCTATAACCAGAATATAATTTGTTGTTTCACAAATTTTCAAGAAACATGGTCAGCTACATACCCAAAAGATGTGATACACATAAACATATTCATAAATATAATCAATATAACAAAATTGTTTAAATCTTGTAAAAAAAAGAAAGAAAAAAATTCAACTAAAAATAGAGGTCGATGTTTACCGAAACTTGAAATTAAAATTTGAACAAAGCACTCAGAATGAAAAGGACTTTATAAATTTAGAATTTCAAAGATCTACCGATCTCAATCTCTATATTACTCAAAAAATTCATCATCGTGCCCAATAATAATAAATAAATAAAGCATGTAAAAATGACAAAACAGCGAAATCTCTAGGTTTTAGAGGGGAGAATAAAAAAAGTAAGTGAAATGAATAAAAAAATCATCAGAGAACATTGGATGAATGCATCAGACAGACACCGCACTTAGAGGTATCTCAGACGACCGTCGTGAGAAAATTTATCCAATCTCATCATCTGATTTTCATTTCACTTTCCACTATTATTCTAACCAATAAAATATCAAAACCGCATAGGAAAAGAAGATAAGCTAATAGAGAAACAATAAAATAGCATAAATCATTTGTTCGGAAATCGTAGCAGCCGTGAATACCTTCGGCTTGTTTTGGAGGGCTATTTAATGAGCGAATTAGGGTTCTCAATGTTTATTAACTGACGATTCTACCCCTTTATGGTCTGGGTCGGCATCTTTTTATATCATTTTTAAATAAATTAATTAAAAATATTTTTATATTCAAACATGAGGCTATAAATACGAATACAAATCTCGCCTCTAATTATTTATTTAATGAATATTAATAAATACTTTTTAAAATAATATTTTTTATTCATTCTGAAAAATATAATATAATATAATACAAATATTTTTAATATGATGCACTACTAATATATGAATATATTATAGATTTTGTGTTTGATGATATCTGAGATCCTCAATCAGAAGCTATCAATATATAATATACGATAGATTATATAAATGATCATTAATATTTGAATAAATTTCTCTTTTATTCACTAATATTTAAAAAGAAAAGATTTAATATTAACATTATCGATTTATAAAATATCGATCTCTCACCTTTAAAGGTCGTGACTGAAATAATAAAATATTGATGTGATATATTAGACCAGCCATGTTGAATGACTGTTTGACTCCCGTTAAGGCCGCTTCTTTAACGAAACATCTTAGTGTATCCAGACAAGAACAACCCAAAGAATCAAAATGTTTCAAGAAGAAAGCCGGCAAGAAAGGGTCCGATTCTGCCGATGTTGTTGAGGAGGTGAAGGATGACGGAGAAGACGAAGAGAAGCAGCTTCTCCAGTGACTATTTAGTGACTAGAGGCCAACATGTGACATTTGAAGAGCTGTGTTTATTTGTAGTAGTGCACAAGTGCATGTAGAAATTATCTTGCCACGGGATATTTAGCATTTCCATGCTATTAATAAATTGATAAAATTTACTTTCAAGTAATTTTATATTTCCCAACTGAACAGTAATTTTATATTTCTGTTAATAAACCAAACAATAATGTTACAATAATCTTATTCTCAAAAAGATAATATTACATTTCATGAATAATAAATGTTGACATATGTATAGGTAAGACCAAGTCTATATTAGTACAACGTACAAAAATGTCGATCAAAATACAGCATTAATAAACAAAAATCAACCATTTCTCTGCAATCTTAGTCTCATCTTGGGAATTTTCAATTTTCAATTTTGGAGAACATGCAAGACAAACCAGGAAGATTTCAGATGCCAACAAGCTTCAGCAGAAAAGCACTTCTTACCAAAGTAATCATCCAGAAGCAATGCACTTTCATCTACATGGGACCTTCAGCCACAACATTCCCCGTCACCGTAGCACAAAAATTGTGAACTTTTTAGTCAAACCAAAGTTTCAAAAATACATGGACTTAACTACTGCATTGGAAAACATGTCAATTACGGGCACTTTCGTCAGTGACAGATTCAGAAATGTTTTTGAAGATGGACACACATGTATATTTCAGGGTGGACACAACTTTTAAAATAGATGAATGTAAAAATTACTAGGCAGAAGAATATTCAGCAGTGATAAAAGATTATTAGCAAATACTCATAGTGAGCACATGAATGGGTTAATGTGTTACCTGAGAGCAATATATCTCCTTATACAATTAGACATTGGCAGCAACGTCATTATCATTCTGCGATTCTTTGTTTTTTGACCTTTTAATCTGATTATTGTAGCTCAAGGGAGTTGTTGCTCCCTCATCAACAGTTTGTCCGCCAACGATTCTCTATCTCTACTCTTCATAGCACTCCTACAGAATTCTACAACATTTACATTAAAACCTTTGCAAGTTGATTGCAGAAAGGTTGCTATAAAAGAACGCTCGAGTTATTTAAAGTCTATCAGAAATCTCCTCCAAATTTCTATCCACCAACATATGCTTCCGTGTGAGCTGGCATCAGAGATCCAGTGATTCAAGTATTTCCTCGTCGAAACTGCAAAGAATCAGCATAAAAAATCACGTGATCAATGTGTTGTAAATCTCCAGTAAATATCAACTTGACTTGATGAACTACAATGAAACGTTATTGATTAGAAAAGCAAGTAGAACCGAGACATAAAGAATAAATAAGATTATAAGATCCAATGGCTTGTAATGAAATAAAATGAAAGAGTGACAGATGAAATCACAAAGCAAGGAGGCAAGATATCAATACACGTACTGAAAATCTAAATTACCTATTATTTAGACTTGGCCTTAATTACAAACATAGATATTTGATCAATGAACAGAACAAATAAGCTACTACTACAATCTAGATAGTAGAATAAAATAAGCCAAGTAACTATAAAGAATACTATTTATCTCCAGCTTACAATAAAACATTGATGGTCACCAAACAGTACAACTATGAAAAAACATACGCCATTCTTAAAATTAAAAGGGATAGTTTTCTTTTGAAAGGAAATTGTCACCTCTTGAATAAAAACGGATCATGGTTCCAACCTTTATGACATGCCACTTGTGAGATTTGACAAATAGTTCATCCTCGTCTTTCTATGATACAATAAGAAACTAAAGTTATTAGAGTAATAAACGAAGTATCTTGCCATATAAACATGCAACCCCAAAAAAGAAAAAGAACAAGGTAGAGAAGTGTTACATTTCTATTTTAAATTCTCCACCCATGTTTTCGGCTGTTATGATAGCAGATGAAAAACCAAGAACAATGGCATGAATAGATTCTTGACAAAGCTTCACTACCTTCCCCTCTGAACATGGAAAAGAAAATAAGTTTAGACAGTACCATAGACCCTGCAGATTCATTAATGCATACAAGCAGTGTGATATCCGCTACCAGAAAAAGTAAATAAATAACTTGAAATATCATGATAAATTACCTATGATCATATCTGGCTTTGGTGAAAATAGTAGGAGATTTGCTTTAAGTTTAAGATCAAAGTATGGATGAACACCGGAAAGAATTTTTGCCTTCTTATCAGGAATATGAACATCATAAGCCAATAAAACACCATCAAATATTTCATTGAACTACAAGAAAAAGGCAGAAACACTTTGTAACGGGACAAGGAAGAAAATATTAAAATATCATTTAATTACTAATTTACTATTATCATCACCGTCATCATCAACACCATTGCAAGTGAAGTTCATTATGACATAACCAATGTAACTATGGAAAAGTTTATTACTGTTAATAGCAGTTAAATTTCCCCTGTCTACAAGCTTATAATTAACAGTAATAAGCTTCTCCATTTGTTTATAAGGACCCCAGTATCATTTGGATTTAGATCCCATAAGATGTTATAAATCATACGCTTCATCCTAAGAAGTTAAATTTCCGCTAGAATAGAAAACTGAGTTCTACATTAGTCAAACTAAGGGTGTAGTTTAATTAAATCGCAAGCAATATCAACACAAATTGACGGCTTTTGGTAAATGGGAAAACAATAAAGAAACATTAAGGCATTCAAGTAATAAAAGAACGAACTTGAAGAGCCAAGAGCCAAGGTCACGGAGGATCGCCTGGGAAACATTCCTACACTTGTGAGGGTGTAAGTAGACCACCAAATTAGCATCTGCTACGCTTACTCCTTCCATTTCAAACTGCAATCAATGCCCAAAACTGAAAATGAGGATTTCGTCTGGATTTTCTTCAAAGGAGGCACAGAGAAAACCCTGAACATGAAAAACCCTAACTGACAGCCATAATTACAACTCACCGGTATTTGAAGTTTGAACAGCTTTACTTTGGGCCTAAAAACCATGACATCCATATCAGAAATATATATTTAGGCATTACATTTTAAATACATTACAAAATATTGGGGTTGTTATTCTGATTATAAATTAATATTTATTTAAAATAAAATTTAATCATTAATAATTATATATATTTTACAAATAAATATAAATGTTCGAATGTAAAATATTTAAAAAAAAACAACTCTCTTTTTAATCATTTGATAAGTACTTTCTACACATATTGTACATTTAAACACGTTTAAAACATATTTCTTGTATGCTAAAATAATAATTGGTAAATTAAGATTCATTAATATTATTATAATTTGAACAATTGTTGAGAATAATACATATTTTAAGTTTTATTAAACTAAAAAATAATATGTATCTATTCTAAGAATGACTTATTTCGACCACGTAGACTTAAATTGGATAAATTTAATATTTGTTGTCAGATAATATTATCTTATCAATGACGTCTTATCCAAAAATAATTTTAATCTAAGTAATCCAGCACACCGCACGTTCTACTAAAACCACCCATAATTTTGGATTTAACTGTGCACGATTTTAGACTTTTAAAAAATGATTAGGTGAGGTTTTTTATAACTATAATAAATTGGATAATTACATTTTAAATGTCTAACATTTTATTCATTCTACGTTTAGTCCTGAAACATGTCATTTATTCCTAAATTGACCCCTATTTAAATAAAAATTAATTCACATATTTGTTTAATACTATATAATTTAATCTAATATTGTTAAGTGACGTTTGATTCGCTGGAATGTTTCTGAGGGAATTAGAATCTGTCAGAAATTGGAATCCAATTTCATATTCTGTTTGGTTGACAAGAAATTGAATTGGAATTCAATTTCATATTTTGTTTGGTTCACAGACATATCAGATGAATTTGATTTCAATAATGTAAAATGACATAATTGCCCTTCTTGTTTTTTTTTTCTTAATTTTAGTTATAAATTATATGTAGCAATAAATTATAAAAATTTAAAAAAAATTAAATTTTAATTTATTGATTGATTATTTATTTCAATAAATTATAAAAATCATGCTAATAAACATCATAAGTTAAAATCATCCCAATTAGAGATGGACATAGGTCGGATTGGGTCGGGTTTTTGGTCCACCCGACCGAGAACAAGGGAACCTCCATACGAGACCTGACCCGACCAAATAAAATTTCACCCTACCAACCTGAATATATGAATAGAACCCGACCGAAATAATAAAAAATTATTTTTATTCAATAAAAACAATGACTAATTGGAAATATATATATATATATAGAGGTTTATTGTAATATTACTAAATATAAGGTAAATATATATTTTTTGGGTCGGATCGGGTATTTTTCACCTAAACCCGACCGGAATTACACTTAAAAAAATGACCCGACCACAAAATAATGTTTCATCCGACCCGACCAAAATAAAGTTTCACCCGACGACCGAAATATGAATTAGAAATTCAACCGACCGAAATAATAAAAAAATATTTTTATTCAATAAAAACAGTGACTTAATTGAAAAAAAATTATATAGAGGGATATTATTATAATTATTCCTAAATATATAAGGTAAAATTATATATATTTTCGGATCGGGTATTTTTCACCCTAAACCCGAACTCGACCTGACTCGAATATCACACTTAAAAAAATCGACCCGACCTGACCAAAATAAAGTTTCACCCGACCCGACCTGAATATATGAATTAGAAACCCGACCCGAAATAATAAAAAAATATTTTTATTCAATATATGAATAAGTTACCAAAAGATTGATGAGGATAGTATGGTCAAATTTTAATTTCCTCCAACCAGTGAATTGAATTCCAAGGGAGTGTAACGGAGAGGCAGATAGCTTAGCAAAGAAAGGGATAGATTGATTGTAAGGGTCTATTTGTGGTTTTCTTGACTAAGTATGTAGGTTTTTATGTTGGGAGGAGTGTTAAAGTCTTATGTCAAGCAATTTAGTGTTATTTTTAACTTTTATGTAACTTTCAATATTAATAAAAGTTCTAAGGCACTCTTTTCCTCCTTCCTATGATTAACTCCTTCCTATGATTAACGACCTTTCTTCAAGGTCTTTAAATTAAGAAGAGGGGCTTTTAACAGGGACTTATTCCTATCAAAAAAAAAAAAAATGGCACATTATTTCTTCCAAAGTGACATCCAGTAAGATGGGCTGAGGTCAAGACAGAGTTGAGTTACTGTTTCTTCTCTTCTGCTTTCCTGGCTGAAAAAAAAAAAAAAAAAACAAACAAAAACGTATATATAAAACGGTAGTATATGTATTTGGAGAGATTAACAAAATAACAGCATTTTAGCAACCGTTTTTGTTAGAAAATATAAACAAAAGACAAATGCTAGGAAAAAACTATTAATCAAACAGGGTTGATATGCTTAAGCTTGTCATTTAAGCAAACACGATGTTATAGAGCAGATGATGATCAAACTCAACCTCGTTACGTGATAATTCCATATATCCTACCAAGACATACCAGTTATTCGACAAAATGCCTCTACCAACAAATGAAGCAACCAGAAGAGAAAATGCCCAGACCTTGGATCCAGGAAACGATTGGTGAAGCTCCTCCTCGGGTATAATAACGGGCCACTTCTCGCCTGCATCACGGAACATTTGCTCGGTCTCAAGGAACTGCCTTTTTCGAGGATCATGTTCCGTACGGTTTGAGCAGGAGTCGATGTTGGCATCGAAAACTTCCTCACTCCGTTGACGAAAGTAACTGTGATTTGGGGAGGGTGATCGTCCGTACGGCGCTTGACCTGGAGTGGCAGGAGGGTTCGACTCTTTGGCTTGGCGGGCGTTGCACTGGGCTAAGAACTCCATGCATGAAGCTATGCGTGGGGTCAGTGCATTGAACTCGATCTTTACTTTCGAGAGAAATTCAACATCTTCTCCTTTCGTCTTTCTTAGTAGAGATTCCAGAGCTGGATTGTTATGCTAGCTCTGCTTTTTCAAAGCACTAACCCAGTTCCAAGGGAAATGGGGTAAGCTCTACTGTATTCGATTCATATATAGTTAGTCTTTGGGTTCTTTCTGGCCTTCTTGTTTTAGTTTAAGCGATTGAAGGGACCATGACAAAATCATAAATATATTTAAAAATAATTACAAAGATATAAACCATAAACCACGATTTTCAATTTCTTAATTCCTTTGGTCAGCCTCAGGCAAGGGTCAAAGTTTTAACTGTTAATGAACTATTCACACATTTAAATTTATAATATAATTTTCTAAATTCGTAAATCACGAGTCAGGATCCATGTTGTACCGTAATATGCATTTATGTAACGTTTTCACTCGATCCAAAGCAAAGATACACACGTTTAAGTATGAATATCTTAATGCTTGATGCAAAGGAAGAACAAACAAAAAGTGAGTAGTAGAATTATAATATTTGCAAAAAGAAGCTAGCGAATATATGCTAAAAATAAAAAGCAAGTGAAGGAATAAATGTAGAGCTGCAGTATGCTTTTTGCATGTGAAAAAGGCGTTCGTGCTCTACCATTTCTAACTGCTTATTTCTCCATCCATTTTCATTCTCTTTGCATTCGGTGCCTCTGGGACATATTGCCACTGTTCTGGAGGGCTGACGAATCATGTGGTATGCGCAATTGGCTCCGTTCCTGCATCCCCTGGCGTGTTAAAGTACATGCAAGGCTCATTATCTTTGGCCTGAATCTCTCGGTTGGTATTGTCTATTAGTCTTGGTTCAGTCTTACGTGCTGATTGTACGGCTGTGAACTTGGCCGGTTCTTGTCTTTCTCCTCATGCTGCAGAATCAAGTTTTTGTAATAGTTTACATCCTTCTTCTGGGGAGTCCAGCAGCAGGTGAAGCTGTAACTGGATGGACACTGGGAATGGGGCTTTGTTTATTTAAAGGTCCAACTCCAACCCGTTTGACTGAGGATAAAATGCTCCGCCAGATGTAGCTGATAAGGGGCAATACCATTTTCTGTTCTATTGATGTGGGCAGGAAATGGGTGGAGTGATGGGTTGGAGTGATTTACAGGTGGGGTGGGTCAAGAGAAGGTACCAAAGGGGATGGCATTTCAGTTAAGCTTTGAGCACCTGAAGCTGCTCCATGATCAGTAACTAATTTCTCAATCAATCTTGGGTTGCTGAGAATTTTAACGAGCAAGTCAGGATCAATCATGTTCCCGGGTTCATTGCTTTGGTTAATCACTGCAAAGGCAGCTGCTGCTACACCAGGTTCAACATTAACAACCATTCCAGCATCTGGTTTTTCAGCCGAAGCACTTGAAACACTCGGCATACTGCAATGAAGATTATGTAAAATACCAGGAGGCAACATCTGGGGCTGTGAGTTAAGGAGAGTTTCAATTGCTGCATCCTCATCTTCGATAGGAGTGACGGGTATTTGAGGAGTTAGCTGATCGTCATAGTAGCAATTTCCTATGTCTGCTGAAACAGAAGGGCTGCACAAGGAGAAAATTTAGTCTCATGGAAAAGTAAAACCAAGAGAAGTAGGTTATAGAAAAACCCACCCAACAACCCGTCAAAAAGAGAAAAAAGAAAAGTATCAAACTTTGTAGGAATTGCAGATGGGCGTGGATAAACAGCTTCAAGCACTCTCACTTCTCTCTGATTTTGAATCTCCACCTCTTTACTTTCCTCTCCAGCAACCACTTGCCAATTCAAGTCCAAACAAACTGTGAAATGCAGATTAAGCTTTTAAGTAAATGTATGGGAGCAATAATAAAAAATCAACCTAAAATGCAGATTAAGATTTAGAACAGTTACTCCGAGAGGACATCTCCATTTAATGACAGGAATTTCCAACAAGTTAATCTGCAGATGATTTGTAGAATGAGCTCCTTCAAATCCAGGCTGCCCATTTGAATGTGATACCAAAGAGGTTTTTTGCTTGGAGGTGATCTTGACCACCCGCCCAACTTGTGACGGTGAATCCTCCGACAGAAACAGTCTTATCTGTTAGAGAAGCATTTATATATTCTGCTCGTCATCTCCGATAAGATAGGATTGTCAAATGTTCAAACATCATTTTATTGTACAAACACCCTCTGGCAACTAAACTGAAGAGAGGTTGCATAAACAGAGATGGTTTTTAATAATATTTATATATACAAAAACTTTTTTGCAAAAATAAATCAAAATGCAAGCAGAATTAACTACAGCATCTATGATGCTGATATGTGGCAGCGATTTCGTCATTTCTCACTGATAGCTACAATCTTTGAACTCTCACTAAGCATCGTCTGAGATTAATAAATCTCACAGTGAATTTCAATTGCTTACCTTCGAAAACTTCACCTATACTGTACAATTGGAAGCAGAATAAAATCTAGTATTATCTACTACTCTAGTTTAGTAAATTCCTATAGTTGGAAATGCTAGGGCCAATTCTATAAGCAGCCTATAAACTTAGTAGACAGAGAAGTATTTGCCACTAGACAATTAGATGACTAAGATGGCAGCAACAATGCATTTTGTCACGAATGAGATACTATGAAACCATACATCTAATCAGCCTAGTAGATTTAGATGAAGATTACCAATCAACAGATAAGTTTATCATCCGAAATATTGAGCAAAACTGCTTTCTTCACTCTCATAACTTGACTCGTTAGAGAGACAGTTGGACCTACTCTATACTACCTTAACAGCATAGATTGCCCTTTTTTGGTCTCAAAACCTTTGGCAGACAGCATTTCTGAAATCTCACATCAAACAACAGTAAAAAAATCAATTCTAATTAGTTTAGACTACATGCCCTTTCAATTTATAAGAACATCATGCACCTAAGAATAGAGATTCTAAAACTAGAACTCTCCACGTGAAACTAATGGTACTTTCAAATAGTTTAGGACTCTGGGAAAAAGTCAATTACTTCAGACACTGTGAAAAACAGTTAACCATCCTACATGTAAAAAAAACATATGGGAGGCTTTTCTTATAACTACAAGCACTGATATAAGTCGAGACTTCAGAAGTAAAGCAATATAGAAGAATTCATTAACTTAACATGCAACCTAATCCAGTTCCATGGAGATTTTACAGTTGTATTCTGGTTATGTTATCGAGCTCTGCAAAGATGAACATTTTATGAATTGACATGCTAGGGAAGCTAATCAATGGCATTTTTAGCATTACTGGCCTTTTTTAATATGTGACAATGAAAGTCTTTCACCATTTCAGTCCCTCGTTCCTGTGTCTAACTAGCATGACAAATCCGAACTATATTAACTGCTTTGTTCTCATAAAACATAAAGGTGCGAATTAGACATAATACAACAATGGCAACACCAAAATGAAAACTCATTCGAAATCATGCATTTCCAGAACACAAAAAAGGAACTAAAATTGACCACCAAAAAGGTTCAAATGCAATTCAAGAGAGAGAGAGGGAGCAATGGATAAAAGTTATTGAAAAAATCACACCAGAAACAAAACAAACAAAAGGGTTCACACAGCTTCATTCTCCAAAATTCTGGTTCACTTCAACTTAAAATTTTGTACACTCCGTTCCACTTCTCTATTTAACCTGAAATGGACCTCAAAACTAGAGAACTTCCAAAGAAAAATTGCAATTTTACCTGACAAAGATTAACGTCTGATGCCCAAGTAACCCTTTTTGTCTTGTGCATCCTCGCATATTTACAGATCGCAAAAAATACAATATACTATCCAAAGAGAGAGCGACCCTAAAACGATCATTTTCCGGCCCCGATTCTCCAGTTAGGGTTGGGTCATTAAAACCCAAACTCCCAAAGAAAGAAGAAAAGAGCCTCAGCCGTTAAATCAGCATACCCGTTTTGAAAACCACAAGTGTAAGAAAGAAAGAAAAAGGCAATCGATTCAAAAACCTCACATATGTATTTCCGATTACCTAATGTTTCGAGAGGGAGAAATCCACGGTAACCCTAGAACGGTTTCTCATGGCTTGCCGTTTTTCTGTCTGATTTATTTCCCGAAATCTTCTTTTTTAAATATGTGTATTTTTCTTTCTTTCTGGGCTTCTGTTTGTAAAAGGGATGACGCGCGCAATCTATTGACGCGTCGAAGTGGAGGGGTGTTGAGATTGCTCGTGGTGTATGTACACGCGCACTAAATGCAAGTGCGTTTAAAAACAGACTGGATTTTTGGATTCACAAGACCATATTCTGACCATTGCTTCATTTCTTTCCTATTTTTCATCACACACGATGATTTTGGACTAACGATTTAGCTCGTAACACGTAAAATTCGAACTTATAATGGATATAATTATTCTTTAAAAAATATAAATAATTATTAGAGTAATTATATACACAATCACTTATATTTGAGTAAATTTTATTTTTATTGATATTTTAAAATTAATAATTTAATTATAATATTATAAAATTTTAATAAAAAATTATACATAATTAGTTGTTAACTAAGATGACAGAATACTGATGTGTCGCGTTAACTAAGTGACTTGACACACAAAATCAATTGTTTGATTCCCATAGATTGTTCCCTACGTTACAAGTTTACTTAGTTTCCTTCTTTTCCCACTTAATTTACCTTATGTTATTCTTTCTTTTCAGCCTCTTCCATTAAATGGACCTATGATATCATTTAGAGAATAAAAGTATCACTTTTCTCTTTTGGTTATTCAATAGGTTGAATCCATCACTTCAAGTAAAAAAAAACAAATTGTATGATTAGGAATTTTGATAATGTATTGAATTTTTTTGTTTGGAACGTAAGGAACTGATGATTAGTCAAAATTATATCATGATAAATCAGAACATCAACCATGCCCAATTATATGCAACAACAAAAACAAAACATACTAGAAATGCAAGAAGGAGAAAAAACAGCGTATAAAACCTTTTTGACATATTTTGGATCTACAAATGTCGTCTCAACAAGATTCTTATTTTCCTTAATCTTTTAAGATTAAATTCATTGAATTCACTACTTCTAATCTTAAAGATAAATTTACTTTAATTTGCATAAATCGAACTACCAGGAGTGATGATTGCCATGATTTGTCAAAAGAGGAATCATCCTCATCAAATTGCATACTTCCAATGTAATCGTCCATTGAAACACTTATGTAATGCCGAACAGTAGGAGTAATATCTCCAGCAGCCATCCTCTTGTTGACTCCTCCCCTCTTCTCATTTGAAACCACACTCATCCCATGTACACTGATTGGATGTTTATTTACTCTACTATCAACCTCATTGTCACTACTTTCATCGTCATATGTCTTTGTTCCATTAGCCTTGCTATCCAAATCCTTAACCTCAGTACCGGAAGAGTTCCATGTCTATAGATTTTCCAAATTCATGTACACATTAAACAAGTCACCCGCAACATCCCCCTCGGATCTCTTCTCACCCGTCACGTATACATTATCACCGACACCACAATCCTTTTTCCATTCTAATTCTCGTTTCACCGACTGAATTGATTCCACTGCCCCAAAAGAACCCTCAATCCCTGAAACTGACCTATCCAACATCGCTGCTAATGGAACATCGCTACTAGACCGTCTATGTCCTTTACGCGGAGGTAGGCTTGAATTATCGCTGACGCGAAACTCATTACTTCCTCTGGCAACAAGTGAAGGAAGTGGGGACCTAACATTAGAGTTGACAACCTTTTCTTCCATAGAAACATCATTAGAAGCAAGATCAGAGAGAGACGAGATAGAAGAATCATGATAAAGGGGTCACCACGGGGCAATCATCAAGGGAAAAGAATGCAAGTTGAGATAAAGACCTTGAATGACCTGGTTCCCCTAGTTGAGCATTGGGACGAGAACCGACCGTCTGTTGCGAATAAGGCAATGAAGCAGCAAGGTTGTTGGGATGCAAATGAGGTATCTCGGGTCTTTTGTGACTGTTATTCCCATAATCCCTGGACTCAAACGCATATAAAATGGAGAAACCATTTGTGATGCATTGAAAGTGGGTATATCTAAGTTGTTTTGTGTATATCACCTGCTGTATTTCGGCCGATTAAGATTTAAGCACAAACTTTCCAATCTGCAATTTTTTGACCTCTAAACGCGATTTTTGATTTCCGTTTCATCTAAAAACGATTTAATCTCCCAAAATCGATGATGCTTATTTGATTTCTTAATCCTCTGATCTCCATGGCCCATCGTTTGATGGACCTAAATTAATTATGTTGGTCGACTCATCATTCTCTCGTGGTCCACTGTTCATATTTTTCGTCCGTCTACAGAAACTATGCCACATCAGCCCTGTTAAGTTTTTAATAGCGAGGTATAAATAAAACAAAACTAAATATATATTTTTAGAAAAATAAAATTTAAATATTAAAACGGATCAAAAATATTCAGGTACTAAACGTATAATTTACCCATAAGTATATATATACCACACGTATCATATATCTTTGTCTAAATATCGGTCATATGTTTATTTTAGTTTGATTACATGTTAGATTTTGATTGCAATTTTATATGTCGACCTTTAATAATACAATAGATTATTGATTGCAATTTTTTCTATTGATCGATTAAAAACTATCAAAATTACATATTTATATAATATAATATCATTTCATATTACTAAAATATCTTTTATTCGATTTAGTCATAAATTGGACTAAAATGTCACATTGATAAATGAAACTTTAGACAAAATCGAAATATAAATTAAATCGAACAATCAAACTATTAAACATTCAACAAAAGAATTAGACCACTAAATATAAAAAATGTGAATACATTAATAGAATATTCTTAAAGTCTTCAATTTCGATCCTTTAGATATGAAATATTATTCAATATTGATGTTTAAAAATTTTTTACATTTAAAATAAATATCAAATTGTTATATTTTAAAATAAATATTTTAATATTGATGTTTAAACAATTACTTCTACAATATATATATATATATATATATATAAATTTACTATATATTATCGTAGATTATTAAGAAAAACCTTTACGTTGAGCAAAGAGATTGACTAAAAATTAAAACTAATTTAATTAAAAGCAAATCAAATTAATAAAAGTTAAAAGATTAACGTCCTCATGACTATGTTTTATATTATTATAATATTATTTTAAAAACCACGATCATTAGAATATTAGAATTTTGGCACTACAACAGTGGTCGCGGCGGTAATATAAGGCAATGGCCCTCTAATTTCTAATTTCAGCAACACGACGCTGACGTGCGCCTCTCACTCTCCACGACGATTCCATTAACGCCACCGTTTCACTGCTTTCCCTCCTCTCAGGTGTGCTTTATTCCCTATCTCTCCATCTTTACCTTCCTTCTTCAGGCCTTAATGTTTATTTTCAAACCCTAGATTTTTTTCATTTCCTTTTTTTCAGTCTCTTCGAATCTTATTCCCTAAGTGGATTCCGTGCAGTAGAGAGAGAGAGAGAGTAGACCAAGGCATTGACGATACCTTGTCTAAAACTCATTTATTGGAAGACACTCCATCAATTTTAGCTGCGAATAGAATTTTTTTTGGCGAATATTTAAAGATTTGATGAGGCTTGGAATTTAGGTTTTGTCTTGTGGCTTTAGTTGCCTGTACGTATGAATAACTTTATTCGAAATTATGAGCTTCGGATTTTTGGTTATTGAAAGATGGAAACTGATGATTGTTTAAACTCGAAGGCAGGTGAAGAACTGCAATTTGGTTTGGGAAATGATGTTGAACTAGGGTTAGAAAAGGTTTCATTACCAATTTCATTGAAACTTAGGAACAAGAAATGAATGGTGGTGGTGGCTCTAAGAAAAGATTAAAGAGCACAGAGCACAGTTGGTGTTGATTCAGATGACGATGAGCCCATTTTGTCTTTGTTGAAGTTGAGAAAACATAAGAATCCTAAAAAGGTTAAGGCTGGACTGGAAGGAAGTTCCGGGAAGTGCCATAAGGATGAAGTTAAGGCAGTTAAAACTGTGGGTAAGGATGAGGAGGATTTGGGGGAAGAATGATACATTGGCGAGCTTTAGAAAGAATTAAAGGATCCTAAGAAAGATATTGATCCGGAAGCAATGAGGTTAGGAGTTATTCTTTGAATGAATCTGTGGAGGGTGATGGAGTTATGGATGGGAAATCTGTGTCAAAACTGGTGTGATAGATTTGGGTATTGGTGAAGACAAGTCTGATGCGGCTACTGATAAAGGTGGCAAAAGAAAGCATACAGGGAAAGTAAGGAGATCCAAGATTTATTCAAAAGCAAAGTCCATTGAGGTTGATCATGAATCCAGAGCTAAGTTTGAGGAAGATCATAATGAGGAAGGCTTGTGGCCTGGGGTTGGCTTGATTCAGCATTTGGATGAGAAGTTGAAAGAACAATTGGCAGAGGTTTCTCGCGAGGCACACCTAGTTCAATAAAGAAATCTCGCCCAAATTGAGTTTGAAACAGAACTACAAGGTTGCTCATCATGCTTCTACTTCTAAGAATCCTATCAGAATTCTGTTGATAATTCTCATTCAGTTTCTACTTCAAGTTTCTCGCATTCATCCTCCAAAGAATGCAGCACGGCTGAGAACAAAGACTTGACCATGTTGTGCTCAACAAGAGAGCATATTGGAACCAGGTGACTTAATGTTCACAAGGGTCCTACAGAAGATCCATGTATGTCACCTAAAGTTTGTGACAGGGCAGATATCTGTATTCCAACATTGAGCTCAGGGACAATTGTCCAGCAGTTGACCAGAGTAAGCTAGAACGTGAAGGTTCACAACAAACTCAATGTGCTTCTCTGTCTGTTGTTGATCCCTGAAGATGGAAGAGACTTGCAGACACATTCCAAATACTTTTGCCGAGGGAAACTGTTTAGAAACCTCTGTTCATCCAACCTTGTGGCCTCCATTCAGAGGTGCAACTCTGGTTTGCATCATCATCTGAAGATGCATGCCATGGGGCTAATGTTGATTCTCCCACATCTACGCCTGATGAAAGTGGAAGTTTCCATGAAGATGCAGTCTCTCTTCCTAGTTCTGATATCAAAGACAGTAAATCACCAGTCATCCAGCGAGGTGGCCGCAATATTAAAAGCGTAGACATGGAGATATGGCTTATGAAGAAGATGCTGTCTGGGAGAATTTGCTGAGTGAGCAGGTCTTTTTGAAAATCAACAGTTTGCAGACAGTGATCGTTCCTTTAGAGCAAGAGAGAAGTTTAACGAGGCAGCATATCATCTGGACTGAAAGCTCGTGCCGTGGGACCTGTTGAGAAGATCAAATTTAAGGAGGTCTTGAAGTGTAGAGGTGGGTACAGGAATACTTGGAATGCAGGTTTGTGAATATGCATATGATTTATTTACTATTTAAACTATAAACTACAGTGATTAAATTCCTTGTGGCCTTGTGTGCCAGCCTGCCATGTAGCATCTTTTGAATTAATTTTTATGATCTGGTTTGGCATCTCAACAAATAATTAGTCATTACATTTAAGAATTTGTATTTGGTTACTTTCTTTGATAGGAGTTGATAGGATTGCCAGTTTCCAATTTGCTGCCTTCAAAATTTTCTATTTCAGTAAGTTCTGTTCTTCTCATGGAATTTAATCACATGCTGCTGCAGGAATCATCTTAGGTCTTTGGAGTAAAGATGTTAACCACATTTTGGCTCTTGTTGACTGTGGTGTTAGTGACACTCCTTTAGAGGGTGAACCACCTCGAGCTTCCCTACTTAGGAGATATATACATTTCTTGATCAGGGTGTAAGTGTTTTGCTCTCGAATGAATAAAAAATTTCATTTATGTTGTTGGATAATTTTTCCCCTGAATTTCTAGTACTTGATACATATTGATCTTGAAAATTGGATGACCTCCTCTTTGCAGGGTTACATAAACTTTGGAATTGCTTCAAAGAAAGAGAAGGTTGAATGTAGTGTTAAGGCCAACTACAAACTTCTCAAGGAAAGAAAAGATGACAGTAATTCTATGGCCTTTAATTCCGAATCAGAGGATGGTGTTGCCTTTATCCTTGGTCAGGTCAATAATTCTGAGGCTTCTATGGATGCAAAGAGTGGTGCTATAGTTGATGATCAAAACCAGGCATCTGAAGCCTTAATAACACCAGAATTACTTTATAAAAGAACAAGAGGAATGGCCAAGTGATAGTTCCCAGCAAAATGGCAGCATCAGTGAAAAACACACCCTGGATTAATTAGTTCGGAGGTTCCAAGTGCTGATCAATCTTGTGATGCAATTGGCCTGGGAATAGCCCCTGTAGTAACTTCAGAAGAAAGGAATGACTCACAGTACGTTCATCCTGCAACTTATGATAATCCCGATGGGAATCATAACCTGCAGGGTGGTTCTGAGGCCAGAAAGAACATCATAGTTGTTGGAGCTGGTCCTGCTGGATTGACTGCTGCACGCCACTTAAAACGTCAGGGATTTTCTGTGGTTGTACTTGAGCTAGGGATAGGATAGGAGGTCGTGTTTATACTGATTGCTCCTCTCTTTCCGTGCCTGTGGATCTTGGGGCTAGCATTATTACTGGAGTTGAGGCTGTATCAACTAATAGAAGACCAGATCCTTCCTCATTGATTTGTGCACAGTTGGGGTTAGAGATGACTGTGTTGAATAGTTCATGTCCTCTTTATGACATTGTATCTGGTCAAAGGTTCCTGCTGATCTGGATGATGCTTTGGAAGCTGAATACAATAGTCTTCTTGACGACATGGTGTTTCTTGTTGGTCAAAAGGTCAAAAAGCAATGACTATGTCTCTTGAGGATGGTTTAGAATATGCCCTAAAAGGCATCGTATGGAAGAAATAGGAGCAGATATTGAAGAAGAAGAATCACGTTCTTCAGAGAATTCTTTCTATAATTCCAAAGCAAACAATGTCTCTGGAAACGTTTTTGAAAAAAAATGTTCTGAAGAGGAGCTTTTGAGTCCCCTTGAGAGAAGGGTTATGAATTGGCACTATGCCCACTTGGAGTATGGCTGTGCTGCTTCGCTTAAAGAAGTGTCTCTTCCCAACTGGAATCAAGATGATGCTTATGGTGGATTTGGAGGAGCCCATTGTATGATTAAAGGGGTTACAGTAAGGCGGTTGAGTCTCTTGGAGAAGGCTTTAGTCCACTTGAACCATGTAGTTACAAATTTCGTTCAACACAGAGGACACTGGGATGGATAGTAGTTATCATAGGCAGGTAAAAATTTCCACATCAAATGGCAGTGAGTTTTCAGGGATGCTGTGCTCATCACCGTGCCACTTGGTTGCTTGAAAGCAGGGGCCATAAAATTTTCTCCTCCATTGCCCCAATGGAAACAATCTTCCATACAACGGCTTGGTTTTGGAGTACTTAATAAAGTTGTTTTGGAATTCCCAGAAGTGTTTTGGGATGATTCTGTGGATTACTTTGGAGTGACTGCTGAGGAAACAGATAGTAGAGGCCGTTGCTTTATGTTTTGGAATGTACAGAAAACTGTTGGGGCTCCTGTTCTTATAGCCTTAGTGGCTGGTAAGGCAGCTATTGATGGTCAAAGTATGAGCTCATCAGATCATGTTAACCATGCTGTAATTATTCTCCGTAAACTTTTGGAGAGGTTTCAGTTCCTGATCCCATTGCCTCAGTTGTGACTGATTGGGGCAGGGATCCTTTCAGCTATGGTGCTTACTCCTATGTTGCCATTGGAGCATCTGGAGGACTATGATAGTTGGCAGGCCTGTTGAGAACTGCTTGTTTTTTGCTGGAGAAGCTACCTGTAAGGAGCATCCTGACACAGTTGGTGGTGCAATGTTGAGTGGACTTAGGGAAGCCGTGCGATTAATTGACATATTTACCACTGGAAATGATTATACCGCCGAAGTAGAGGCAATGGAGGCTGCACTGAGACAATCAGAATCAGAAGGGATGAAGTTAGGGACATAATTAAGACTTGAAGCGGTTGAACTTTCCATTGTGTTGTACAAAACTCTTTGGATCGAGCTCGGGTTTTGAGCAGGGAAGCCTTACTACGGGACATGTTCTTTAATGTGAAAACCACTGCAGGACGATTGCATCTGGCCAAAAAGTTGTTGGGTCTTCCAGTTGAATCCTTGAAATCCTTTGCTGGGACAAAGGAAGGCTTACTGCATTGAACTCATGGATGCTGGTATCATTTCTTTTCACGATTTATTATCTATCCTTGTGTCCTTATGGATTTATTCTAGTAATGCCTAGATTTAGTGGCATTAAATAATGGCTTTGATGTTTATTGTGTTCATATTGAAATTTACAGGATTCAATGGGAAAGATGGGACTCAATTGTTGCGCCATTGTGTTCGTCTTCTTGTGCTCGTTTCAACTGATCTACTGGCAGTTCGTTCCTCAGGTACTTGTTTATGTTGTGCTCTCATGTATATTTTCATCCGCAATGTGCTTGCGTGGTACATGTGAAGTGTTTTGTATGTGAATCTATGTTGGCTTTTCCATGAAGTAGTATGTTGAATGAAATTGGCTAAGATGACATTTTTATTAATAATTGTTTTTAGGTATAGGGAAAACTGTCAAGGAAAAGATTTGTGTGCATACAAGTCGTGACATTCGTGCTATAGCAAGCCACTGGTTAATGTTTGGCTTGAAGTCTTCCGTAAGGCAAAAGCTTCTTCAAAGAGAAAGTCCCTTAAAAATCCAGCTTCAGGAAAGCCACCTCTACACTCGCGACACGGTGCTTCCGAGAATAAAGCAGTCTTGCAGGACACTTTCTCTGCTGGAAACCAGTATCCTTTCAGTATGAATGAAAATGGCAAATCATTGATATGGAGGTGGAAGCTGTCAACCAGGGATGTCAGAGGAAGAGCAAGCTGCCTTTGCTGCTGAAGCAGCTGCCCGAGCAGCAAAAGCAGCTGCAGAAGTATGTTTTCTTTTACCATATCTAGTGGCGTATCTATATTTGCTCATTGTCCTTAAACAACTGTTACTTGGATGCCACATTGCAGAAGGCATTATTTGTGCCTTTTGATGTTTGCCTTTATCTTGTTTCCCTTCATCACCCAAATATTTATAGAGCTTATCCCTTCTCATATACTCTTTTAAGAATGTTTTGTGAAGGTTTTGCTTTGTGAAAGAATGGAATGAATGCTTCTTTTTAACTTTTGATCAGTTGCTATCATTAGATTGCTCAATTTGGATAACCTGTGATAATAATGAGCATTAGTTTGAAAATGCAAAGAGTTGCCAAACATTTCATTACAATCATATCATTCATGTATTGTTTTTTCTTCAGTAAAAAAAATCCTTCTTTCATTTCTACTATTGTCATGGAGTTGTGTTCATAAGGAGATTAACAATTGTACCCTCAGGCTCTTGCATCCACAGAAGCCAACTGCAACAAGTTGCTGCAGCTTCCTAAGATTCCTTCTTTTCACAAATTTGCCAGAAGGGAGCAATATGCACAAATGGATGAAGGAAAATGGCCTGGGGGTGTTTTAGGAAGACAAGATTGTATATCAGAAATAGACTCTAGGAACTGCAGAGTTAGGGACTGGTCTGTTGATTTCTCTGTGGCTTGTGTTAACCTTGACAGTTCTGGAATGTCAGCAGATAGCCTTTCTCTGAAGAGCCACTTGGAACTCAGAGAGCATTATGGAGAAAGTTTGGCTGCAGACAGTAGTATCTTCACAAAAGCATGGGTTGATTCTGCTGGTAGTGGGGGGATTAAGGATTATCATGCCATTGAGAGATGGCAGTCTCAAGCAGCAGCTGCTGATCCAGATTTCTTCGACCCTACAAATTTCAAGGATGAGGAAGATTCAAATACTAGTTCAAGGCAACCAACCTGGAAGCATGATGGACGAGCTAATGAGAGCTCCATCTCCCAAGTATCTGTAAACAAGGAACGATTCGAAAATCATTCCCGTGGAGCTGATCGTATTAAACAGGCTGTTGTTGATTATGTTGCATCATTGTTAATGCCCCTTTATAAGGCAAGAAAAATTGATAAGGAGGGGTACAAATCAATAATGAAGAAAACTGCAACAAAGGTCCCTCTTCTCTTCTCCTCTGTTCCATTTCTTTTTTTTCACTCATTAGGTCTCGACTTCTTTTCTGCCTCTACTTCCAGTCTGATCTTAGGCTTCTGTTATCTTACCAGGTAATGGAGCAGGCGACAGATGCAGAGAAAAACATGGCTGTTCCTAAATTTCTTGATTTCAAGCGCAAAAATAAAGTATGCATATGCATTATGTCCTGTATTAGGATATATTATTTACCCATTCCACATATAGACTTTGTTTATCTTCATTTTTTTCTCCTCAATTTTAAAGATTCTCTGATGCACACTATTGGCTTCGTAATTGCTAATGAGATGATATGGCTAGGGTATTATTGTTCTTGTTAGGTTTCATTTGTACATTACTTGATTTATGATTCTTATTATTAGTTTTATTTGTCACAATCATTTTAACAATCTTCTTTACGAAATCACTAACTGAATAGTTCTTGCTTTCCCTTTTACTCTGAAAAGGACTACTGCAGCTTTTGAAAATGGATACTTAATGATAGTATACTGATTTAGTGTCTCAATCAAGCTTAATCTGGATGCCTTTGACATGCAGATTCGTCCCTTTGTAGACAAATTAATTGAGAGGCACATGGCAACGAAGCCCATCATGAAGCCATGATGGTGCTAAGGATTGACTGTTATGCTTTATTGGCTTTGTCTGCAAGACCTAAAAGCCTCTCGCTGCTCGAGTTGACTGCCTTAAAATATGGTGATGCTGGAAGAGTTATACAATCTGCAGTTCACGACTGGAAGGTGTTCATGGAACAAAAGAACATGGTTTACTGCTTTATAATCTTGATTGACCCTCAACAAATCAAAGGTTGCCCAAGTTGGATCATCATTGCAAAGTTTATCAGAACAGTTCTGGAATATGGTAGAAGCTTTTTGGAGGTTGAATTGGTTTTGTTATTATGAATGATATCAATTAAAGTGTCATGGCTATCCATCTCGTTTGGATTGGGCAAGTGGTTAGCATTGAAGATGACATCTAGATCCTTGTATTATTGGCACAAAGGCACACTTAAAAGGGTGGTAGTCAAGATCCAAAATTTTATTCTTGGATTCCCACTCAGATGAGATACGCCTTGTCTTTTCTTGTTTTTGATGTGTACAGCTTAGTATTCTTTTAGTGATGACAAGCATACAGAAATTGTCTACCTGGAAATACTGCAACATTATCCTGATTTTTTTAATTGAGCATCAATTTCTAACTTCAATTTCTTTCTTCAAATCTTTATTGAAGGAATGATTGATTTACTTGCATGGAATGGACCTCGGGCAATATCTACATATTTGTAGTGGTTTTAGTGTGCGTCTGTATATTTGTTTTTGTTGGGGGTTGGGGTTGAACTGCATGGCATCAGTATACATGACATATCTTCATTCCAAAGGTGGAAGACTTTGAGCTATTTCCTACTGAAATTTACATTGAAATTATTAGGTGAGTTTCTTGTCTGTCGGTATGGGTAGTATAGATGGTTTTGAAGAGAGCACTGGCATTGTTAATACTGTATATCATCTGCTGGGTAAGCTACGAGGGATGCACTATGCATTATGCAATACTACTAGCTGGCTGTTTCATTCTATTTACCAGGAAACCACTGGAGTATACTTTTCATTTCTCAGTTATTGATTCATTGCTAACACCTCGTTTTGGAATTCCAGATTGGCAAAGTGTTGCGGCTGCCCAATGGATGATGGGAGGTACGTGTAATTGTCTCTTACGCCTGTTAAATGTTTAGTCCCTAGAAATTATTGTGTGACCACAGCGGGTTGGATGATATAGCTGAAGCTCGGATACATTACATGCTACTTTTCCCTTCCATGACTTTTGAAGGTTTTATAAGCAATAGAGATGTAAAATGATGGTTTTTGGTCCCCATCAAACATAAAGGTAGAATAGAGATTTACACTGGTACTCTTCTCTATGGAACTTGGTGTTTCTGAAGATTCAGGCCGTTATTACCATGTAGTTTACTGACCAATGATTTTTAGGATTCATTCGGTTACAAATTGGTCATATCTAGTTGAAGACTTGTTTTGCACGGTACAAAAGAGGTCACACGGCATACAGATAGGGGAAGAGTTGAATGGTTCGTCTTCGAGATTACTACGTGCATCAACCAAACTAAGTGTTGGGTTTAATTTTTTTTTTAATCTTTTATTCTTTGTAGATAGCTTACGTCTGTGGAAGATGATCCATGCTGTTTGAAAATGTGGGTCTTGAAGAGTAAAGCCTCCATTGAGGAAAGCAAATGTGGGGCATCTTTGTTATTTTTCAGATGGAAATGTCTTACTTATACCTATGCAGAAAATTGGATTAAAATATAAATTGCGTTTGCATTTAGCACCTTTTCTTTCAGACAAATCGGTCAATCTGTTATTTATTTAATTTATTTTTCTTGAACGGAAGTAATATATGTTCATAATCTTTCTTAACCATTGATAATACATATATATTTTGTATACGTAATTGTTCGAATTCAGGATTTCAAAAAAAGAACAACACTCCTTTTAGCCGCGGATGTCATTCAATATGTTCTATTTAATTGATTTTTTTAGATTAACAATGGTTAGACTTTGAGTAATATGTTAGTAAGTTTAAAAAGGTTTAACATAAAAATACATAAAAAGTAAAACAGATAATGGATTTCAATATCTTAATCTAAATCCAAAAGTAAATGCGAATTCGGTCTCTGTGATTGTAAAATTATATGAATGCAATCGAATCCATGGTTATTCTTAAACAGGCCAATGTAAGAAAGAAACGTATGTCTCGGCTAACAGAGTTGAAATGGGCCGCCTCGAGTCAATAATTAATATTGGCCCGGTCCATTATTATTGACCTAAACAAGCATTAGCCGTTTCATTTGTCCCCGGGAAATCGTTGCGCGCTTTTGAAAAAGTCAGGCAATACCTTCGACTTTTGTGATTGTTTTTTTTTTACCAAATTTCGTTGATCTTCGTCATTGTCCCTTTTCTCTATTCTATAACTGTAATGCTAATTTATCAACGATATTTATAGAGACGGATTCGATACTCTCACCAACAAAGAAATACGCTGCCTCTGCTCTGTTCGCTTTGGCTCTTCACCATTCTCAGATTCATCAAAATCAATCGATCAATCCTCTCCTCTCTCTGAATGAAGAGCCCATTGGCGAAGGTGCAAGAAAAAATGACACCGTTTCCGTCTCCGATTTCCCACAGCTTTGGGTCCATAAGAAGTCCGGTTGACTTTTGCCTGTTTTCAGGTATGTATATGTATAATCCCCAGCTTTGGGTCCATGGTTTTTGTCTTTCTATATTTTCTTTGTTTGGAACAAATTTTGAACGGCCTAGGTACATGGGAGTGGAGGGTCAAAGAAACTGCTGGAGTGTCTACTCAAGCTAGGCACCACGTTGGATCAGTATGTTCCCTTTTGATTTCCTTGATGATCTTTGTGTTTCCTTTTTCGATGCACATGGTTTTGATTATGACACAGTTTTTGACATTACTGTCAGAGAAAAATGATGGGGTTTCTTCAGAAGTCCAAGAAAAGGAACTTGCTTTACTTAAGGTTGTGGATGCTACAATTCTTGGGATAGAAAGTTGTCTCGTTGTTTCCGAGGATAGTGATAGGAGTTGTGATTATGAACTAAGTGCCGTGAGAGGTGCGGTTATCTCGACACAGCTGCTACAACTTCTCTCAATATATCCAATAATGAAGATGTGGATGGATCGGGAAGCAGATTCTCTCAGAAACCAATTGAAGAGGGAAATTTTCTTTCAGAGGAGAGGAAGTTAGCTGCTCTTTATGAGCTTCTTTCATCTTGTGTTGCTGATGATGTTAGCAATGACGGACCAAAGGGCTATGATGCTCGGCACCATGTGGCACTGCGTTTACTAGCTACTTGGCTCAATGTCAAATGGATAAAAATGATTTGTGTGCTGAAACTACTCATTATTTTGTAAATACCCTTTTGGGTTTTAGCTATCAATTGTGAATGCCATTTGGTTTTTAACAGCACAAATCATGTTAGCAGTATAACTAGTTTGCTACAATTGAACCTTTCTGTCCATTTTTAAGGAAATTTTATTTTCTAGGAAGCTATGGGGATAATGGTTGTTTGCTCTTTCATGGGTTTGAATAAGGAACATGCAGAGGAAGTTGGAAAGAGTAAGAACGATAATTTGAAACTGGCAGGCATGATTAGTGCTACTGCTATAACAGGAGGATCCTTGATAGCCCTTACCGGTGGTATGAAATTCATCACTTTGTACGTAGCAGCAGATATATATATATATTGCCCTCAAGTGCTTTTTTTTTTCTTTCTTTCTCAAAAGGCATAAGCAAAGTTATGTATTGAACGTTGAATAATCTCATAACAGGCCTAGTTGCACCAGCTATTGGACATGAATTAGGTGCCCTTGCTCCTACAATAGGCAGCCTTGTTCCTGCAGTTGGAGTAGGTGGAATTGCTGTAGCCGCTACTGCTACGGGATCAATTGCCGCTTCGGTTGCTGTTGCTGCATCATTTGGAGGTATTAATCAATGGGGCATTATACTTGATCTTTTAAGTTTGGTGCTATTTCTTGAGTTTTATAGATCTACCGGATCATGGTTTAACTGAATCACATATGCTGGCTATTAGGTTATCTATAAGCACTAGATTGTGCTCTAAGCCTTCAACAGTACTGAAGTACAATTGTAAAACAAAATGTTCTTAACATTCTAATAGAATTGTTAATAACCCAAACCTATATATCATAGGAAACTTCACTTACCACGATAATAAGCAGAGTAAACAACTAAAAACTATCAATCGTCATTTTGCAGTTTAAAGAACTTTTAAGTGCAAAATATAGGAACTTGACAATTAAAGGATGTGGAGTAAGACATGCTTGCTGCAAAGAGTGCAAATTTAGTTATGATGATTCTTATCCAACTTCAATGTTTCCCATTTGGTCCTTCTTCTTTCTTTTTAACTGAAGTAATGACTTTGTTGGAGCCACTAGTTGGTTCAGAAGGTTTAACTGAAAAAAATAGTGCAACAGAAGTTTATTTGTTTTTAGAAATCGGATCAGTTGTGATATCTAATACAATAAAGTCTACCTTAATCATGTAAACAGTAATTTGATATCTGATACTCCAAGGAGATGCAAAATTAATGTAGGGCTATACTTAGGGAGTGTTTCGGATGCTTTGGTTGATTCAAATTACCGCTTGAAATGTTGTGCTTTCAACATAATGATCTTCTCTGTTATTTTACGACTCAAGGATGTTAGGAGCGTGAGTTCCTAATTAAAAATCATAAATACAAGAAAACTCGAATAATCTCATAGTTTTCTTTCATTTTAGCATCCATAGCTTTGTTCTAGAGCTTGGAATCAACATGTTGTATAACATCTTTGTATGTGGGTGAATCACCCTCTTTCTGTACAACATTTCAGTTTGGTGAACCTTACCATCATACATGAAATTCGGTTTCCTGAAAACTCTCCCATTACGTTAAGGTTCCATAGTTGATTGTTTGTAGGTGTTTCACTTGGAGTGACATCCAAGATAGAAACTCGTGGAATTGTTTAATTTCTTATTAACTCCTTTAGTAATACTTTATTTCGAGGTTTGAAGTTATTCATGTAGCTTCCCACCAAAAATGCTGTATAAGTAGGAGAGTTATAAAATAATCCCCCTTTCGTTCCTTTACGGTGTCTACGAACGTGCACACTTTTGTCCTAAGTCCATTTCTTAGCATCTTTGTCCATTATGTATGCCGGACATTCTCATATCCTAAGATGAATTGGGTTGGGGTTTATGGCATCTCACATCTCAAATTGAGTTCTATATACAAACTTAGTTGGTACGTCATTCAAATGCAACTAACTGTTTGTACCAAATGATCCAAAATACGACAATTTTGAATAATTTATCATTGGTCGAACCAGTTAAATTTCTTCTCTGCTGCATCGTTTTGTTGTAGATTTTCTGGTGCAGTTAGCTGGATAGGATCTTTTTTCTCTATGAGGTATCATCGAAACTCATTCGATAAATATTTCTCATATCGATCCGAGTGAAGTGTTTTAATAGATAAACTCAATTGATTCTTCATTTTCGTACAAACTCTTGAGATTTATCAAAAGCTTCATTTCTTACGGGGTGCATTAGGTTTACATTATTCATATCTAGAATAATAATCTGTGAAAATTATTTAGTATTCATAATCTCCTCTGCAATGACGCTCGTAGGACTACATACGTCAGTGTATAAGTTCCATGAATTATCTGTGCTTTTGGTATTTAAAAGATCGCTTGGTCATGTTATCTTTCAAGCGAGATTCATATTGTGGAAGATTAATCTCATTAAGTGAATTAAAGGTCCATCTTTCACAAGCCTATTGATTCTTTATCGGTCATATGTTCAAGTCTAAGATGCCAAAGGTAAAGATCTCATTACCTTTGTTCGTTAATGTGTTATTGGATTTCTTCGCTATCTTTTTGTTCACTTTGGGTTGAACAAAAGTCAGGGTAACCTTTTTTCCTGTGTCTTGTTTCTTTTTCTTTCTAAAAGATGAAGCAACTGACAAATTAGGTTACTTTTTTCTCTGAATAGAATGTCCATCATTCAACATCAACTCATAAGATTGTAGTTCCTTCTTAAGTTGTGTAAGATTTAACTCCTTTTTCCTAATTTGCATGCTGCCCTAAAGCTCACAAACTCTTTAGGTAAAGATTTAAAGATCATCTTGATCTGAGTGTTGTGGTTTACCTCAATTCTATTTTCTCTAGTATCAACGAAAAATTTCATAAGCATATGGTCTTTATTTGGATCTCAAATTTTTGCTTGCAATTCATCAAATTGGATATAGCAGAATGTCGAGTCAAGATAGCTTGGCTTTCGAACATCTCTTTTTATGCGCAAGTAAAAATTATTTCTTTTTGACCATTAATTTAACTTAGTAGAGTTCTATGATGAGTTACTAATTAAGTCAATCTTAAATGTATAACAATTAACACAATAAGGCCAACATTCAATAAGCCACTTGAATTACATTGTGGTAACCCAAACAACTTGTACATGTATTCGTTCTCCCTTAAATATCTTAGGATGTGGTTGTGTTAAAACTAGCTCGAGATGCTACGGTATTTTAAATTTATTGACGTAGAGTCAACAATCTCTAGAGCATGTGATTAAAAGATTTCAGTTGACATTTCTCCTCTCTCATAAGTTGTGGGATTAATATGCATTAGGACTAAAATTCTCCTTCCCCTCCCCTAAGTAGGAATTATTCAAAAGAATATTATTAACGTAGATGCGAAGTTGACGTAGAACTATCCTTGAAGAGACCTTATAATATTTTGATTGACTTTGAATTATTTCTTTAAGTGTTACGTTTTCAACTTAATGATCTTGTCTGTTATTCTCAAATCCAAAAATGGTAGGAGTGTGACCTCATAACAAAAAATCACGAGCACAAAAAAGGTGAATAATTCTTTAGGAATTTTTGACTTCTATCTAATTTTACCATATATATTTGTCAGATTCTTGTGAGGTTTTATAGTGTGAATAACAAATAATCAAATATATTTATTGGGTTAGGGTTCATTTACATAATGTAAAATTCTTTAGTTATACATAGAGTCAGGATTGTTGGATTAGTAAAAATAGATGATTGAGATTGACTCTTTTTTTTTCTTTTTTCCAGTGAATATCTTTTCATTTTCTACTATCAATTTAAGGCATTCACTAATCAAACGGTCCTAAATCTATAAACTTAAAAGAGTTTTGCATTGTGTAATAAGATCTTATCCCATATTTATTTATAGAGAGAAACATAACGAATTTGGATTTAATCTTAGAGTAATAATTCAATCAAAACACAAACATCTGTTACTTGGACTAAGGATAACACGTGTGGCTTTAGTATTGGGTCAATATTTTGGGGGGTTTTTTTACTTGTTCGATACAATTTTAAGCTCAAACTTTAAACGCTCAGATTAAATACTCAATAATTAAAATAGATTTAAATTAATTTTAATCCAAAGTTAAAATAAATCAATTATGATAAAAATATTTTTTATCATTAAATACTTTTACATAATCTAATTTAATTTTGTTAAAGTTATGATGATTTTATGTATAAAATACTTTTACATATGTATACTATTTATTTAATTTCTGTTTTAATTTTTAACTCCTTAAATTAAGCAATAATTTATTAATTTAATATTCTAGTTTAGACTAAACCAAAAGATAATGGATTGATTTAAGTGGTAAGTAGCTTGATATTACTTAAGTATGTTTCAAACTCGAGGCTTTGTGTATGTAGAAAATCCCCGTTGGGAGACTCATCCATCAAAACCAGGTGTGTGACACGGGTTGATCTGGATTATTTTTGGCAAAGTCTTGGGGAACCAAAAGGGGAAAAAAATAAATCAAAGTTATTAAATTAATTTTCAAATCATTTATTTCGCTACTAAGAAAATAATATTACTCAAGTAATTTTCTGTAATGTAGTTGTCTTTCACATTTTATCCAACTATTCATAATTTAACATATATACGGTCTACAAGTTATATTGAGCTAGCGAATGGGCGTATGCTAAAATATTATGTAATTAAATTTTAACTTTTCGTATATTAATTGTATGATTATTTAAGTCATTAAGTTATTCCACTAAAGTACCATGATTTAACTCCCACGTATTAAACTACTGAAAGTTTCACTTGTAGTTTTCGTCTAACAACCTTATCATAAATATATTATTCCTCATAGGATATCTCCGATCACTTTGGATTTTATTCGTTCACTGGATTTGGTCACTTTTATCTAAATGTTTCATTGTAAATCATATGATGAAAAAGATTATTACACAAAATAATCATTTATCCTTGATGAATGACCTATAACCTGTTCTGTTTTCATTAATCATTCAATGTCATGGATGATATCTTTTACTCTTCAAATATGTTGCCAGTATTTATACTTGGGAGTCAACCTTCTCTAATAGGTAAGATAAACTATCTCCTTTTCGAGTTTTAGACAACATAATGGTCCTAACATAAATTACTTGCTTGAAATAATTCTATGAACTACAAGCTTGTGTAGTTTACCGATTAATATAAGTTGTTTTATAATGTAATTCATAATGTAATTTATAATTAGTTCAACTTAACTGTTAGATAATTAATGAGTCGATATCTACTCACTTATTGTTTTACATGTAATTCTAAGTTCGAAGACATAATATGCATAATATATAAATGAATAACTTACAAAAAAAAATTATTTAAACGGATCAATTTAAATCAATTACATTAATTATCCAAAATTATTACACAAAATTCACAAAATTTCAACATCACTACCTTGTTGTCTATGCATTCCAGCTGCTGGAGTTGGTCTTACAGCCAGTGCAATGCCTAAAGGAACTGAAGGACTTGATGAATTTGAATTCATACAAACTGGGAAAAGTCATAACCAAGGCGTGAGTTTTCATTAATTTATTTAAATCTTTTGGTTTTCTAGTTGTCTAGAATAGGCTACATTATGAATTACTGATTGTTGGTTCTTCATGGTTCATTTCAAGATTTACTTGATGGTTTTAAACAACTGTAATTTTTCAGCGGCTGGCAGTTGGAATATTGGTTTCTGGAATTTTATTTGAGGAAGAAGATTTCTTTAGACCTAGGGAAAATTATAATGATAACTTGGAGAGGTAAGAGGCTAATTAAACAAAGGTTGACTATTGCTTTCCTGCACTTTTGTGTTTAATTTCCTTTCCTTTCTGCCCTCAAGCTTCAACGTTCAGCTTGTTTCGAGTTTCATTGTAATCAACAACTTTTTCGGCTTTCAAACTTTCTACATTTTGGTGGTGTAATCCTTTTCTTTTCGAACTTAATCGGGTACTTCTGTTTTCTTCCCTGAGATGTAAAAGTTTTATCCATAAGGGCAATGGAAATGAATTTTGTTACGTTCATGGAATTTAAATTTGTTCCATATTAGACTTTTTTCTTTTTCATTTGTTGATAATTTTCTAGCCTACCATGCTATGTAGCCTTCAATTTTCTTGAAGCTTACTCCCCCCTCACTTGATAGCAAATTAGTCTTATTAGTACTGTTCCAAATATGCAAGTATGTGCTAAAGTGGGAGCCCAAGAATATGATTGCGCTGAGCACTCAGATACGGGAGTGGCTTACTTCAAGTACTATTTTAACATTAGCCAATGTGAGATTCAATAAAATTATTGATTTTGAGCAATTAAAGATAAGTAACGAACTTAATTTAGACTTACATTGTTACGATAGTTAAAAGAAATATTGGATACCATATTTCTCTATTAGTTGTTGCCTTACGAAATACTCAAGATTTGAGTATTAAAAAGTTCTTTTAACTATTGTATTGACACGGGTCTTATTAAAGTTCATGATTTGTTTTTGATAGCTCAAAATCAATAACTTTGGTTGAGATTCCTTGAATGTTATATTGTTTAGATATTGATTTTTATAAATGTTTAAATATACCTTTTTGAACATGCATTCAATAAGTTATTGAAGACAAAGCACTAACACGTATATCGTCACTCAACCTGGCTGGTATCACGTGTATTTTCTTCCTTTTGAATAAAATTCGTAACAAATTTGTAATATTTTAATCCATTTTTTCATTTCTTTTTATTTTAGTCTAGAGTTCTCTATAACTAAAAGAAGATCAAAATCGATCTAAAAGAACAATAACTCTAAGGTTAACCGTCGTAACTAAACGACGACTTTAGGATACAATTTAGTTAAATAAACTTGAACCGACCTCCTTTCACTCTATTTTTTGTTTCTAAGTGTAATATTATCCTAAATTTGCATTGGTTCCCTTTAGAAAGAAATTGGTCAAACAATGGTTGAAAACCCATAGAGATGTGGTGAAACTATTATAACATTCTATACCATGTGCGAGGTATATAGGTGTCCCTAGGTCATTTGGTTCAATGTTTTGTGCAATAAAGATTGGGCGGAAAGTTAATTGATGAGCAATGAGAGATCAGTTATGGAATCTTTTGCTAAATGGACGGCTAAGGTTTACGAAATTTCAGTGATGAAAGGCTTTTTTGCCAATCTGAAAATACCGGTTTGAATGCATAATTCTACAGTCTTGATGACTGTTGGAGAGCTCCATCAACCATTGGCTTCATAATGTGTGTTGATAGAGAGTCAACCTGGACAGTAGAAAGCAAGCGCAGGGCTCGAGAGCCAAAGCCAATGACAGCGACATACTTATTGTCACTCAATTTAAAAATTCTTTCTGATAGATATGTTGCACAACCGTTTAATTTAAAATTAATAAAAATATGATTAAAAAAATTTAATATTTTCGGTTGAGCATAATTTAAAATGTTAATTAGTTAATATTTTTGGTTGAGTTGAAAATTTACGAAGAAGTTAACATTTTCGGTTGTCAATCAAAAATATTAAAAATTAACATTTTAAGTTATACAAACATTAAAAAAATTAACACTTTATATTACGTTTAACTGAAAATATTAAATTTTATTTTTAATATTTTTTTATTACATTTTTTTAACCTTAAATTAAATTAGATTATCGTTCTTTAGACATTAACCTTCTTTTCCCTTAAGGTCGTACATTCAAAAGCCATATTTATATTCCAATTAATCAAGATTCCAGTCACGCATCAATGCCTAGAAAAACTGTTTCGGCTTTATTTTTATCGGTAATATATAGGGATTAATATAAGATTCAGATTTAATAGATTTTAATTTAATTTGATTTAGTGTTGTATAAATTTTAAGGGAGTAATATTTGAATTTAGATTAAGGTCAAATTTAGGATAAAATTAATTCGACCAAAATAGAAATATTTTAATCTAAAAGACCATATTATTTTTTTAATTCTCATTTTTCTTTCTACTCTCTCTTCTTATACGAAATTTTTCATTTTTATCTATTCTCAAATTTCTAAATCCCAGAAAGTATTATGGATAATTGCATTTACCGTTGTCGTCAATTGTCGTTGAACTTTAAAATTTTTCAACAACACTATTCAGGTCTCCTGATTTTAAATTTGGTGTATGTTTCACTAGAGAATGATGTCTCGACGCCCATGAATATAACTAAAACTATTCATCTTCTTTGTTTTTGATCTCCTTCATCTACCCTCAGATTGAATATTGTTTCCCTCATCAAATGGAGTTATTTTTACTCAAAGCTTCATTTAAAAGAAATCAATCCTCTGCTACCAAAGTCTCTTTACGGCGGAAATACATACCAAGTCCCCATATTATAAACAAATATATCAATTTAATCCTTTTTTTATAAATAAATCAATTTAATCTCTTTATTATAGAAATTTGTTGAAATTAGTTCCTTTGTTATAGAAGCTGGTTCAAACTAATTTGTCTATTATTAATTGGACCAATTCAGTTCATGTACTAGTGAAAGAAAATAAATAAGGCCAAATTTTTAATAAAGTTTAATATTTCTGTTAAGAGAATATCAGTTATTATTTAATAAAACTAATATATTTATAGCTTTTACGGTTTCACAAATTGAATATTTTGTTTGGAGTTGAACTAAGAATGAAATAACTAATTTTAATGGCATGTTTAATAAAATGTTTATTCTTTGGAACTTTACCCGTTGCTTTTCCTTTCCTCCTCCCCTTTCAAATCTGGGCCTTTCCTTTTCACCTTTTGAGCTATAGTGTTATACCCATTGTGTGGTAGGGGTGTTGACACGGATTTAAAATGCGGATGTGATCGTACGTGATTATGGATATATCAGATATTAGTGTAGTTATTGTATGGTTTAGGGTTGTGATTTAAAAAAAATTATACAACTTAAGGTAAAACATAATAATTTTAATTGACGTAATAACTGTTGGATTTTTTTTAATTTTACTGTAATTGAACAATAACAGCTTATTATTACTTCAATCCACTGTTATTGATGTGATTATACTTTATTCCACTATTTTCAACAACAAGGATTTCAAACATTACCTACCGCTATCCCTTGATCTGACCGCTATTTAAATCCCTCACTGCCAAATAGGTATTTCTGTTATGGAATTTTGGTTCAAATTGAGGTGGGTCTGAGTGTGTCAAATGGCAGGCTTCTTCTATCTAGGTGGACGAGAAGGAGAAGACAAAGAGGAGAACCTGAATCTGTACAGAAGCGAGGAGATGTGCAACAAAGGGTTTGAGATATGGCCACAGTATGCCTCTTACCAACACCAAGACGTGAGTCGAAGACCTAGCGGCTTTAACCTCTCCGACGAGGCGTCTTCAAGAGCAGCAGTAGGGTTTACTGATATGAGACAAGGAGTCATCAGCTGCCAAGATTGTGGAAACCAAGCCAAGAAAGACTGTCCCCATTTGAGATGCAGGACTTGTTGCAGAAGCCGAGGGTTTCAGTGCCAAACTCACGTTAAGAGTACTTGGATTCCTGCTGGTACAAGGCGAGAGAAGCAACAACAACAGCGGCGAAATGAACATCAACAACAGTTTCAAGGAGATAATCAAGGTGCTAGCTCCTTTACCTTTTCTGTACTTTATTCTTTAGTTGTTGTTTCTAATGTCGTTGGAGCTTTGAAAATTAGGGTTGGAACTGTTTCAATTCCCTCCACAAGTGAGCTCTCCAGCAGACTTCCGCTGTGTAAAAGTAAACGCTGTGGACGGTGTAGATGAGAATCAGTACGCTTATCAAACGGCTGTGAACATCGCCGGGCATGTATTCAAGGGAATTCTTTACGATCAAGGCCCCGAAACCCGTGGTGGTGAAAGCTCTCAGCAAGTCAATCCTGACGCAAGTACGCTTGACCCTTTCAATGCTGGCACGCAGTTCTTCCCACCACCAGCAAGCCCTTGATTTAAAGCCATGTATGTCTCCAATGTTCCACTCTATCCAGTTGGAGGACAACCCTTTAAACCAAAACTTTCATTTACCTCATTTTTATCTTAATTATCTCTGCTACTTTTTACTACGAGTTTGCAGTTTGTTTGATGTTAACAAAATGAGAATAGAAACTAAGTATGGTTGTTATTGATACGATTGATGAGCAGTAAGTAATCTCCTTTTACTTTTTCGTATATTCACAACCTATTTTATACGTAGGCAGCTCAGTTTTGTTAGGCATTTATTATATCAGCTGCAAAGAAAATCAAATTCAGTCATTTGAAGTGACGTGCATGGATGTGACCTTCTCCAGCTCCTAGAGTGGAAACCATTGCTATTTAGCTAATAAATTCAATGCTTCTCTGCATATATATTTATATAACGATCTATACAAACCTACGTATGAATGAGATTCTAGATATCTAGAGAGATGCTTCTTTTTAATAGTCTTATAGATTATATCACATGGGGAAGAAACATAAACTAAGATTATGAAAACTCCCCAAGGTTTGTACTTTTATAATATATATTTTATTTAATCTTGTAAAAAATAATATAATATAAACATGTAATATTTTGGATGAATCAAACTTAGGAAGTTTTTCCTTTTAGATCAAATTCAAATTATTTTAGTGAAAGGGATATACAATTTGAATGAATTTGTAAAGTAACTATCTCACTACTTAGCTCTGATGAGACAATTTTAATTTTATGTTGTTTTCACTACTTTCAATGGTGGATGTACTAAGTTCGGAGAGCAAGTGTATTCCTATTATTTTCAAAAAATTATAAAATACAGTTTAGAATATTTAAATTTCATTTCTAAACTATGATTCTAATTATAAATTAGTCCTTAAATTTTTGATTATTTTGATTTCATCCCTAAACTATAACTCTTTCTAAATTGGTCCTTAAATTTTTTAATATTCCGATTTCATCCTTAAATTCATTTAAATATGTAATTAGTTTCGACCATAATTTAACCTAAATTTTTTTTTCTTTCAAACATATAATAATATAACTTGGCCTAACGATTTTGTTAACAAGAGATGTGATTAGTGTATACTATAGTTTGGAATGAAATTGGAATGTTCAAAAAGTTCGGGGATCAGTTTAGAATAAAGACCATAGTTTGGGGATGAAATTGAAATGTTAAAAAGTTTGAGGATTAATTAATTTGATAGTCATGGTTTAGATGAAATTGAAATGTTTAAAAGTTTAGGGACCAATTTAAAATTAGGGTTATAGTTTGAGGACATGTGATACAATTAACTCATGAGTTTAATGTATTAGGGGAAGGATAACAAAATAAGGCAATTTTCATACCTAATAATTTTTAAAGAGGGGTATTAAAATTTTGGATCGAATTTTTTTATTTTTAGATCCACCATCATAACTTATGCAATGCATAATTTAGACAAACCGGAACTTTAGTATATTTATGTTTTGTGATGATGGAAGTCTTTGATTAGGGAGTTTGAGATTCAAATGTAATTATTATTGTGATTTAGAATTTAGGGTTTAAGGTCTAGGTGGTGTACTATAACCTAATTGAATAAGAAAAATTTTAATTTAGTTTTTAGCCAGTTGAGGATTTTCCTATAAAATTGATTCAAAAGGACACCAGAGATTATCCGCGCACGTGGGCTACCACAAACCGCATGCATTCCTTGGTTATGAAACGAGGACGACTTGGAATTGGCTTCCTCGACTAGCTATTAAGTGAGATGCATTTATGGTCGTAAAAATTTTAAAAATTATTTAATTGAACTCATAGAATAAAATTGAAAATTATAAAAATTATTATTATCGATTATTTTTTTAACATTGATCTATAACTAATCGAATAGTTTAGAGTGATTATAAGATAATATTTACTTATAATTTTTCTTAATTATTAATAATGTAAGTAATTGTTCGAATCTAAGATCTTAAGAAAAAATAACCATAACACCTTGATTTTCTCAAATTCTATATTAGATTAATCAATTATGATTTTTCTTAATTAAATTATTATTTTAATCCATATTAAATGATTATTTGATGATTGTAACTATTCGATTCATTTTCTAAGAAATCTAAAAGGTGTGTTAAAAATATCCGATCCGATCGACCTAACCTAAACCTAAAAAATCGGGTAATTCTTTAAAAAAAAACTACTCGACTGAGCTGGGTACCCGACCCGTGATTTTTCTTGGGTAGTTGGGTCGGGTCTGGGAGACTCACCCATCAAAGCCAAGTGTGTGACGAGGGTCGGTCTGAATTAGTCAAGGCGAAGTCTTGGAATCGGGAGGGCAACCATATATATATATATTAATTTAAATTATATTTTTATTTTAGATTCCTTAATATTTTTACCTTAAAACAAAATTTAAATCTCTAAAATCTTTCAAGGTTTGTATTATATACTTTCAATTTTTAATTTTTTAAAATAAGTTTTTATTAATTTTTCAATATGAGATCAGGAAAAAAAATCCCAATGGATATTAATATTTTTAATGTTTCCTTTTGGAAATATATATATATATATATATATATTTCAAATATTTATCCTTAAAACTAACTTCAAATCACTAATTTTTGTGTATGAATTTTATGTATTATGAACTTTTAAAGTATATGTATTTTTTATGTGATTTTTTAATAAAAATTAAAAAAAATAAAAAATATATGAATCGGGCCGCATTTTCGAGTCACATTCTTTTATTTATATATTGAAAGTTTAATATGTTTAAAGTAAAATATATCATAATGGAAATTTGATAAAATTTATTTATATATGATCTTATATTTTCTCAATCAAAAGTTATAATCTTATATCTCTATCATATAAATAAAATAAACTAATGTAACATTTTTTTAAAATTAATCTAGGGAGATTATAAGATAGTATCTATATAAAGATTCTCAATCATTTGACAATGAAAACTCAAACACTTTTGCAGTCTCTAGTGCTCAAACCTGGTGTAACATCCTCAATACCGGGTTAGTGACTAAATTGTAAAGTCTCAGAATTTGGTGGTTAAAATAAAATGAATGAATAGTATAAAGATTTACATGTAAATTATTGTGTAGGATGGAATTGAAAGGAATATGGAATGGAAGGATAATAGAGTAATTGCAAGGAAAAATAATTAAGAAAGGATAAGTATTTATATATAAGGATACACGTAGGTGGAAGGGGAGAAAACACCCAAGGCTTCCAGAGTTCTCTTCTTCTTTTTTCTTCCTTGTGCGTGTGAACCAAAGCAAAGGTAAGATTTCTGATTATTGAGTTTCTTGTTAAATTTAAGATTGGTTTTTGATTATTAGATGATAACTAAGCTTAAGGAAAGCTTAAGCTATCTTAACATCAAAGGATGATGGAGTTAGGAGAGATTTAAGATTTAAAGTTCTTAAATGAAATCTTCGAATAGAGTTCATAACTAGAATTGAAAGTTAAATTTGACTTGTCATCAATCTAGTTAAGATATACGAAGTGTTAAAAGTGGAATTCAAACATGTTGAATTATTGATGTAATTCTTGAAGTACATATGAAGGATAAGATTTAAAGGTTTAAGATGAAATAAATGAGTATAAATTGGTTTAAGGATGTGTACTAGAGTTAAGAATGAAAAAGGGGATTAAACATGAAGGATTTAATCCAAAATGAATGAATTTTCGGGTTCAAAAAGAGGATTATGTGCAGAGTGCATCGATGCATATTCATAGTGCATCGATTCATCAAGGTTAAAACCCAGAAATTGTTTGAAGGTGTATCGATGCATAGGTAGTGCATCGATGCACTCTTTTAAAATAAAAAGATAGAATGCAATTAGTGCATCGATACATAAGGCATGCATCGATGTATTCCATTAATAATAAAACATCGAATGCATTTTATGCACCGATGCACAAGTAGTGCATCGATGCATACCTTCATTAAAAGAGGAAATTGACATTTATCTTAATCTAAAGAGTGAACCATTATAGTATATTAGCTATAATACTGATATAGATCCATGTGTGATTATGTATATACTAAAAGTAAGCTTATTCCGGAACGATCAAAGGATTAGAATCGAATCAAAGCAAAGCTAAGGTGAGTGCATACTATATGTATAATATAATGGAATAAGACTTGTGATAAGTCTAATCCCTATATTGATTTTCATAGTACAATAGTTGTGAACATGCATACATGATAATTATTGTAATACATGCATAAGGCATACATATGTTCATGTGATTGGATAAATGATGTATATATATGAATTGATTCAAATACACATGTGATATGATATGTCATATGAGAACATGACATGAAGTAAGTGACATGAGCTACATGATCACAAGAGAAATGACATGAGTACATGAACATATGAAATATAAGAATAATGCCCATAGTATACAATATGAGAGCTATAGGTGTAATTGGCATGCCAAGAGTCGAGGGTATAATAGTCTTTCGGGATGTAGTCCTTCGGGATGTAGTGGTCCTACGGGACATATATGACAGTCCTTCGGGACGAATACTGAACTAAGGTTCGGTGCCCCATGAGGGAATTGATACGAGCTGTGGTGACAACATTAGTGCACAACCTCTATGTACTCACATACCTCTATTCTCAATAATATACATGGGCAATTGAAATACAAAGTAAATTGAAAGTGGTACAAGAATGTAAGTTTCGTACATGCACGATATGATTATATATGTTATTGTGTAATAGATACATGCATATTGAAATGTCATGAAGGAAATGGTAAGAATGCATATTCATGAAGATATTGTTGCATATTCATTTATTGCCTCACAAAGTCTATGACTTAGCGTGTAAGTGATTTACACATAGGTACCAAGAAATAAGAAGATTCATAATAGAAGTGGCACGAACAGTAACATTACTAAGAAATCAGATCAGAAGTAATTGACAAAGTAGGTATTTTGTTGTGTATAGAGTGTTGGTATGTAATAAGTGGTTAATTATGAATGCTCTGATCGATTTTGTATTAAGTGGTCTCTTTTATGTAAATTAAAGTATTTTGATTTAAACAAAGTTTTAAATTCCCGGGACTTTTCTTTAAGAATCAAACTTTGAAAAGTCAATGTGACATCTCGGACTTGTATTCGGGTCGAATATAAGTTAGGGGTGTTACATTTAATGGTATTAGAGCTACGGTTTAGTCGATTCTCGGCATAAATCGGAGTCTAAAGTGTCTGATAATGTATACATACCAACAAAATAGTGGAAACTTCTGATATAATGGAATAGTAAGTATGTTGTTTTGCTAATAGAACTATATGGTTGTATTTTTATAGATGTCCGGACGAGGTAGTTCTAGGAATGAAGCGGGAGATGATAGACCCGCTGAAAACAGTAATTCACCTACCTTGTCCAGGCAGAGTGAAGAACAGACATCCTCTGGAATGCCTGTAAATGATCAAGATATATTCTTTAGAACGTTAGACGCGGTATTGACGCGTTTCCAACCTCCTGTTACTTCAACTCCAAAAATGAATGTTGCGAAAGAGTTGAAGGGATTAGGAGCTCCAGAGTTTAGAGGGGAAACCGATGAAGGTCCTGTTACTGCGGACCTTTGGCCTAATGACGTGAAGGTCATGCTTACGGGACTTCATTGTTCCGATGCTGAGAAGCTGGATGGAGTAATTTCCTTGTTGAGAGGACAAGCAAGGATCTGGTGGACCAATGTTACATTGAGGATGTCTAACGCCCAAGTAACTTGGTCATTATTTTTAGAAGAATTCAAATATAAGTACATCGGAGATCAATTTGTTCGTCAAATAAAGTAAGAGTTCATGAATTTGAAGCAATTGAATCAAACTGTATATGAGTACGAGTGTGAATTCAATAAGTTGAGCCGCTTTGCTGCCGAGCTAGTTCCCACGGAGAAGGGTACTTGTGAGTGGTTTGTAGAGGGGTTACGTCATTGGTTGAAGGAAATATTATTTGTCTTGAATTTATCCTCGTTTCAAGAGGTAGTCAACCGTGCCAAGGCTCTGGAAAGAGCTCAGAATGAGAGGTTTGAAAATTTGAGAGCTCAGACAATCAAAAGAACGGGTGCTTCTTCGAGTTTCGCACCATCAAAAAGGGACAGAGATGCTGGTTTTCGACCTCAAGTTAGATCAGAGTCAGTGGCATCCTCTGCTAGAGGATCAAATCAGATGAGACGTAGACAAACTCAGTCAGTGGGATCTGGAGCTGGAAGATCTAATCAGAGTCAAGCCAGACAATGCCCATATTGTGGAAAGAATCATTCAGGGATATGCCAGATGATTTTTGGAGTCTGCTTTAGATGTGGGGACGCTGGGCATTTTGTTCGGGATTGTCCAATGATAACCAGTGAATCTACACAGCCAGAGAGATCTATTTCTGCAGGCCAGAGAGGAAGAGGTAGAGGTAGAGGCAGAGGAAGAAGCCAATCGGAATCCTCTGCTCAACATGAGATACACTCCACTGCTCGAGTGTACAACCTCAAGACCAATGAGGATTGTGATGACCCATATATTATAACAGGTACCTTTCTATTGTTTGACAAAGGTGTTATTGTATTGATTGATACGGGGTCTACATATTCATATATTACAAGTAAGTTAGTGGGACAATTGAACATTCCGTTAGAAATTACTAGCAATGAGGTGATAGTGATGAATCATTTAGGACACAGTTCTCGGGTAAATATGGTGAGTCGAGGATGTCCATACAAATTCAAGGAATTGAATTCCCTGCTAATCTGATAGAATTACATTTCAACGAATTTCAAGTGATACTGGGAATGGATTGGTTTTATCGTTATTACGCTAATGTCGATTGTAGATTAAAAAGAGTAACGCTGAGAAGTCCATAAGGGGTAGATGTGGTGGTATTTAGTGAAGGATGGAATCCATTGGCAAATGTAATTTCACTAATGTTGGCGAAGAAGTTATTGCTACAAGGATGTCAAGGGTTCATTGCTAATGTGATAGATGTTAGAACCAAGGAGAAAGAGATTGAAGGAATTCCTATTGTCAGAGAATTTCCCGATGTATTTCCTGCAGAGTTGCCAGGTTTACCTCCGGACAGAGAGGTAGAATTTCAGATTGAGATAATGCCAGGAACAACGCCCATTGCAATGACACCATACAGAATGGCTCCAAAAGAGTTGCAAGAATTAAAGATTCAATTACATGAGTTACTGGACAAAGGATTTATTACACCAAGTGCATCACCTTGAGGAGCTCCAGTTCTATTTGTTATAAAGAAAGATGGATCAATGTGTCTTTGTATCGATTACAGACAGCTCAATAAAGTGACTATTAAGAACAAATATCCACTTCCCCGAATTGACGATTTATTTGATCAATTAAAGGAAGCTTCAGTGTTCTCAAAAGTTGATCTACGTTCGGGTTATCATCAATTAAAGATTCAAGAGAAAGATATTTCAAAAACGGCGTTTAGAACAAGATATGGTCACTATGAGTTTATCGTGATGCCGTTTGGAGTTACAAATGCACCAGCTACTTTTATGGATCCAATGAACATGATATTCCAACCTTATTTGGATCAGTTTGTTGTGGTGTTTTTTGATGATATTTTAATATATTCAAAGTCATAAGAAGAGCATAGTGCACAGTTACAGATTTTACGAGACAAGAAACTTTATGCTAAATTTTCTAAGTGTGAATTTTGGTTGAATGAAGTGACATTCCTTGGACATGTAATTTCTGTAGAAAGAGTTCGAGTGGATCCCCAAAAGATTAAAGCTATTCTGGAGTAGGAAGTTCCAAAGAATGTATCAAAAGTTAGAAGTTTTCTGGGGTTAGCTGGTTATTATCGAAGGTTCGTTAAAAACTTTTCGATCATAGCATTACCCCTAACTAAACTGTTGAAAAAGGAAGTAAAATTTGTTTGGACTCAAGAATGTCAAGAGAGTTTTGAAAATTTAAAGAAAAGTTCCAGTGTTAGTTCAACCTGAGTCTGGAAAGAACCTTATAGTGTATAGTGATGTATCCCATAGTGGTTTGGGATGCGTATTAATGCAAGAAGGCAAGGTGGTGGCCTATGCTTCGAGATAACTAAAACCACACGAGAAGAATTATCCAACACACGACCTAGAGATGGCGGCAGTAGTGTTTTCTTTAAAGATCTGGCGTCACTACTTGTATGGTGAAAAATGCTACTTGTATACAGGTCACAAGAGCTTAAAATACTTGATGACTCAGAAATAGTTGAATTTAAGACAAAGAAGATGGGTGGAATTTCTCAAGGATTATGATGTTGTGATTGATTTCCATCCCAGAAAGGCAAATGTGGTAGCTGATGCCTTTAGTAGAAAGACGTTTGCAGGTTCGCGAGCTCTTGATGCTATATTATCGTTAAGAGAAGATGGTGCAATCTGTGCAGAAATGACTGTCAGGCCAGCATGGCTAGATCGAATTAAAGAATTGTAAGCTAAAGATGGAAAGTGTTTAAGGAATATACAACAGATAAAGAATGGAGAGGGTACAGATTATGAGATTAAGTCTGATGAGAACTTGTATTATCGAGAAAGATTGGTAATTCTGGATGATGATGAATTAAAGAATGATTTGTTAACGGAAGCTTATTGTAGTCCATTGACAATGCATCCGGGAGGGAACAAAATGTATATGGATCTCAAGAGTCAATATTGGTGGTCGGGAATGAAGAAAGACATTACGAAATTTGTATCAAAGTGTTTGACTTGTCAACAAGTCAAAGCTGAGCATCAGGTTCCGTAAGTATTGTTACAACCAATTTCAATTCCTCAATGGAAATTGGAAAACATAACGATGGATTTTGTGACGAGGTTGCCTTTAACTTCGAACAAAAAGGATTCAATCTGGGTGATCGTAGATAGATTGACTAAGTCAGCCCATTTTATTCTGGTACGGACTGATTTCTCCATGGATAAGTATGTGGAACTGTATATTAGATAGATTATATGTTTGTATGGTGTACCTATTTCCATAGTTTCTGATCGAGATCCCAGATTCACATCACGGTTTTAAAAGCCATTACATGGAGCATTGGGAACTCGATTGAACTTCAATACAACGTTTCATCCTCAAACCGATGGTCAATCCGAGCGAACTATTCAAATTCTGGATGATATGCTAAGAGCTTGTGTCATTGAATTCAAAGGATCGTGGGAAAGGTATTTACCACTTACTGAATTTGCGTACAATAATTGTTATCAGTCAACCATCAAAATGGCTCCCTATGAAGCTCTATACGGAAGAAGATGTCGTACGCCCTTGAACTGGTGTGAACTTAAGGATCGAGAAGTTATTGGTCCTGAGTTGATTCAGAATACGGAAGAAAAAGTTCAAGTAATTCAGAATAATCTGAAAGTTGCAGCTGATAGACAGAAATCGTATGCTGATTTAAAAAGGAAAGAGATTGAATTTCAAGTCGGAGATAAAGTCATCTTGAAAGTGTCTCCGTGGAAGAAAGTATTGAGGTTTAGACGAAAAGGAAAGTTGAGTCCTCGATTCATTAGACCTTACGAGATTACTAAGAGAGTAGGACTAGTAGCATATCAGCTAATTTTGCCACCTGAAATGGAAGAGATACACAATGTCTTTCATGTCTCAATGCTTAGGAAATATCGATCTGATCCATCCCACATTGTGACTACTGAAGAAATTGAAGTTCGAGCAGATTTAACTTATGAGGAAGAACCTGTTCAAATATTAGCTCACGAAGTCAAGCAACTAAGGAACAAGACTATTCTATTGGTTAAAGTCTTGTGGAGGAATCACAAAGTAGAGGATGCAACATGGGAACGTGAAGAGGACATGAGGATTAAGTACCCCTACCTCTTTGTATAATGAAAATTCGAGGATGAATTTTCTTAAGGGGGAGAGTTGTAACATCCTCAATACCGGGTTAGTGACTAAATTGTAAAGTCTCAGAATTTGGTGGTTAAAATAAAATGAATGAATAGTATAAAGATTTATATGTAAATCATTGTGTAGGATGGAATTGAAATGAATAAGGAATGGAAGGACAATAGAGTAATTACAAGGAAAAATAATTAAAGAAAGGATAAGTATTTATATATAAGGATACACGTGGGTGGAAGGGGAGAAAACACCCAAGGCTTCCAGAGTTCTCTTATTCTTCTTTCTTCCTTGTGCGTGTGAACCAAAGCAAAGGTAAGATTTCTGATTATTGAGTTTCTTGTTAAATTTAGGATTGGTTTTTTATTATCAGATGATAACTAAGCTTAAGGAAAGCTTAAGTTATCTTAACATCAAAGGATGATGGAGTTAGGAGAGATTTAAGATTTGAAGTTCTTAAATGAAATCTTGGAATAGAGTTCAAAACTAGAATTGAAAGTAAAATTTGACTTGTCATCAATCTAGTTAAGATATACGAAGTGTTAAAAGTGGAATTCAAACATGTTGAATTATTGATGTAATTCTTGAATTACATATGAATGATAGGATTTGAAGGTTTAAGATGAAATAAATGAGTATAAATTGGTTTAAGGATGTGTACTAGAGTTAAGAATTAAAAGGGGATTAAACATGAAGGATTTAATCCAAAATGAATGAATTTTCGGGTTCAAAAAGAGGATTCTGGGCATAGTGCATCGATGCATATTCATAGTGCATCGATTCATCAAGGTTAAAACCCATAAATTGTTTGAAGGTGTATCGATGCACAGGTAGTGCATCGATACACTCTTTTAAAATAAAAAGATCGAATGCAATTAGTGCATCGATGCATTCCATTAATAATAAAACATCGAATGCATTTTATGCACCGATGTACAAGTAGTGCATCGGTGCATACCTTCATTAAAAGAGGAAATTGGCATTTATCTTAATCTAAAGAGTGAACCATTATAGTATATTAGCTATAATACTGATATAGATCCATGTGTAATTATGTAGATACTAAAAGTAAGCTTATTCCGGAACGATCAAAGGATTAGAATCGAATCAAAGCAAAGCTAAGGTGAGTGCATACTATATGTATAGTATAATGGAATAAGACTTGTGATAAGTCTAATCTCTATATTGATTTTCATAGTACAGTAGTTGTGAACATGCATACATGATAATTATTGTAATACATGCATAAGGCATACATATGTTCATGTGATTGGATAAATGATGTATATATATGAATAGATTCAAATACACATGTGATATGATATGTGATATGAGAACATGACATGAAGTAAGTGACATGAGCTACATGATCACAAGAGAAATGACATGAGTACATGAACATATGAAATATAAGAATAATGCCCATAGTATATAATATGAGAGCTATAGGCGTAATTGGCATGCCCAGAGTCGAGGGTATAATAGTCCATCGGGACGTAGTCCTTCGGGATGTAGTGGTCCTATGGGACATATATGACAGTCTTTCGGGACGAATACTGAACTAAGGTTCGGTGCCCCATGAGGGAATTGATACGAGCTGTGGTGACAGCATTAGTGCACAACCTCTATGTACTCACATACCTCTATTCTCAATAATATACATGGGCAATTAAAATACAAAGTAAAGTGGTACAATTAGGTAAGTTTCGTACATACACGATATGATTATATATGTTATTGTGTAATAAATACATACATATTGAAATGTCATGAAGGAAATGGTAAGAATGCATATTCATGAATATATTGTTGTATATTCATTTATTTCCTCACTAAGTCTATGACTTAGCGTGTAAGTGATTTACACGTAGGTACCAAGAAATAAGAAGATTCAGAATAGAAGTGGAACAGACAACAACATTACTAAGAAATCATATCAGAAGTAATTGACAAAGTATGTATTTTGTTGTGTATAGAGTGTTGGTATGTAATAAGTGGTTAATTACGAATGCTCTGATCGATTTTGTATTAAGTGGTCTCTTTTATGTAAATTAAAGTATTTTGATTTAAACAAAGTTTTAAATTCCCGGGACTTTTCTTTAAGAATCAAACTTTGAAAAGTAAATGTGACATCTCAGACTTGTATTCGGATCGAATATGAGTTAGGGGTGTTACACCTGGAACCTTTAAAGATATTGTAACATTTGTAATAATACGTCAGATAATATTAAAAATTTATCATTTTTATCAAATAAATAAAATAAAATATTTTTTAAAAATATATCATATAATATTATATCTTAAAGAATTTAAATAATTTTACATTTTATAAATCAAATCAATTTTTTTAATAGTATGAAGTAATTAAAAGGTAGTATATGTTCAAAATTTTCTTAATCAATTGACAATATACATCCTGTAGATACTTATACCTCTAGTAAAACAATATATTTTTTTATAAAAATTCAAGAATGCTCGTCGAGTGTGGATGAACATCGTTAACGATGAGCATCATTAAATTAATTTATAAAACGTTAAAAGTATAAAATACTAAATGTATAATTATAAATTAGTTAAAAATCTAAATGTAATTTAATTAAAATATAATATTTATAAAACATTAGTTTTTATAATCTTATTTTAATTATAATTATCAAATATTAATTTGGGAAATTTGTAAACCCTAATTTATTTTCATAGTTTTGAAGCATCCACTGCCGCCTTCATTGCCACCACTGTCATCGCCATCGGGTCATCTCTCGTTGGCGATTTTGTCTTTTTCGTTCGTCGACGGTGAAAAATGATATCGGTGGTGGCGATGGTGGCATGAGCTTTAAAAATATGAAAATAAGTTAGGGTTAATAAATTTCCCAAATTAATATTTGATCTAATTATAATTAAAATAAAATTATAGAATTAATTTTTATTAGGAATGGTCAAAATACCCGAACTCGACGAATCCCAACCTGACCTTACCCTATAGGGAAATTTCGGGGCTTGGGGCTGGGCGGGGCGGGTTATGTAGTATATAAGTTCAACGTAGGGCGGGGCCGAGTTTAAGGTGAAAATCACGACCCAACTTGGTTAATTTATAATTTTTAAATAAAATATATTTAATATTTTAGGAATTCTAATTTTATATTATTAAAAATGTTATTTAATTATTAAAAATATAAAAAATATTATAAAATATATTATTTTAACCTTTTAAAATTCAATAAATTATTATAAATATAATATTATAAAATATATTATTTTAATTATTTTAAAATATTAATATATTTATATCAGCTCAGATCGGGGTCGAGTTTTAGTCTAAAAATCAGGCGGGTTTGGGTCAGGGCAGGGCCCGATAAAAGAAATATGTTTTCTGATTGGGGTTTGGGTGACTAAAAACCCAATCCGATCTGATATGTGTTCATCCCTTTGTTTTATAAATATTATATTTTAATTAAATAACGTTTAAATTTTTAATTATATATTTAATATTTTATAATTTAATATTTTATAAATTAATTTAATAATATTTATCGTAAATGGTGTTAATCATGCTATCGTAGCAACATCATCCTTTCTTCATTGATACTAAGTAGTGACAGATTCTAAATCAAATCAATCTTAAACGTATCGTAATTGGCATAATTAGTAGGCAAGAAGGATTCAGCGAGTATCTGCCTTAATCATTCCAACTAACCAAAAAGCAAACAAGTCATAAATGACAAGAACTTTTGTGTCGGAGAGGAATCAAATATGACACGCTTTCTTGCTTTCCACAGCTAACTAATTTGGTGTATAATTGTATTCGGAAACTCAGTGCACTCTTACAAGCAATGCATTGAGGCCTTTATTTTCAATTTATTATTTGTAACGTGAAAGAAAGTGTTGAACAACAATCCTGCTAGAGCCGGTGCTGGGGATATCATCAGAGACTATCACGGCAACTGGCTCATTGGCTCTCGTAAATGTCTTGGTCATGCATCTATCTAACATGAGTGATGAACTTGTGATGACTTGTATCTGGCAAAACTTATAAATATTGACCATCTTATCATTGAGCTTGATGCTAAAGTTGTGAATTGTGATGGATCTTTGTGGATTGGATTAAATAGGTTGCGACAATTATTGGTGATGTATTTCTAATTTGTCCGGTGAAAAATAGACTGTTAATCGGTGTCAAAATGATGTCTTCAAAAGGAGGTAGAACATAAGATAATTATGGTGAAGTGGTTTCATTGAGGTCGCATCCCGTCTATCAATTATGTTCAGAAGATTTTATAAAGACTTTTAGTGCAGTTGTTAATCGTAGAATCATAATAACTACTTGTAGACTAATTGACTAAATGAATACGATCAATTTACGACATTACCGAATATAGAAGGAGCACCATGAGCTTTTCCTCATAGCCCCACCTTCTATCTTTATATTTAAAGGCCCATATTTTTTTCTCAATCCCATAAAATTCTTAATTTCTTATCTTTTATCTCTATTTCTCTCATTAGTTCATTTAGGTACAAATTAAATCCAACCATAACTCTCTATTTCCCAAATCCTATCTTTAATTTATCAAATATCATTTAACTCTTGATATTCTCTAATCTCAATCTAATGGTAAAATAATACAACAATCTACACAATTTTCCTATTTATTGTTCAAGATCAGGCTCCATATCATAAATAATTTATTTTTTTTCAAATTCTAGAAGAATAAGAAAATTGGATATTTTTGAGCTTTCAGATTTGTTAATTTCAAGAAGAAGACGGTACCAAAGAATTGAGAAAAAAATTAATTTTTAAAATTATTTGACTCAAATTATATATGGATTTATTTTTGAATTTTCGTTCAAGATTATGAAAATATTCGAGACAATTCTAAATGACGATAAGTTTGAATTTTAGTAGATCACGTGCTTGTCAGAATTCAATGCACATTACCAAATTCCAAAGTTTATACATAGATACTAGATTGATATACATCACAATTCTTAATTATAAGATAAACAAGTAAATCACGATCTCTAGCATACACCCATTTTTTCAATACAATAGAATCCTAAAACTACTTGATGCAAGCATTTAAAGGTAGCATACAATCATTGAAGAATAGATAAGACTAAGGGCATACTGATATTACCGTGACTTCATTCATTTACAAGGCAAATGCACTACTGTGACTTTGTATGCAAGGCGGCCACAGTTGAGACCATGGAGTCCACTCCACAAACATTGCGACCTCTGCAGATCCTGTAATACCCGTCCTCTCCCCAGTTTGCTCCCCATGAATTCTTTATGATCCAATACGGCTTGTTCTTGAACCGGATCGGTGCATAACCTTCAGCTCCATACCCTACCAGAAGAACTCCGTGATCCAAACTTCTGAAACAAATGTACGGGCAAGAAACTCCTCCCATGTATGTCTGCATGAAAGCTGCATTGATACCCACTGCAACAAACCATAACATGTTCACATTCCACCTACAGAAACTCAATGATTATACCCTATACTCGAAAAGGCATGGAATTTACCTGCAAGTGGACCGTGCTTCACCAAATTGGCAGCGATTTGATCCTCGTCGACGGAAACGACACTGAAGTTGGAAACAGAAGCGGCAATTTTGGTCTTGTCAAATTTGCAGGGACCACGGTCGTTCCCGGTGTAAGGATAATCCTCCTCTCTCTCAAGTCCACCAGCCTTAAGAGTGTACTCAAAGGCCGAGGTCATCAGCCCACCATTACACCCCGAGTCACACGCCCCATATTGCTCTGGATCACACTGCAAAATACCCCTTTCTTATAATTAGTTTAAGCACCGGAATTGCAGCCAAAAACCATGTAAAAATCTTCTGAAATTTTGAAATTACACAACAATAATTGATCTTTTAGCATCAAATTAAGTTTTATCAGGTCAATTAGTATCTTTAACAAAAAGCTTTCACTCTTCTAAAGCAACAATCTCAAGACTTATTAAACAATCAAAAAGCCGTAAACTGAAGTAAGAAAGATCGAAACCTCGTGATCACAGTCAACAAGCTGCTGCTCACTCAAGCTTACAAGCTCCCCTGTCGACAAATAATTGGCTCCCTCCAAAGCACCTACCGCGCTAAACGACCAGCACGATCCACACGAGCCCTAAATATCACCGTAACACAGAGGAATTTTAACGAATCTATATAGAAAGGTGGATCCGTCTGATCGGACAATTCATGTTTTATCATTACCTGGTCTTTAACGCCGGTGACGGCGCCGTGGTCGCGCCAGTCAAAGTCCTCCGGTAGGTTGTCAGTCGGAAGGATGGGAGCCTTTTGAGCATCGGCTGGGAGCTTGAGCGGTTTCAAGCCAAGGAACTGTTGGCGGAACTCCGATGGAGTCAAATCAGAGAACTTAGTGACGCCGTGGACGGCACTGGGGTCCAGGAGCGCATTACGCTTGGCCCGTAGCAGATTAGCCTTGAAGACTCCCATTCGGTAATCGTGTTCCTCCTGGGTGGCGTAGGTTTTCCCGTACTTGGACTTGAACAGCGTGAAGTGGTGCTCGGCGTTCAAGAGGTGGTTATCTGTCTCTTGCTCAACGCCACCATCGGGAACTACTTGACGGATGAGGGGATCTTCGTCGCTATTAAAGTCGTATACGACGGCGGAGACAACATAGGTAGCGACGGCGGAAGCAACGAAGGTGGAGAGGAGGAGGAAGAGAAGAGAGAAGCGGTCCATCTGTTTGGATAGGGATAAAGGAAGAAGCTTTGTGAAGTGAAGTCGTAGACACGAGAAATTTATACCTGTTGTTTCCAAACTATTGGTAGTTGGTGGTACCTGCCCTGACACGTGTTCTTCTTTCATTCGCTAAAATGAAAATATCTGGTTTAACATTTGATTTATATTTTTTAAAAATATAAACTTTTCCTACAATCCTTTTATTTTCACAATTATTTTTGCTTCTAGTTGTTTGAGATTTTTATAAAGTTTGAGATTTAATTTCACATGAGAGATGTTGTTTTGAATTTCAATTAAGTTAATAGATTGAGTAATATTATTTTAATTTAGACTGACATTATATTTTAAATACAATTTTAAGCTATCTATTCATGTTTTCCAAATAAAAAAATTAAACATCCAAGTTAAATTCTTTTATTAATCCATTTACTATACCTAAAATTATATGTTTGATCCTTATATTTTAATTTGATTATTTTATATTCTTATATTTAAAAAATTTTAAATTTAGAAATTTATCCAAGTTATAATTGTTTAATTTATTAAATTACGTTACTAATATATTTATTATACAAAATTTATAGATTTAATTCATGATTTTATTTTCTATTTTTTTGTATTTCAATCATTTTAATTTCAAGTTTTTTTAGTTTAATAATATCACATTGTATAATTCGAGTTATGATCAAAATTTTAAATTAAATTTCATCAAATTAAAATATAAAAATCAAACATATAAATTATTAAGTTATCATTTAATATACAATAATTAATAATTACTAAAAGTGTCAATACAAAATTAGAAGTTTAAAGGTTTAAATCTCATTAATCACAAATAAAATTTAATAAAAAAATAAAAATATATACGCTTTGTGTTTTCTCGGAGCAATCATATTGTTTTGTTGTCTTTTTATCCCAAAAGAAAATCCAAACATTTTTAATTATTTCTTTAAATTAAGATGATAAAATGAGGTGAATATTACAATTTTTTATAAGTCGTTATGTCTTTCAAACGACCTAAATTAATAATTATATATTTGAGCGATGATTATCTTTTTTCTAAGTCGATAACCTATATCGGTCATTCGGAGCATATGATGACTTACGTTGTCGGAGCAGCGGCGACCTATTGAATCACTGTATGAAAAAATAATTCATGGACTTCATTATTTCATGATTTTTTTATTTTTTCGTTGCATTATTCCACCGATTTTACCAATTAAGATGAACCCTAGTTTTACACGCAAGCCATGGAGGAAAAGTTAACAGGCTGACCCACAACCAGCGTCCCCCTCACAGTTAACAAGTGGGTGGATTTGGACCAAAAAGGAAAAGACAGGTATGGAGTTTTATTATAATTATTTTATCTAAAATGATAAAAAAAATTAACTCATCATATTCTCATATGTAATGAGGTAAGAGGAGGTACGATAGTAGGTTGTCCTCAACGTCAAGTTGAGAACAGCTTCCGTGGGAGACCTCCGGCAATTAGATTATGAATTGCCCATCATGAGACTCAATCCCACGACCACAAGGTTAAGAGCCTTGCGCTCTACCAACTAAGCTGAACCTACAATTCATCTAAAATGACAAAAGAAAAGGCTAAATTACTTATTTGATCATCTATAATAAAATCTCTATAAAATAATATTGTTAGGATTCGAAAAATTATTATCGTATCAATAAATAAACATTTTATTAATATAGTGATAAATTAATAAATTGTTTATTAATTTAGAGAATATTTTATACTTTATGCTGATAGTATTTTTTTTCACAATTTGATATGCATGCAGGTACAATATATCACAGAATCTTTTAAGTGTACGTGTCAAAGTTATTTGGTTTATGTAACAAAAAAGAGTTAATGGTTTCAAAATTCACATATATATTCATTGGATAGATTAAAAAATTATTATAAATAAACACATGTTCGTATCAAAATATTGTAATTCATATTATGACTTCCCATTTAAAAGATGTGGTCCAATGATGTAACGAGTATTCTCGTCTTCATAGAGTATATGCTCAATTGCAGTTTGGAGAGCCTCTTCTCTCAACTTCTTTTCGGGCCAACACATTAGGATAGGTTCATCGATCCTGTGAAGTGATATCCAAAGAATATCCTGCAGCAATGGGTGAGGGTAGTACAATTATTCCTGCAAGAAAAAGTGAAAGGTTTTCGATGTTAAATGAAAATTCAAAATAACACCGATTTAAAACTTAACTCGAGTTCTTAACGAGTCTAAACGACATACTTAATATCCGACTCAAAAAGCTCACGAGCAACTCGAAAAAAATAATATATTAAATTATTAATAATATTAAAATTTAGGTTATTATTTTTTAAAATATAATATAAGGTTTTCATGTACTTAAGGTTCAAGCTCGAGTTCGAGCTTCAATTGAGCTAAATATGGGAACGTTTCAAGTTCAATTTTTTTAAGCTCGAGTTGAGCTTCAATTTTTTACTTTCAGTTTGAGTCGAGCTTAACAATTGTAAGCTCGTGATCTTTCTAGTCAGATATTAATTAGCTTGTGAGTTTTTTTTAATAATATAAGCTCGTGAGCTTTCAAACTGAGTTGAGCTTACGAGTTGATAGTTTTAAACCTGTGAGCTTACGGAGTTGAGTCGAACTCAATTTTAATCTTTTTGGGTCGAATCAAGTTTAATAATACTTGAACTTGACTCGACTCATTTAGTACCCTACACAAGTTTACATTTAATTCATTGTAAACAATGTGCACTCTGAATTAGAACCGAGATTATAAACTTTAAGAACTGTTACAGCGCTTAATTATATATCTATTGTTAATTTTATCTACAGCTTACCACAAAAGGAATTACAATTTGACTTAATTAAAAAAAGTGTTCAAATTATATTTATTGTTAATTTTAGAAATTAAAGTGTTTTTTTATCAGCGTATCTATTTATGTTTTCTCTGTTATCATTTTAATGTTTAGTCTGTCATGACTGTTTAAAAAATCTATCAATTACGACATGTAACGTATTTATAAATTTTATTTAGAAAAACTGAAAATTATTATTGTTTTTAAAAAAAATCAAAATTTCTAAAATATCAAAAAGCTCCCTAAAATCTTTAAACACAAATCAACTCCGTCATCGGCTATCACCACTATAGTCGGCCGTCCATCCACCGATTTTTGAACCTCCATTATCAATCATCCCTTACTTTCGTCCCTAAATCCTGAATATTCAGATGTGGTGTTGGTTTACTTTAAGGGAAAAATTCAGTGAAGCCATCCATCGGCTGAAGTTGAGCTGTGGAATGAAATAATTACCTGTTTGAGCAAAGATACAGATGAGGTAGTTTTCATCCATCCATGGTTGAAGATTACCGATCTAGAGAGATCAAATCTCACGGGAGCCGGCAGCGGCAGAACCGGCGGCGTAGTGCTGCATCTTGCTTAACTAATCATTATTCAGTAAACATGTATAAATTAATACTCGATAAATTAATCATTTCTCTAAAATATTTCTCAATCCCAACTAGAATCCAAAGTCTAAACAAATAAATAATAATTTCTCCAAAGTCTAGAATCCAAAGTCTAAACAAATAAATAATAATTTCTCCAAAGTCTAAATAAATAAATAATACTTTTTAAAGGCTCTTATATAAATTTATGATTCCTTTAATATTATAAATTAATTTTTTTTATAAAATTACAAATATAAATAGTTGTTTGCTTCTTGTTAAAATTTAAATTCAACTCTATTCCATCTCTAATTTCCTTAGAGTAATGTAAGTTCATTGAATCGGAAAGAATATCTTTAAATTATTAATTTATTAATTAATTAACTTTTTTATGTGATTCTAAAATTATTAATTTATAAATTTTACTGTATATGTTTTGCTAGCATTTTTTCCAAAATCATCCCCGTTAATGATTTTATTAATCATTGTAAAAAGAATTATATTTTTCCAACATCCATTTCTTCCTTAATTTTACATGTTGGACGGAAAAACATGTGTGCTGGTGTGTATACTTTTGGGTAATTAACATTGTCATCCCAATTACTGATTTAAAATTTAAATTGATTGATAAAAAAATTAAAGTGATCCTTCAAATTAAAGTATCATTCTAATTATATCATTCATTTTCATTAGTCAATATCATTTTAAGAAACCTTTTACGCCGGCATCGAAGCTGGTTGGCCGGGCCTGGAAACAACACGTGACTGATATATTTAGAGAAACCTAAATAAAAACAAACACTTCATATAGTTTTCATGGATATTACTATATATATTGCAGGACACTTCATATATTCTATTTATATTTACACATATGTTATTATATATTTACACCTATATGCACACTATTCTTCATGACTTTCATTCACGTACTATTTATCTAAACATGCTATCTTGCTTAGCTTAGCGTTTTACATGCACCATGGCGATTGCAAGGCGTCCCAGCCAGTGGCTTCCATAAGGTTATTGCTACCGAAGCTGCCTGGATCATCATCAACCATCATCGGGAAATCTAAAGACATAGCAGTTTCAGCCCAAATATTGTCGTTTAAAACAGGCAAGTTCACACTCATATTCTCCCAGAACCTATCGGTTCCATCTTCATTAACCTGCCCAAACTTCGCTTCCTTCTCGTTGGGGAAAGCCATGACCGAGTGGTCGTTGCTGTTGTACACTGGAAGTGCCATTTCATTGACCCTAATAGATGGGATATTAGATGAGCTCATACCTGATGAATTGTTCAGGTTTTGGGGTACCTGACTAGGTTGAGACTGAGACAAATTGAGCTTGGCATCGGGGCCGTAGAGTTTACGTGCGGCGGCATCGTAAGCCATAGCGGCTTCATGGGAAGTGTCGAAAGTCCCAAGCCAAAGACGAGCACCACGATTGGGTTCACGGATTTCAGCCACCCATTTACCCCAAGTTCGCTGCCTGACACCTTTATAAGTACAGAAAGCGTTCTCTGGACCACCTTTGCCTCTCATGCAACCTTTTCTCGAGCTAGCTTGTGCAGGCTTCCTCACTTGTTTGCTCTCTGGTCCAAAACCACCCATCATTGACATTGTTTCCGACCAATGGAGGGGTAAAGAAAGGTGATTGATAACTGATAAGTACATTGGGTGAAGTGGTATTTATAGTAAGGGGAAAATGGAGATAAGAGCACATTGAAACGTGTCTTGAGCAGGGTTTGGGATGATACATGGCATGGAGTAGTAGCTTGCTCGTGTCGACAGCAAAGCTTGGTTTCATTTCTGGAAGATACACTTGGCTGAGGCTGTTTGTCTGTACACAAGCTCATGTGGCAAACATCCAAGGAAAAAAAGAAATGGGAAAAGTAGATGGATTTTGAGGAATTCTGGAGATAAATGTTGAGATTAAACAATGGAGGAATCGGTTGAAGATAAGAACATTAGAGGCTTCTCATTTCTATTCAAAGGGACAATCTGACTTCGTACACTGAATGTGATTTGCAAGGTCAAATGAGAAACTCAATGGGGCCCACTTCAGTGCCAAAAATAAATCCTTCCGTGCACTGAATCTATCCCGGTCCCAACTCGTCTCCACTCGAATATTCGAGAATTTAAAATTATTAAATTTGACTTAAATTTGAAATTAAAATTTAAAATTCAATTCAATGTCAAAAAAAATTGAACTTGAAACATACTCAAACTTAATTCGATTAAAACATAAACTTAAACCTCAACCTGAACTTGAAATACATAAAAACATTATTTTGCACATTTTATATAAAACGTATAAATATTAATATTATTAATAATTTAATTTAAAAATAAAAAATAAATTATTATTTTTTTAGTTGCTTATGAGTTTTTTCGGTAGGGTATCAGATAGTTTGCTTCAGCTCGTTAAAAACTCGAGTCGAATCCATTTGATTCAAGTGTTGATCGAGTTGTATGCGAGTAACTTACGATATATCTTGTCTCATTTACAATCTTAGTCCACAGTGTTAGCATTAGTGCCCTAGGCCTATTATATGAACATGATATTTTGGTTATTGGATTTATTTTTATAATAATTTGCATGTTTTTGTATATTAATATCCTTGAATATTATTTTTAATTATTCTAAATATCCCTAATCGATTATTATGATTCTCAACATGATGATTATTATGTTTTGACATAGTCAAATGTTGTCTTTAATCGGACAATTATAAAGGTTGTGCTTGAATATGCAAGAATCATGTAGTGAGATGTGAGTGACTAAGATGAAATTTATCACTCTTATCATAAGAGAGATATCTTTAGCCCCTCGATGATTGAGACTGACAAATACATGGTAGTGCTCAAATGAGTTGATAGAGATCAATGTCATTTGTTTAACCAATTCAATTAGACATCGAGAAATTGAAGATGGAGCTACATAAGGTTGACATTTTCCATGCCTTATATTCTATCAAGATATCGTGAGATAAAAGAATTGTGACACAAGTTGCGTTAAGATTGTCTAGGATCGTGAGCTTTTCATTTAACTTGGTAGTAATAATGTCTTGCTAGAGGTCACTTATAACTTATATGATCAAATGTGATTTTATTTACTGCATTGAATCTACAGGGTCGCAAATAAGAATGGTTATAGTTATTACTTTCAATAATAATTTAAGATAATGAGATTATTTTAAATTATATTGTAAAAGATTATTTATTATATATCTGAGATTCTTTTAAATTATATTATAAAAGATTATTCATTATTTATTCGAATTTAACTCAAAGAAGTTAAATTCATAATCTTTTAATAGGATATTTTATATATTATTATTTATTTATTTGATTTAGAAATAATATTAAATAAATAAGATTTAATTAAGATTTGATTGATTTTGAATTTCTATACAATTTAAATTGTTATCTGTTTTAAAAAGAAGTTTAAGATAAGTAATAATTGAATTGGTATTTAATTTAATTTAAATATAATTAATTAGTTAATTAATTGTAAAAAACCGGAGGGTTAATTTAACCCTAATAAAATCATATATATTTGAGGATTAATTTAGAATAATAATCATAGTCTAGGGATGAAATTAAAATATTTAAAATTTAGAAATTAATTTAAAATAAGAAAATTTGAGGACGTATGATGCAATTAGTTCAAGAAAACATAATTAAACTATTATTATTTTTATTATATTACAATAAAATATAAATTTTGAATCAATTAAGTTCGATATAATTTTAAATAGATTTTATATTCATCTTTAATAAATAATTTAACCTATTAACAATTAACAATGTAGACACTCACAAACACAACTATTCGAATTCAAAATCTTTAAAAAGAATAATTTTTTCTTTTATTATTAATGCCAGTTGATGGATTATAAATAATAATCACTTATATGAATTATAATAAAATAAAAATATATTTTTAAAATGATTGGGTGATGTAATACCCATAAGCATGCGGGCTCTTACACGTGAAGTTATTTGCTTTCTATTTGGTTCAGCGGTCTTTTATGGTATAATATAAAAGGAAGTTTTATACGCTAATGTATGATATTATCATTGTACATCTTTGGATGATAGGTTGATCCAGCTGTATACAAATAGTATTAGATTATAGTTGCAGTTGTAGTGTTACGAATATTACCACGTGATTTATTTATTAAAATTAACTATGATTTATATTACATTTATGGTTGATATGTCAGGGTGACTTTAAAAATTATTACTATACAGTCGTTATATTACGTTGTGATCGTATTTAATACTATCTGTATAACATGTTGCTTGAAGGTCCTAGTAATGTTAGCTACTCTGCTGTTGGTGGTTTTATCTGATCAAATTCGAGAACTGAGGGAGTCCATTGAGCTCCCTCTAATGAATCCTAAACTTTTCTTTAGACTTGGGATTAAACATCCTAAGGTGATTCTTGCTTCTTATCCCACCTGTCTCCCAGTTATGGAGATTCAAACAGTTTGCTTATGTGCATATTGTTGGATGAAGCACACTGGTTAACTGATGTTTGTTTGAGAATCATTTTAAATTTCTTATTTTTATTGTAAGGTGCCTCAGTGATGGATAGAAAGGGGTTGGCAATGGTGGCGGTTCTTTTAAAAATTTAAAATTTCCATATATTTTAGTAGAGATATAGTTAGGATTGAACTATGAGGGGTCCTAAAAAGTAATTAAACTATAAAAATTAAGAAATTAAGGATTTAATTTTACTAATTTTCAAACTCAAAGGTCTTAAAAAGCAATTAAGCCAAACAAATTTGGGGTCAAGGCTTAAATCCATTTTTTTTAGAAAACTGGCAGTGTCCTAAAAACAATTATACCAAAAAAATTTGAGAGGCCAAGGATATAATTGCAATGGTTTCAAACCTACCAATGATTTAAATGTAATTAGAACATCAAAGTTGGGGGACAACTGTCCCACTTATAACATGAGTTTATCCCTGTAATTTTTTATAATTTGTCTCCGTCCCTTAAATTTTTATAAGTTCGCGCTTCTAACACAAAATCTTGTCTTTTAAGTGTCACGCTTTACAGACCTCCTGATATTAGAAAGTATAAAATTCCATCTCATAATATTTGATCCTACATTGGAAAAAGGTGCAAAACCTGTCCCCCTCCCAAAATCACTGGTTCATCTAGTAAGGTGCAAATTCCATTTGACTACTGCGGTAACATAACATCACCGTGTTGTGGGCCTTGATGAGAGGCCTAGCTGTTAATATCCGGAAGTGTACGGCTTGTGGCTCTAAGTATTTGTGTTGTTGCATTTTAATCGTCTAGAACTCAAATTTCTCTCAGTGCATCCTACATTGCTGATGTATGCAGATTTTGCTTTTATGTTTGGATTGTTTTGCTGGTGCGTACGTTAAAATGATCATTCATGGCTACAAACCGACCTGATGTTATTGACCCTGCACTTCATCATTCTGCTGGGATTGCCAAGCATGGTGAAATTGACTATGAGGCTGTTGTTAAGCTTGCCGAGGTTAGTTAAAAGGAGGCATTCTCATTTCATTCCTACTGACATATAGTTTGAATCATCATCGGTTTAGGGTTTTAACAGTGCTGATCAATTCGTGCGGAACCTGACGACCAGGAGGATTTCATGAAGGTAAGACCTTGAAATACTCTGATATGTATATGCACTGTTAACTTTCTATTTTGGGGCATAAAATGTTGGACAGCAGAGGACAACGTGTCAATGGTGATGCGATTGCAGGCAGTAAGAAAATTAAAAGAGGCCGAGAAACTAGAATCGTGCACACTACAGTACGGATTTTGGGAAAGAGTAGAGCATCAGCTTTCTATTCTTGTTTCGATGCCATGGAGTGCATTCTATTTTCAAAATGCCGGCCTTTATTTAGCCAACTGTTCCAAGAAATTCAGAATTACATATATCATCAAAACACAAATAGCGAACGTGTTTTAACTTAAAATAAAACAAACCATTAACAATTGCTTACATCTACCAAAACAGAAAACTTGATATCTAAAAATCATGAAAATAACTCCATTACCTACTACCTTGAACTTTAAAAAAAGTACAGCCATTAGATACCATATTACCTCTAATTTGAAGTTGGTCATCCACAAAACTCGTGTCCTACCCAGCACCAGGTTATCGGCAACAAAGGAGCATGTTGGGTCAGTGTTGGAAAATTTCCATGGACAATGGCAACCTTTTCACAGTATTACTTTAGAAAAAGGGTGGAGAATCTCAAACATAAGAAGCTGAGATTCGATTGGGGGATTGGCAACCTGACTCATGGGAAGACTCCGAGCTTCTCTCTTAAGCCCTTTGGAGTAAAGGAAAGAAGTACAATATTTTCTGACTGTGATAAACTTTTATGATAATACGGACAGGCTACTCAATCTTTTCTATATCTTACCCAAAACCCCTTCTTCCTGGCAGAATCATTTCCTGATAGTGTATCTTCCCCACTTAGATTCAATTGAGAAGTAGCGTTCAAGAAAGGCTTTGCCAAGGAGCTTCTCCGGCTTGAACTGGGTTCTAACTTTGGAGTTTTCCTTCTCGCAAGTAGCGTTTCAAGAAAGGCTTTGCCAAGGAGCTTCTCCGGCTTGAACTGGGTTCTAACTTTGGAGCTTTTCCTTCTCGCTTGGCACTTTGTTGATGGTTAAAATCATTACCACCAACTTCAACAAAGCTATCTTTAACTCTATTCTTGAATAACTTAAGATGTTTTGCCATCAACTCAGCTTCAGCTTTCAAAGCTTTTCTGGACATCTTTGAGACCTGCTTTTCTCCAACCATACAAATTGGGCAAGCTGGGTCATATCTGTCAGTCTCCGGTGCCATTGTCTCCAAGCATTCAGCGTGATAAACATGTCCACAGACAAGTACGGCTACCACTGAAATTCATTGCCGCTCCACGACGATCTCTCCACCAAAAGCTTCGAGCAAGCCCCACAAGTTCGAGTATCTATGGATGGAGAATATGAGAACCTGCTGCTACATCGACTTATCTTGCCATCACCAGAACCAAAGTGTTCACTATCAAAAGACCATCTTTCTCTTTGAGAAGAGGCCACAAGCTCAGAAAAAGTGCGCATGGACCATCCATCAGAAGAGCCACCATAAGATCCAGCTGTCAAGTCATTGCTACATGTGGACAGTACAAAAGATGACCTTCCTTCAGACATTGAATAATTATTTGGTGATTTCAGTCCAAGGATTCGACTATCAGAGACCTGCCTCAATAGTCGGTGCCCAGGTGAACGGCGAGCCCGTCTAGATGGGGTGGAATTGGGAGGAAGTAAATGACCACGGCCAGACAAAGTTTTTGTAGTTGGTGGTGAGAATGGTGAAGATATACAAAATGATAGCTTTGGTGCAGGTGAATCCACAATATCTGGTGATTCTGCCAAATTCTTTGCCTGAGAATGATCAGAAGGGCAAGTTAAAGACCATCAAAAGAAGTAGATCAGGCTAGAGAATCCAAAAGATAAATAGACAGTACACACAAGCAAAAAGGCTTTTTCAACTATTCAAACTTACCTCCGCGGAGTAATTGCTTGCCCTTGATATGTCTGCAGCAACAACACAAACCAATATCAAACACGAAACGAACAAGTAATAGAAAAGTGGGAACTGACAACAAGCCCTATTACTGAAAACTGCATTGGAAGAACAAAGAATAAGAGTAGGCAATAACACAAAGCATATAACTAGTAAACAAATATACATAATGTTCTATGTTCATTATTATGATGCCGAATTGAACTACTCAATATCATGCAATCCTGCAGACTAATGGTGCAGTAGTCGGGATTAGATGACTATTAGAGGCTCGAGCCTTCTGCTTATAAGTTAAGAGAAATTATGCATGACATAATTTCCAAAAAATTAGCATAGAACAAAAGTTCTAAGCAAAAGTTTCCTGAAATCTCATGTACACTCAAGATGCTTACAGGAAAAGGGCATCTTGATAAGTTACTCGAATATTAGCAAATAAATTTACCAGAAGAGGGGATCATCAAATTCCCTTCTGTATCTTCACAGATTGAAATTTTTTGAGAAGTGGGTGTTTCATAGTTCTCAATCTCAAGTGCACTTCTTTGATCAGAAACTTTACGCCTACCTGAACCTAATGTCCCTCTCCTCTCCATGCTAACACTTCTGCTAACGCTATTAGACATTTGATAAGAAGGCTCTTCAGATTCATCAGCCACACATCTTCGATTCTCCCAGCGGAAACTCCATGATGGCGAACATGTCAGATTCCCATGCAAAGTCTCACCTCCAGTTCTCTTTGGAAGAGTTCTTTCCCTTGCAGCTACACAACAAGCTGACCCCATGATCACTCATATACCTCAAAAAATAATAGTATTACAAATTCACACTACTGATTCAAAACACAAGCTGAAGTACTGCATAGAGGATAAGCAGCAAGTATTTCCTGTAAAACAAAATATTTTTTAGTTAGAAAAGCAGCACAAAATTTGGAATTCATAATTTGAAAAGATAAAACAAGTGGAAGCAGCAAAACAAACTCAACACACAACCACATCAAGCAAACCACACTAGACCGGCTAAGTTCCATTTTTTGAAAAAAGAATTTTAACAATTTTTTTTCCTTTCCCTCATTATTCCAAGATCAAAGCTAAAAACAAGAAAAAGATTAGTATTAAAAATTAATATGCAGAAAGTCTTATGCTTTTAGACCCCCAAAAAACGTAGTAAACCAGAAAAATAATTAGTAGAAAATAAAACGGTTAAGCTGAGGTATAACAATAATGGATAAAAAAACCCCAGCTAGTTGAGACCATCTTCCTCAATTAATCATCCATATACCTGGCAAACTCCAAATTTGGAATAAAAATAATGCAAAGTAAAGCATTTAAGACGAGAATATTCACATAATTAACGTCTTCAACTACTTGAGAGCATTTTTTTGTTTGACTTTTACAAATAAAAAAATTTGAAAGAAGCAAAGGATCATCGGTTCGAACATTTACTAGCTCTACCAAAAATATAACTCAAAAGTTAAACGAAATACATACATATATATAAAGTTTCGATTAGGACTAAAAAAACAGCGTTTGGTATTCCATACTCTGATCTGATTTCAAGCTTTTCACCTGCCGAAAGATAGCATCCATAAAACAACAAAAAATAGTTAAAAAAAGAAACTTACAGATTCAACGGTTAGGAAGTCATGGAGGTGAAGAAGAGAGGAAGAAAGATTGGAACGGCGTCGAAAATTCCGGCTGCGGTCAGAGAGGAACGGCGATGTTCACGACAGAAAGAGAGAGAGAGTGAAAGGGCACGTAAGGGGGAACTGTGCCACGTCTCTTCTGGTGCAATTTCTGCTGCTTTTTCTTCTGCTTTTTAGTTTTACTAAAGAAAAACGCATCTCAGCTATTTTATCATTTTATGTGTTTGTATTTATATATTCATATACTTGAACAGCTTAACCAGCAACTTGGTCCTTTAACTTTCAACTTTCTAAAAATGACTTTTAAAATGGAATAAACTACATAAATGGTAACTAAATTATGAGTAAGTTTTTATTTTCAGTATTAAAGTTTTAAAAATAATAAAATGATCACTAACATTATATTTTGTAATAAATCTATGGGATAGTCTAAATGTACCAAGTGTTTTACTAAACATACCAATTCTTTTAATAAAATAATAAAAAAGGAATGCTTTGTCAGCATTTGGACAACAACCCACCTTTTTCTATGTTTCATGTGCGCTGAACTCAACGTACCCAACCGCCTCCCATTCATTCCAACCGGATCTTGCACAGTATATATTTTCATAAATTAAATATTATAAAACATTATTACAGATAATTTTTAGCTCTATTTTTTATTCATTATATCGGATTTCAATCTTTAATTTCAATTAAAGAAATCAATATTATTTATAACACTGATAATTTAAATTAGGATAAGTTGTACGTTGTATACCACTATATATTATTAAAGCGACATATTAAAATATATTATTAACTAAAATGTTCTTATTAAGTAAATAATAAATTATACGTGTAGTATAACGCTATTATTTAATTATACATACATGTATAAAAAATAAATATTAAAACATTAATTAATAAATATCAAATTATTTTAAAAGTTTCGATGTTTGAATAGTTTTATATTTATATTGTAAATTATTTACGTAATTGCCCACGACTCCCTTGGTAGGTCGTAAGCAGACTTCTTTGTCGGCTACGATTTATCGAGCGATTGATATCAGCGGTCGGGATGGACATGGGTCGGATAGGGTGGTCCAACCAAACCTGAACTTTGTCCTTAAAAAATCTGACACGATCCGAACCCAATTTTTTTTAAAAAAGCCCGACCCGATAGTTTGAATTAAATTTGTCCAAATATGATTTGAATCAAACATCAATCTAGTTTTAATCTGGTAATTAAATTAAATCAATGAATATTTGATTTTTATTATTATATTTTTTTAGTAAAATGATAGTGAAATGATAGTAAAATGATAAACAAAGTCAGCAACAAAACGCCACGTGTAGTCTAGTAGGGCCTGAGAAAATAAAACTGAAAAAGGGTTAGTCCACTAATTGTTGTTTTCAACATGACTAAATTTTTTATTATTTTTTCGGTAGGTTTAGTAGTACCCTAAATCTATTACTCAACCGTTAACATCAGAATGATGCGGTGGCATGTTTAAACGATTGAGTTTGCACTGTTTGACCACGTTGATATCCACTTTGACTGTTATTCACGTGAAGAAGTCGGGTTTCGTCGGTTGAGATGCCAATTTTGGTCGTATATTTGCTGCCATTTCAAATTTAAGAAGGAACGAGGATGCACCCTTATTTTTGGAGAAGACAACCCACATTTTCATTAGGTGTTCACATTAGACTGGGATGGATTTCATATTTCCATTGTTCCTTATATTGTTACCTAATTCGCCTCTTATCCCTACGGATTTTATTTGAATTTGTTCATTCCAGTTTGAGATTCATTCGTATGCCAAATCGTTGAGACTACGTTCCAAAGCGATTAAATCGTTGAAAGGAAGGTTCACAACAAAAGCAAAATAGGGGAAGAGTTCAACGGGAGAAAAGGTGGAAAGAAAGATGATGAAGACAGTGTAAGGACCGATGTTGCAGGTTATCTATAGTAGAATCAACATCTCTCTTTTGATTGCATTTTGATCGTCAACAGTGAAAGACAATGAAAAAATCATAAGACTGAAAACTTCTGAAGAGAAAGAGAGAAATAATGAATATAAAAACACACAAAATCCAATGAAAAAGAGCATTTGTTGTTTTAATATTTGTATTTTTATTATTATACTTTCACGTAGTAGGTTTATCATAAATTTAGTTTTTCTATTTTATAAAAACTAAAATATGTCGTCAATTACTAATTTAGGTCTCTATATAATTGACCAAGACTAATATCTTTGACAATTAAATACTTAAGTTCGAGCCTCATTTTATATAAATCTCTAAAAATAAATATATAAATAAATCATCAAAAAGATTATTAACGAACTAAACAAAAATATCATCACGAATCATGACATCATTGGCCAAAAATAATTGGTGGGCACTAAAAGAGATATCAAGGAGCAGAAAAATCTCGGAATGATGATATGTCATGATACGATAATATTTTTAATCCTCAATTTACATATTGTATCAAATTATCATAATTTGAAGTAATTTAATAAATAACATTTTTCATTCGATAGTGATTAGGCTGTTATATATTACATTAGAGATTGTTTAATTCTCTGTGTTCTTCTGGGAGCTGAGAAGGAAACCAATCCACTTAACTGGAGTGCCCGACACACATCCTGGAAAGAAAGAAAAAAACATTATATTGAAAGTTAAACCCTATAAATAAATACCCTCTGCCCCTTCCACTGCCCAAACCGCAAATATCATCAACCCCCCAGATTGTTGTCAGCGATGTTCTCCCGGACGGTACTCTTTGCTACTTCGACGCCGAGGATAAGTTCCAGCGTCTGTACATTCTGTCGCTGCCAGTAAAAAGGTCATTATTATTGGCGTTCCTGGTGGTTTTACCCCTACTTGCAGCTTAAAGCATGTGCTTGGGTTCATCGAGAAAGCAGGGGAACTTAAATCCAGGGGCGTTGATGAAATTCTTTGCATAAGCGTGAATGAACCCTTCGTAATGAAGGCATGGGCCCAAACCTAGCCTGAGAACAAAGATGTCAAGTTTCTGGCTGATGGTTCAGCAACCATACACCCATGCCCCTAAGTCTTGAGCTTGACCTTGGTGAGAAAGGGCTCGTCACTCGTTCTAGACTAGGAGGATTGCATTCCTGGTCGAGGACCTCAAGGTGAAGGCCACGAATATCGAATCTGATGGGGAATATACTGTGTCGATTGCTGATGACATCCTTGAAGCACGTTGGATTTGCTTTGTACGCAAAAAGGTATGTTTTCTTGTTATGGAGTGGTCCTACTTGATCTCTTAACAAGGAGCTGGAAACTTGTGGACTTGTTGCAGCCCCCAGGTCAAGAAAATCCCATTACATGGGCTCGTCCACTGTACTCCTAACAGACAAGGAAGGTTTAGAAACCATCACCGACACAGTCATAAAATCTGATATCTTGTTAAATAGCATTGCCAAGGTAGCGACGACTGCATCAATATGCGTGCAGCTAGAAGAGGTGTCATAAAATCTGATATCTTGTTAAATAGCATTGCCAAGGTAGCGACGACTGCATCAATATGCGTGCAGCTAGAAGTACCTCATCGTCCATTCATAGCTGAAGTTTTTCAAGCATTAAAACTCGTATGTAATGAATTTGATGACAAAATTGAGGTAGAACCGAAAGCTGGCATCCAGGAGAATTAAATATAAAATAATGATTTCTTTTAGTCATATAACTCATTAATAGTGTATTATGTATAATTAATATATTAAATATAAATTTCTTTACTTTTAATATATTCGATGTAATAACAAAAATATGATTTTTTTTATATAATATCAGAAACCAGATGATGGTTATTAAGAATAAATTTAATTTTGAACTTCTATAATTATATTGTGTTATCTAATTCATTAATTATATATAAAATTAGATGATATATCTTGACAGGGACGAAGCATATTATTAAAAAAATTATATTGTAAATATTAAATTTGACTTCCTAATTTTAGTTTACCTTAATTTTGTTTTCCTCATTTTTTATGATTAATTATACTTCCATCCTTGTATCTTGACATTAACTTTTGAAAAAAATCAACTATAAAATTATAAAAAGTTTCAAAAACTTTAATAACTATTAAAGTAATTTTTTAACATTTTTGGGAGAAATACTAATATACCATGCATATATAAAGAAAATTTATGCACTATGAATATATTAAACAAAATCATAATGGTTATATCTCCTCCGGACTTCTTGTACAAACAATTCCTCCGATGATTAAACACTCCAGAATACGAGAATACCTTCGCTTCGAAACATCTCTTCCGTTGACTCCTAAACTTCGGGCTTCGAAAGATCTGATTTTCTTAGGTCAAAAGAAAAGTGTGTGAATGAATCAAAATTATTCCGGTTTGATTTACTCCGGTTCGGTTAACTACTAATGTTTTTATAACTTAACTGGATCAACCGCATTCTACATCCCTAACCTACACCACAAATAGGGAGCCAGACTTCAATTACAATCATTTTCACCACAAGCTAACTTTCCCAATGTCTAAACTTAATGTACATAACATGTAATTAAAAAAGTTGGTCCAAAGGCTCGAGTTTGACACATAAAATAACACACTTATATACAAGTTCGGTTTTTCAAGGCATCTACAGAAAGAGCTCGAACTCCTAAACAAGTAATTGGTACAAAATTTTAGTTATATCATGCATCACAGCAGACAACCATACATATTGCCTGTGTTTCTCCAACATTATTCAAACCATAAAGGATTAGCAAAGACATAAATATAGCATCTATTACCACCAAGACAAAACCCTGCTCGTCAGTAGTAAAACAGCCTCGTAGGCGGTAGGCTTGACTGCAGAGTGATTAAGGAAGATGTGGAAAAGATTAGGCGCACACCTCACCGTTGGCATTGGCAGCTTCGGGGTGGTAATAAAGCATTTCCTTCCACATCATCTCCCTGATCATCTCTTCCCCCAGATCCTCGTCTATGTCAAGATCGATTGGCACTTGGGCTGGAGGATTGCTGTTGGGATCATACAAGGGTGCCATGTAAGGGTGTTGGAGTGCTTCAGTTACACCAATCCTTTTCGAAGGATCAAAAACAAGCATTTTTTGCAGTAAATCGATTGCCAAAGGATGGGCATTTGGATAAAGACGGGAAAAGGGGATTCCCCGGGAATATGGGAGTGATTTAATGTAGTTCCTTGCCTTGGGGTTATCTATGAATTCAAGATCCTCTTCCTTCTGGCTGCCAAGAGTGTTGATGATCAGCTTAAGTTGGTTGAGACACTCTGTGCCAGGGAAGATGGGTTTTCGGCCAAGAAGCTCAGCAAAGATGCATCCAACAGACCACACATCGATGGATGTTCCATAGTTGTCGCAGCAGAGGAGAAGCTCAGGGGCCCTGTACCAGCGAGTGACAACATACTCTGTCATGAATTGACCCTTGGCATTGCTCGTGCGAGCCAGTCCAAAGTCACAAATTTTAAGGTCACAATTTGCATTTATAAGAAGGTTTCCAGGCTTCAGGTCACGGTGGAGAATATTTGCAGAGTGAAGATACTTCAAGCCTCGAAGTAACTGCAAGAAGGAGATTGGGTACAATTTTTTTTAAAATATTAGATCATTATCACAATAGAAACTTTCATGCAAAATTCAAGAACATTACCCCTGCATAATTTTCTCAATTACTAAAAAAAGTCATGCACATAAATGCTAGAAGTCTCTTTACGCCCAAACCAACTGAGAGAAAGTGGCAGTCATGGCTGATGCAGCTACTCCAAAATATGCTTCTTTATGAAAACAATTTTTATAATAGTAGGCCTTTGCATAAAAGCTTGTGATGCATAATCATACCAGATACATTAGAGATGAAAGTAATAACAATGCTTGCTATATCAGGCCAGTATCTTATGGTCGAAAGCTAGAATGCCTAGAACATGTTTCTCTAGAAAATGCTATCATGAAATAGCTCCAATCAGGTCAGTCCCTAACTGTTGCCTAGTCATGTTAAAACATTGGAGATCAATTAGCAGGAACAATCATTTTGATCCACCAATAATTTAATACAGTGCTAAGAAGGAATGTAACGAGCAGACAATAGTACTATTCAACAATGGAGAACTGCCAAAAGGGAATGCACAAGAAATAAAAATATAGATTACATGATAATTATCATAAATTAGTATACTAGTAGTAGTAACGTGAAGTTATGCAACATAGCATCCATGTAAAACACATTTAAATTTAGCATTTTTCGTGTTAAAACATGCACACACAAAATGTATCAATTGTAAGCCCGTGCTCCATTTATTAACTTTGTATAACTGAAATGTAATACTGCCTAGAAATTACAGTTTATCCATGTTAAGCAAATAATCTATCAAAACTAACCCAATACAATGTCTTTGCAAAGGGATTGGTAGATACCTGGAAGAGGAAATACTGACAGTGATCATTTGAAAGCGCTTGGGAAGACTTAATAATTTGATGCAAATCCGTATCCATAAGTTCATAAACTAGATAAACATCCTTGAAACTGCTCCTATGTATGGGCATCATGACATCTTTCAAGGCAATCACATTTTCATGTCTAAGATGTCTGAGAAGCTTCAGTTCACGCAAAGTCCTCAGTGCGTCAACCCGGTTGTCAAAGGCATTGTTTATCTTTTTAATGGCGACTTTGTCGTCGGTTTCGCGATTCACCGAAGAGCAAACGATACCATATGCTCCTTTCCCAATTGGCTTGATGGGCACATATTTGGTGTCAATCTCGAACAACGTTTTCCACATGGAATAGTAATGTTTACCTGGGTAATGAATACCATTCGGAGGCTCAACTGGCGTTGCCATCTCCTGCCTTTGACCCAAAAAGAACAATCACCTGAATAACCAGGCTTAATAAGGGGGGGAAAGTTTCTATTTTGGGTGGAATTGATTTTAGTAATTACTGTACTAATTATTTTCAGTTAATTAGTGAAAGGCATCCACTTCACAACACAATTAAATGAATTAAAAGAAGGAAAAAAAGGCGAAAGAAGTAAGATTACTAAGCTTTTACCTGTTTCGAAAATTTTCTCTGCGATTCTTCTTTAATACCAAAATAACTGAACTTGGAGAATTTCGGCGAATTCTGTCGGCTAATCAACGTCGGAATTCATTTCAAAAATCGTCAGAAACAATAGGGAAACCCTAATTGAAACAAGGTCACGGTTAAAGTTTGAGCTAGAGCAGACCGATCACGATTCCACGAAAAGAAAAAAAACTAAAACTCCACACTGGGTGGGGGGGAAATACTTGTGATTCTGAGTGTAATTATTAGTTGTGACAGATGAGATCTGAAGGAGAGGAAACTTGGTTACCTGGACGCCATTAGAGTAACGACAATACCAAGCAAATTATTATTAGGATTTTCTTTTGGGTGGATTTAACCTGCACCGGGTTTTGCTCCGGTGACGACAGCTACTGGCTCTTTTTATAAAAAAAGTTTGTCCATTCATGTAGGGGCCCACTGTAGCAGCGGCGGCAACCGTTTATTAGAAGCTCGATATACGACGTCGTTTGGATCAGATACAATACAATTTTCTGGATGGAATCTTATCCATAATTCAATCAGAAAGTATTTAGCTTTTGCTTTTATCTTTGTCTTCCTCTTTTATCATACACTAATTGCTCAAAAAGTTTTCCTTTTCCTTTCTTTCTAAATTCCAAAATCATATCTTTAAAATAGGGTAAACTACATGTTTAGTATCTAAATTATTACTTTTATTCTGTTTTGATACTAAACTTTATTTTTTTCAAAATCATATTTAGCATTTAGTTTAAGTTTCAATTTGGTACCCTCCGTTAATATTTCAGTATAAGATAATGTCACATCATTGTTAAAAAATAAAAATAATCACGTTGATGGTTATGTTAATTTTTTAACATTGAGTATCAAATTGAAACTTAAACTAAATGTTAGATATATATACGATGAGATACTAACATATAGTTTACCCTTTAAAATATCTCCAAAACCGTCCACTGACATATGATGAAATATTTATTACATTTCATAATGTATCAATTTGAAAGTTTATTCCACAAGATTTTTATCATATAAGACATATATATATATATATATTGTGTGAAAAGTATCGATACTTATTCGAGGTTTAGGATTCTTGATCTTTCTGTTAAGTTTCGATATCAAAAATTGGATATCGATATTATTAAATCATTTGTGATATTCTATCTTAATATCAATATCAAATTGATATATTAAAATCGAACTTTTGGCTCAAGGCATCGATACTAGGAATTGCTACTAGGTCACATTATTACTCTCATAGTATACTTAAACTTCATAGTTCATAACACGGATTATACAAAACAATCAAAACATCATTTAAATACATATTACGAAATTATATACATAGTTAATATATTAGGGATTTAATAAAAAAGATCATTGCACTGCCAAAAGCTCTTACATTATTTATAATCACTAAATACAATTCTACACCAAGAAACAATGATCAATTCATAAGAACCAATAAAAATATAATATAAATTTACACATAATCTAGTAAGATAGTTTTAACTATAAGCATTATTGGATGACATTTATATGATCATAATTTACTCATAATAAAAATCATAATTAACTATAAGCATTGTCAGATAAAGAGAAACTATAATAAAATTGTAAAAGGAGATTAAAAAATAAAAATTATAATAAAATAATTACATGAATCAAAATTTTCAAATTTATTAGAATCCACAAATTAATTATTATAAAATAAAGTTATACAAAATTTAAAAATATAATAAAAATTTAAAAAATAATAGGTATAAATAAACATTATATTAATGATAATGTAAACACCATCAACATTTTGTATATAAATATAGGGGCGGGGCTAGGACAATACAATGTGCGCGACGGAATAGGGTCCCAGAATAGTAAGGGCCCCAAAAAACTAGATTTATTATTATTATTACAATAAAAAAGTAAACAAAGTATTATAGATCAGTGATAATTTTTTTGACTCAAAACCACATAATCTACTGTCGAATCTTGTTGAAGTCATATGGAAAATACCAATAATTAGTATTGTGCTACAGCTGTAAAACTTATCTCATTTTTTAGGTCTAAATCCACTTTACAAGAAAATAGTTCATCTTCTTCAATTCACTTTACCAAACTTCAATTATTTATCTTCTCTCATTAATTCTCATTCTCATCATAGTCATAATTTCCTTTAATTAATTAGTTCCATTAATCTCAATTTTCCAACAACCACACTATTTTTAAGAATTTACATAGGGACTCCAACGTCCTAATCCGACCCTGATAAATATTAGAAATGGAAGCAAGGAAAGGGGATAAAAAATAAACACCATTAACAAGTAGTTTGAGTTATACAATTTATTTGAATTATATAACTTAATTAATTATTTAAAGTACAAATATTATTATAATCAAAAATTTATTATTTTTTTTTAAATCTCAAGTTGAAAAACCTATATAAAGGTATGAACAATTTTATCAAAGCCCTAAAATATTTAAATAAATATTACTTTTATTCACCTAATTTTTATATAAAAATAATTATTCAAATAAAACTTAAAAATACCTTAATTAAATTCATAATTAAACCCCTCTAAGGGCGAGCGGCTGAGAAGAAAATGGGTAACAAGCAGGGCTAGATCCGTAATTTAGAAAGAGTTTCAATTATTGATAAAAATGGGTACATTCAATGCGGTCGGGTCCAGGGGAGACATACATATTACAATTATCCAAAAAAGAAAAAGGAATCTCTTATCTCCGCCATCTCTCATTTCTTTCATGTGATTCCTCATTTCCTTCGATCTTTCCTTTTTCTTTTAAATTTCTGATTTAGATCTTTAAAAAATAAAAAATAAAAAAGACCTCTTCAGATTTCTAAGATTCTCCTCAAATTCGCTGTGACCGCTGATCGAAACCGATCGTCGATTCTTGAATCTTGATCTGTGTAGTTGTTGTGCCTGCTTCGGATATCTTTGATTCTGGTGTGGATCTTTAATCTATCGGTTTTACTTTAATTGATTCTTTAACTTGTTTTTGGATCATAGGTTCATCCATCTTCTTCAATATAAAAATTATATTTTTTTTCTTTTTTTTTAGTTTCTAAATTGGGAGTTAAATTGAAATAAACTTAATATTTTCTCCTGAGGATATTACAATTTATGAGATTTATTTGTCTTTATTGCGGGGTAGGTTGTGACAAAGGGAAGATGGTTTCTTTGCAAGGATCGGTGATTTGCCCTGCTGTTCGGAGCAAGCAATTTGGGGTTTATACACCGCCGGCGAATGACCTTTTTCCGAGGGAAAGATTGCATAGAAGTGATATATGGGGATGTAGAGTGATAATTGATGGAAAGAATAAGTCGCGTGCTTTATTTAGTCAACTCAAATTACGTAAGTGCAGGACCACGGTGCAATGCACTTTCAGTTCATCTTCGGATGAGAATGGAAGCACGGCCGAGAATTTCAAAGAAAATGATGAAGATTATGTTGATGCCAGTGTGCTTGAAGCTGGTATGTGGCTGCTGTCAGTGACTACTTCACTATTGTTTCTTTTGTGTTGTTGCCTTTTATTTATATATAAAGCTGGAGTCTATTTATATAGATTTGTTAATATGTGCGCTATTAATTGGTGTATTTTCATAATTGTTTGATATAGTTGAGGTGAGGAGTGGATCTGATGGATTTATGGTCAAAATGAGGGACGGTAGGCATTTAAGATGCGTCCATAACAATCCTCAAGGCGGGCATTTGCCGGAATATGCACCACACCCTGCCATCGTTCTGAAGATGGACGATGGGACTGGTCTTCTTCTCCCAATCATTGTTTGTATGTGATCTTACATGATATATGAATCTGACCCTATTTGTAATTTTTCTATTCATGTTTTACTTGGATTGTGTTTTTTTTTCCAGTGGAGATGCCAAGTGTGTTGCTCATGGCAGCTGTGCGCAATGTCCAAATTGTATGTTATTGTTTTATATTCCCATTGAGTCGGGTTCTTTTCCTTCTTTTTTTTTTTTTTCCAAATTGTATGTTATTGTACCAAATATGAATTATATATGATTTTTTTCATTGACTCCAGGCTAGACCTACTATGTATCAAGTAGTGAAGGACATGATTGACAAGATGGAATACCAAGTATGATTCCTTTCCTGCTCCAGTTCCTATCTCTCAACATCTTATTTTTGTATTGTCGCTAGAGGGTGTAATTGAGTCGAGCTTGAATTGTATCGAGCTTGACTCTATGTTCAGAGCTCGATACTCAAACTTGAACTTGATCAAATATTATTTTTTAAGCTCAAAAATCATAGAGCAGATTTAGCTCGATTAAGCTTGAGCTCAGGACCATTGGTTAAGTTCAATGAAGCATTGCAAATTTCCCCCCGTTTTCTATTTTTTTGACTAAATTATTGTTTCAAAACCTGTAGGGACTAAGAATCCAAAGGAGACTTCTGTTAAAAAACCGAAACTAAATTACAATTAAAAAATGGAAAAAAATACAAATCTGTTTTAGTTCTAGTTATCTATTATTAAAAACTAAACCCATCAAATTAAACTGTAAGAAAATTCCTACAATTTTAAACAAAATGAGCTCATAAGAAGAAAAGGAAATTGTTTTCTTGCTGAAAAAAGGGTCATTTTTAGATTTGATAGACATTACTGAAATAAAGAACAAAAATAATTACAAGACGAGAGTTGCAACTTGCTAAGCTTCCTTGGATACTTGGAAGAAAACCCACTTTCCAACTCTGCTAATCTTCTTCCTTTGTTAATCCCCTTTTTTGTTTAATGTCATAACTAATAGCTTAAGGAAGCTATAACGAGCAAGAGTAATTAGAAAGTAATAATTAATAAAATGCGAAGGAAGAAATTAAGAAGGAACCACCAAGGAATCTGTGTTTCTTCTTGATGTGTATGTGGCGCTGCTAAGGTAACGAAAGAGAGGAAAATTTTATGAATCTAGAATAGGGTTACTAATGATATATACATATTGAGTGTAAAAATGTAATTTAATAGTATAAAAATATATTAAAAATAAAAGCTCGATTAGGCTGTCTAGTTGTTCATGCCAAGTGTTATGGTGCTCTATTTCGACTCGACCAAGAGCTCGAGCTGCTCGATAATTACCTTATTGAACTCGAGTTTTTTTAATTGAATACGCATAGCTTGCGAAAACTAGCTTCTGAATTGGTAATGTCTATCTTGTTATTCTCAGGTAAAGCTTGTCAGAGTTACTAAAAGAGTGCATGAGGCGTACTTTGCACAGTTGTACCTCACAAAGGTTTATATCTACTTCAGCATGGAACTTCATCTCTTTCACTTCCCCCCCCTCCACAAGTGCATTTGTTTCTATATATTTGTGTAATGTTGTCTTTGCTGACATGTGGATGTTGTAACAGGTGGGTGATGAGTCAGAGCCTGTCATTTTTGACCTTAGGCCTTCTGATGCCATCAACATTGCTGTGAGATGCAAGGTACCCTTCATGCATTCTCTAGTTTTTTTCCTTTTTTTTTGGGTGGGGTTGGGTGCAGGATAAAACAACTTTTAATATCCGAGTATGATAACTTTTCCCAACTTGATCCATAAACTATTCTTTTAATCTAATATTATTCCACAAATTTTGCAACTTTTCCATGTTCAGTCAATTTGATGCCGTGACACTTCGAAATTGTGATTTATGCCATAATTTATATGTATATTTTGTAATGCATATCACAATTTTAGAGCGTCACATCATCAAAATGACCAAAATCAAATTTCAAGGACTAGTGTTGACTAAAAAGTTTAGGGGCCAAATTGGGGTGAAATATCAAGTTCAAGGACTAAAAGGACGCAGCACTATGAGATCATGACGAAAAAAATTCACAATTATATTTGCTGGGTTTGTCAAGTTCTGCATCTATCGTGAGGTCTTAGATGGATGCTTCAGGTGTCCTTGATGAGCAGGTTAACATATTTAACAAATGATTGTTTTGACACGAGCCTTTAAATTCTTGCTAGATAGTATCATCTAACAACTAAAATATTTAAATGGTTCATAATGCTGATTGATAATTTCAAATACTTGGGGTTGAGGAGAAAGAATACTGATCTGAGATATGGTTTTGATTGTCTTGAATGTCTGCCTGTTTAATGAAAGGTCTAAGGATATCTTGGAATAGGTTTGGACATTGTTAATATTTCCTTCTCCTTCTGAGTTCTATATAACCTTGAAAAGTGGTAGTCATCCTGGAAAATTGACTTATTGTTGATCGATATGATGGCATAAATCTGTATCCTTTATGGAGAAGGATTCTGCGGCTGTCTACGTTGTTGCTATGACCTTACATTGGTTCTCTATTTCATTTTGGTTTTTCGGCCACCTAAACTAGATTGGTTTTGTGAGCTTTGGTTTACCTATTTTTGTTTTTATATTCTGCATGATTAATTAAGATATGGTCTAAATATAATTTTCATATACCTATTTTAGTGTTTTACTTTCTGAGCTGATTTAATTCCTACCAAAATTTGCAAATTTTCAGAAAATATGACATTGGAAACCTACCCGATGTGCTATGCAGGCCTCTATACAAGTGAACAAGTACTTGGCATACAGTGATGGGATGAGAGTGATTGAATCAGGGAAGCTGTCAAAGCGTCTCCAGCTTCAGATGGGTTATTGTTAATTGAACAAGACCGGTTAGTCTTGAAACCTCTTTGAAGATAATTTTTGCTTTCGTGAGAGAATTGGACATGTTTACACTTGCTGGATATTATTGTCTTAAATATGTGAGAATATGGAATGCCATATGCTGGATAATTTATGGTTTCAGGCCAAATGGTCAGCATTGTCTTGATACAGAGGAATTTAATATGGTCTGCAACTTAAATGAGGCTATCAATCTGGAACGCTACAAGGACGCTGGTACTCTTCCCTTTTTTCTCATCATCCATTAGTTCCTGACCTAGAAGTTTTTTTTAGGTTGATTGTCACACTGACAGTATCCGTGCTACCTGAGATTATTTGATGATTTGCTAACTGATACAGGCAGCATAGCATTTGCCTTTTATCCTAAGAGCAAGTCTATATATTTTAATTTTGATCCAAGATGAAGTAAATTTTATTAGTTGGCTGGAGTTTAATCATGTCGAGGGCAAGATCTTAAGATCATTGGATTTGTCTGAAGCAATGTGTAGTGAACTATAATTGTAGCATCACTGCTCATCTTTGGCGTGTATGATTTGTTTTTCTTGTTAATATCTTAATGATTTTAACCTAATGCCTCCTGACAGCCGACTTGAGAGACAAACTTCGTAAATTCCGGGCTCATAGGAAGCTGAGGAAATATACATAACAGGTAATACACTGAACCCTAAATCAGGTGAATCCTGAAGGTGCAATTGGGATCCGTAGTGGTCTCAGGCTAGCTATTTTTTGTCTGATTTCATTTGGAGCATCAGTGCAGACAGTAAACACGTTTATATTTTTATTTTGGTTTCAGTGGCTTCAATTGTAAATAGGAATTATTGTTGGAAGCTGATAAACTGGACAATGGGAGACTACATACATACAGTAACAACAATCGTCTATATATGTATAACCGATGTGTGTGAATATTCATAATATGTACGGTACAGATGTAGTTTACCTTGGTGATGGAATATAAGTATGTTGGTCTATGCTTAATCAATTGATCATTGGGCTTGGGCTACTTATTGTGGACTGAATAACTATTTACATAATTGTGTTTTGGTGGTATATGTATGTTTTTGTGTGTGTAAAAATAATTATTTTCAGCCTGTTGTTTATGATATTTTAAAACATTATATTGTAATCGTCTTTTTGGATATGTTCAAATGATCAGTTTTTACATATTTTGTTTTTCTTATTATATTAAAGATCAGGATACTGGGTGATTATTTGGGACATGATCGTGTTGGTTTTTGTGTGAATTGAGTCGAATGACGTAGCAGCAAGGATTTTAGAAGTTGGTTAGCTTATTTGATCTTCATCTAGTCTCATCCATTATAAAGAGTTAGTGACAGCCATGAATCCATCAACATTATCAGCAGTGTCTTTTATATCCAACAATTGCAACTGATGAGCTCCCTCCAGACCATGGGATCCATTAATACCAAACCCCTTATCTTGAAGGGCGACTATGCACTGATGTTTGAAGGTGCCTCCTCATCTGACATTCACGATTGAATTCTCAAACCTTCCATTAAGAGAGCAAGATCTTCAAGGGATACATAATCCCACTCCATCTCATTGACGGAGGTTGAATGAAGTTTCTCAAATTTTTATGATATATGTATATCACGTTTATTATATATATATATATATATCACATATGAAAATAAACATTATGTAAGAAGATTATTTACATTGTGAATGTGGATCCTAACCCTATATATATAGTTATAGAAACCAATTAAATTAGAATCAAATAATACCGTAATGTTATAAATATTTAAATTTAAATAACTCAAATAACTCTACTCGAAAATGGTTGTTAAACCCTATTTTTAATTTTTTAAAATAATACGAAATGATTATAAGGTAATATATGTTTTGATAATATACACATTCTACAGATACAACTATATAAAACTACGACCTTGATTCTAATTTAAACAGTTTTCTATAACTATAACTATATATATATATATATATATAGGATTAGGTCCACATTCACAATGTAAATAATCTTTTATTTTACCACCGAAAGGACATAATGGATTCATGGTTAAACATTACTTTTGAGCAACAAATAAAAACTGCTTTAATCAAGTTTATTTATGGTAGAACGATCGCATGATCTTGATAAGATAAATAAAGAAATACATGATATTAGGCCAACAGAGTTTGATTTGATGAACTCGTTGGTTGGTCTCGATGATAAAAGTGAAAATTATCCTACTTAAAAGATCTAGATTCGAATAGAGGATGTGTAAATTGTTAATAGATTAAGAAAAATTTGAAACATATACAATCTTATAATCACCGTAAATTATTTAAATAAAAGAGTTTGATTCGATTGATATTATTGTTGGAACAAGATTAATGTAAAAAAAAAAGACTGCCATGAGCTAAATAAAATGAAGATCACAAATTAAGTGAGATAGATCGACAGCTTTGAAGATGATTGAGAGAATAGTGCCCGTTCCGTGTGTGTTGTCAGCCACGAAAGCTATAAATCTACCCAGAATTATCAATCTCAATTTCACATTTGTTTTAGCTTTTTATGTATCGAAATTCATCCGTATTCTTTTCTTTTCAAGCAAAATATAGCGAAGAGTGCTTTACTTCTTCTATTCTCGTTGATTCTGGTTCTATCAATCCAATCCACCGTAGGAGATGACGAAGAAGGGGACCAGAATACTTCAGAGTTTTCAGACGCCACCGGAGAACGCCTAGCAAATTCTTTACAAACTGCGTCCGAAAAAGTGAAGGATAAGGCCTCGTTATTGGCTGTGTGGCTGAGGAAAAGCTCACAAGGACCGTCATTTCCTCGGTCTTTTGGATCCTCGAGACTTGTGCCGATTGACGACGGTGCGGCGGATCAAGAAAGTGAAGGATCAGAAACTACCATTGACGAAGGAGGGTTACTACCACCCACATCAAATTCAAGGCCTTTTGGACCCGGAACACTTGACCAAATCGACAGCGGTGGGCTAATCCCGGAAAATCTCGCACCAGAAACCACCATTGACGATAGTGGGTTGATTCCACAAGATATCGCACCAGAAATGCCCATCGATGGAGGTGGGCTGATTCCACAAGATATCGCACCAGAACTGCCGATTAACGTAGGTGGACTGATTCCACAAGATCTCGAAGCAGGAGTGTCCACCGACAAGGGTGGGACAATGGCACAACATGAAGATCTCGCACCCGGAGTTTCCACTGACAAGGGTGGGATAATGGCACAAGATGCAGATCTTGCACCAGGATTGCCCATTGACGAAGGTGGGATAATGGCAGATACGCCCAGTGGAGAGGGTGGGTCAGAGGCAGAAATGCCCAGTAGCGAAGTTGGATCAGTGGCAGATATGCCGGAAGAAGAAGGTGGGTCAACGCCGGAAAATTAGCAAATGCATATTACTATTGTATGTTATGGAGTATCTTTGTATTTTCAGTTCTCTCGTCCACCAAATTTGGACCATACATATTTGTACTCACAATCACCATTAGTAGGATGATAACTAATAGAAAAAAAGGTTTAACAATAGTACACAATATGCAAATCAGTATGATGGTCCAAGATTCCCCTCTAATCAACTTGTGATTATTAGCAACAATAATAATTAGAATATCATTCCCTTCAAACTTATAAAATGATATCTTTCAAATATTGAAATTGATTGATTTTGCCTTCCTAGGCATGCATCAAAGATAGACTCTATAGGTTCTCGATTGAGACTACAAATAAACCAGTTGTAGTTTACGGTGTTATAGGGTATGGTTTGAGGGGGTGAATGAGGACAGTCGCTCCTTAAAAAAAATTAAAATTATTATATATTACATATTTTTTCTATATATTTAGAAAATTTGTTTTCGTTTTCATAAATTTAAAAAAATTGTCATTTTCTAAATATTTTATAAAACATCGTAGGCAAATTCCTTTCCCTAATTTCATTCCCCTTATTCTTATTGGTCGCCACCGCCTTTGTCGTCTCCCTTGTCAACAATGGCTTCTATCATCATTGTTATCGTCGGTCACTAGGATGATGGTGGATTTTAGGAATTTATGAGATTTAAGATTAAAAGTTAGAAATTTAAAATTTAATTTTTTTCCTTTGTCATAAATGGAGGTTCGATGGTGGCAACGATAATAACATTGGGGTCGAATTGGATGGTTGTTCGTCGACGACAATGGCAGTGAATGACGTGGGTAAATCCTAGAATTAGAGTTTTCAAAGTTTTGAGATTTTATTTAGACTTGAGAAAAAGTGAGCCTTTTAGAAATATAATAAATATTTTTTATTTTAAATAAAAATTTCAAAATTTTATAAACGCGATATGTATTATATAACATACTTTTTAATAGCCGTGACGGAAAAAGTACATAAATAATAACATTAGTAATATTAGACATCTAAATTAATCGAAAAAATTCTAAACCCCTAAATAAAAAAATGTAATTTAAATATTTTTTATATTAAGCTAACAAATATCTATCATATACCTACCTTCCAAATAAATAATCCCACCCTGCCTTGTATACACTAAAAGTATTCCATTTGTAGCGCTTTGATTTGAAATTCATAGGTGGACCAGTTTTGTCAAATACTTTAGATTCTATGAACAACATAAATTATTTCCTAATTTCCCAAAAAAAAAAATCATCTCCTAACAATTATTTGGGTAAACTATGTATTTAGTTATTTAACTATCACTTTAATTTTATTTTGATCACCAATTATTTTGATTTCATTTTGGTCTCGTACTTAAAGAATTAATAGAACTATTGATGTGATCTTTTTTATTTTTCAATGATGGCGAGGAATTACCTTATGGAGATACATCAGTATCACCATTTATTTTTTAATAGTAGATGACCAAAATGAAATCAACACGTAACATTAGTGATGGTTTTGAAACAAAATATTGGATGACAAAAACGGAACCAAAGTGATAGTTGGGTGACTAAATACATGGTTTACCCTAATTATTTTCATAGTTTTGTTTCGTCACGTCAAGACCTTTCCATATTTTTACGACCAAAGATTACAAAATCATACAAGATTACCTCACACAATGCCAACTGCCAAGCTCCTGTTGGTCGGGTTAACAGCGAGGACTGGTAGTTGCTGTTCCAATCAAACAGCTCCTCAGGCAATCAATGTCTGCATGCGATTCCCGTAGAGAAAAAAAAACATTTCTTCCTTCTGCATGATGATTTCTTTTCTAGAAAAAAATACATAAAGTGTTCTATTTTATAAAGCAAAAAACTTTTGTAATATCAGCTTTTATAAAACTTTGCTTATCTTTCTCTGGGTGATCAAAGAGCTTTTGTTCATTGAGAGAAAAAAAGAAAATTGGTATAAGAGAAAAAGAGGGGAAAAATATGAGTTTCAGGGATGATTGTGAAGACGGGAGGGATCTACGGAAGCCATTTCTGCATACCGGAAGCTGGTATCGAATGGGTTCAAGGATGGGCTCAAGTATGCTGGGTTCATCTCAAGCTATTCGTGATAGCTCCATCTCTGTTGTAGCCTGCGTTTTGATTGTGGCTTTGGGTCCTATCCAATTCGGTTTCACTGTAAGTTAAAATTTTCATTTTCACTGATTTTGATTTTGAGTTTTACTATCATTTGAAATGACAACTGGGTTTTCGTTGGTTTGTAGTGTGGATACTCTTCTCCTACACAATCTGCAATCGTCAAGGACCTTGGATTAACAGTCTCAGAGGTACAAATTATAACTTTTTTTTTTGGTTTGGTGAGTTGACTCAGCTAATAAGTCTTATTTTGAGGGCAGTATTCTGTATTTGGTTCTTTATCAAATGTGGGTGCCATGGTTGGAGCAATAGCCAGTGGTCAGATAGCAGAGCATATAGGGAGAAAAGGGGTAATCCAATCACTGATTTATCTTCACTGAATCACAGTTTTGTTTTAAATTTTGATTTGAATTTGGATTTACTAAGTTCAGTTTCTTAATTTTTCATTTCAGTCTTTGATGATTGCTGCAATTCCTAATATAATTGGATGGCTTGCTATATCATTTGCAAGAGTGAGTTCCTAATGATTATCTTATCCAAACCTGATTGTTTAAGCCTATACAATAAAGCTTGCTGCATTTTCCAGGATGCATCTTTTCTTTACATGGGAAGATTATTGGAGGGTTTCGGTGTGGGAATAATCTCATATACGGTAACGGCGAACTATGCTCGAATAATTAGGATTCGAATTCTGTAGCATAGCATTGCTGAGTGTATTGATTGTGTTTGCATGTACAGGTGCCTGTGTATATAGCTGAGATTGCACCTGAAAACTTGAGGGGAGGCTTGGGTTCAGTGAATCAGGTTGGCACTGGATCTGTTCACCATGAGTGTTGTTGATGAATAATTGAATATTCACTTGTTGCACTACTGAAGATATGCATATTATATTATGTAGTTGTCTGTCACCATTGGAACAATGTTGGCGTATTTGTTGGGACTTTTTGTAGAATGGAGGATACTTGCAGTTGTAGGTAATCATCGGAACGCTGTCATTCTCATGACCGCAATCATCATTTGTTGAAAACATTTGCAGGATTCTTTGGTAGGAATGAAATTGCTAATTCTCTTCTTTGGCAGGAATTATTCCTTGTACGGTTTTGATACCAGGTCTATTTTTCATTCCGGAATCTCCGCGATGGCTGGTAAGCTTGAGAAGTAGGTTACCAGGTTTTAATTCCTCAAGCATGCTCACATAGATAGTTATGGTCATCTGATTCTAATCCCCTTCCCTGATTTTTAGGCGAAAATGGGAATGATGGAAGATTTCGAAGCTTCTTTGCAAGTTCTCAGAGGTTTCGATACTGATATTTCTATCGAAGTGAATGAAATCAAGGTAAATAGTAAGCAGTTAAACAGCTTGTTCTTCAGTTGCACGTCTTTCAACTTGGTTTCAAAACTATGATTCATTTGTATGCATTGTTCTGTTTTAAATTAACAGAGATCTGTAGCTTCAACAACTAAAAGAAGTACAATTCGGTTCACAGAACTCAAAAAGCGGAGATATTGGTTTCCATTGATGGTAATTTCAATTGCAATAACATGAATTGGTCTAGGTAACAACCACACTATTTCGAGTTCTGATGGACCAATATCTTTCAGGTCGGAATCGGACTACTTATGCTGCAACAACTATTAGGCATTAATGGTGTTCTATTCTATTCCAGTACCATTTTCGAAGCTGCTGGTAAGCTTAAGCTTGTTTACACATTATGGTATTTAATCATTAGTGTTGGTAAGCTGAAGCCTGTTACACAGTATGTCATTAACCTGATGATGTGAACCTTTGAGCAGGAGTTAGATCTAGCAATATAGCTACTTTTGCAGTTGGTGTCATTCAGGTATAGCTTGAAAAAGTACCACCAGCCTTTTTTTTCTTCTTTTCATCGGAATTTTGGTTCACAACGACAAACTTTGAATTGGAAATATTGTGAATGTTGAAATTATGTTGCGGTTAGGTCATTGCTACTGCTGTAACCACATGGTTGGTGGACAAAACAGGGCGTCGGCTTCTGCTTATTGTAAGTTTACTCTAATTTTACTCATAAAGTGCATAACCGTCAATGTCACTCGCCCCTTAGTTTACTAACATCAAAAGAGATTATGGTTTCCCTTTAACTTATTCCAGGTCTCCACTTTTGGAACAACTCTCAGCCTCCTAGTTGTTGCTGTCTCATTCTTTTTAAAGGTAATAATAATGTGGATCCTTATGTGGAAAATACCCCAACACAAACCGAAATCCGTACAGGATTCAATCTATGTTACTCAAACTCGAGTGCGGGTATTAGACTAGAGGACCTAAATTGTGACCATTTTGATGATTGATCCAGGATGTAGTAGCAAGTGATTCTAGCCTTTATAACATTATGGGCATCTTGTCAGTAGTTGGAGTTGTGGTATGTTACTTTTCCTTTTTTTTTTCCCTGATACTGCTGTTGTTAAGAGGCAATTTGTCTAACTGGTCCATTTTTTCCAGGCACTGGTGATTACTTTCTCTCTAGGAATGGGGCCTATTCCTTGGGTGATAATGTCGGAGGTACCAATCCCTCGACTTCATTCGATTCTAGTACAAAATAAGCTTCATCTTAACAAAATGACTTGTCCACCATGATCTCACTTTAAACCTTTGCATCTTTTAATATGCTCATTTGCTCACTGCAGATTCTTCCAGTAAATATAAAGGGTCTTGGAGGAAGCATAGCCACATTTTCCAACTGGCTCTCTGCGTGGCTAGTTACAATGACTGCCAACCTGCTTTTGGGCTGGAGCAGTGGAGGTATGTATTTGTGCCACTAAATGATACCAACACAAACACGATACGAATATTATCAACAATGACATGAACACAAACACGGTATGAATATTGTTAAACTTCCGCGGAGACCCCGGTGGGAGCTAAGCTACTAGTACTGAGTAGGAATTAACTGAAGCTCTCTTCACCTTCAACAGGAACCTTTACGATGTACATGCTTGTAAGCGCGTTCAGTATCGTATTTGTGTCTCTTTGGGTCCCCGAGACAAAAGGCAAAACACTCGAAGAAATCCAACAGTCTTTCGGATAAGCTTTTCTTCTTCCTTTTCCTTAGAAGAATCCAATTCCTGGCCTTGAAATGATCTCAATCAGAGTTCATTAGCTGTAATTTTTTTGTTTATAATCATCTTTCTTTGGCCTTGAAAGCATTTCTGGCCAGCAGCATCTATTGTTCCTGCCTTGTTATTGCTAGACATTACATCAAGTTCGAAATTCGAATAACATTGGTTCAACTAAATGGGTACCTCACTCTTCATTGCTACGTAACGAATAGGTGTTTCGAGTAGCAGGAAAGTAAAGCATCACTAATCAATTATTGCCATTGTGGTCCTTTCCCACACCATAAATGTATTATACATCAATGATATCTGTAACAAGGAAATACATAGAGAATTATAGTACAAAATGAGCAAGTCCAGACATGCAGGAACTGCAAAAGATGAAACACAATGGTATCCCAAATTTGACAACATGCTGAGAAAAATGACCAACTAAAAAGTACATATCAAGGAAATACTACGTGTAAATGTAGAATCGAACTCGAAATGGTACTGGCTAGGTGCTTAATTTCACAGGGTACTTATCGATGCAATCTTCCCAGGGACCATTACTCGACGGCTTCACATTCCAAAGTGCTTGCCAGACTGCACTATTACATTTGAAGCCACTTCCAAATGCAATTTGCCACACACGGTTGCGATTCCGAATCCTCCCCTTAGCCTCGATGTACGCCAATTCATACCAAATGGAACTCGAAGAAGTGTTTCCGAAACGATGGAGAGTCATTCTAGAAGCCTCCACATGTATCGGTAGCAGCTGCAGATTCTTCTCCAGCTCATCAATCACAGCCCTCCCACCAGCATGTATACAGAAATGATCAAATGCCAACTTGAAATCTGGAATATAAGGTTTGACACTCGCATTGAACAACTTCTTCACCAACAACGTTGCGAAAAACAAAAGCTGCTCGCTGATCGGTAACACAAGAGGACCCAAGGTTGTGATATTCGTCTTAAGTGCACCTCCGGCAATTGCCATCAAATCTTTAGACAGCGAAACACCGGTCTTCCCCGCATCATCCTGTTCCTGATACACGCACCTAAATGCCTTATCTTCTGCTCCTTTATGAGTCCTCACCACATGAATAAGCTTATACTTAGCTCGCCTCCTATCGTTCGACTTGTTCGAAAGCAAAACTGCGGATCCCCCTACTCGAAACAAACAATTGGGTATCAACATGGACTTCTTATTCCCAAAATACCAATTCTGAGTAATATTCTCAGTACTCACAACAACAGCATAAGTATTCCTATGCACCTGCAGCAAATCTTTAGCAAGATCAACGGCAATGACACCAGCACTACACCCCATCCCACCTAGATTAAAACTCCTAATATTTCCCCTTAGCTTATACTTGTTTACAATCATAGCCGACAAAGACGGCGTCGGATTAAACAAACTACAATTCACGACAAGAATACCGATATCCTTGGGGTTGACATTCGTGTTCTGGAAAAGAATATCTAAAGCCCCATACATAACCTCCTCGGCTTCTTCCCTCGCAGCCGCCATAGACGGCGTTGGGGGAATATTATGCATTGCTTGAGGCACATAAGTCTCTTCCCCCAGCCCCGAGCGTTCCAAAATCTTGCGCTGGAACTCGAGGGAGGATTCATTGAAATCACCGGTCAACCTCGAGTGCTCCAAGAAACTACCGTATGGGGCTTTAAGATGGTCGGGAGGACGGTAACAAGAATAATCGACGAGGTAGACGGGTCGGGGTCGGGTCATGATGAAGACAGTTAACCCGAAGACTAGAATAGCAGAGCAGGTGATGATGCTGACTAGATTGTATTGAAGGTGATGCCATAACTGGCGTAAATCATCAAGATCCATTTGAGAAACTTGGATCGATATCGCAGCGATCAGAGGGATAAAACAGAGGGTCAAAAGATTGGAAATCAGGTAGTGGTAGCCAAGTTTTACGTACTTGAGATTAACGCTTTGAAGGAAATCCGGGAGCCTTCGAGATTGTTGGATCTGAACACCGACTGAGCCCGTTCCCGAGCCACCGTTGGCGGTGGCTACAATCCCTCGGTTCATGGTGCTGCCGGCCGGATCGTTTAACAGAAATGAACCGGGATATGGTAGTCACGGGAGAGTGGGTAGTAGGTGTGTTTTTGGGACTGACTGACAACAGACCCCAAAGGATTAAACTTTAAATAACAGAACAATGCTAATAGTGTTCTGGAAAGTTTCAAACTTTTTACTTTCTCGAGAAAAAAAAATTGAGGTGGGAAATGGGAATCTAATCTAAAGACTAAAGAGTGATCCTTGAAGGAGAAAGTTTTCAGCTCTCGTCATTGTTAAGACTCGTGTGGTTGCTATTATTGAAGTTTTTGTTTTCTTCCTGCTGAAAATAAAATGATTTTTCTTCAGAATTTAGTGTTAAAATCAATGTGAATTTTCGTGGCTTCGGATGTTTTTTGTTTTTTACTACTTTCCTTTGGCTACAATTATTGAATCCAATTCATTCCTGAAATTTTCGAAAGTTCAAATTCAATGGTTAGATAAAAAAATAATAAATTCTTTCAAGATGAGATCATTTGGTTTGAGAAAATCTAGCCGGCCATTGACCACGCTCCATGAATCATTTCTCTTGAATTTGCAAAAGTCGCCCGATAACTACGGTGGTAGATGAGTTAGCCGAATTAGAATTTAGAATACTACTGACTTTTATTCATTTTAAAAAGTTTAAACTTAAAATCGAGTTTAACATCTTAAAACTACTGGTTTGAGAACTTTTTGAATTAAATGTCAAACAATTCGTTTCGACTCGTTAAGAACTCAAGTTGAGTCTATTCAATTTGAGTGCAGACCAAATTTCAACAGAGTCAAATTTGCAATATGTATGTCTCATTTACAACTCTACTAATAACTAGCTTTTGACGATGATTTTGGCTATGGACGACTTCGACAGGCACTATGAACCAGTCAAATATTTAGCATAAAAGGGAAGTGTGATCACTTAAAAAGTAATTTTAAGACAATACATGTGAATGAAGTTGCAACAATGGAATCAAATGGTGCGGAACCTAGAGAGCGTCCTTTATAAGTGTACCCGTCAGAGGTTTCGGCAATCCCATCACACTGTCTATCGTCCCTACCTGCAAACCAAAGATACCAAAACCACATCTTATCTACCTCTCATGTCCAGAGAAAATAAAATGCTTTTAGCATAGTGAAAATTCAAAAGTTGCCACACTAAAAGATGCTCTTCACATTGGATTCATGAACATCCGCGTTCGGTACATATCCGAATATGAACATGGGGATATATAATGCTCCAACAAACCCTTCAAATGCATGAAAATCTAGGAAGAGCATACCCTTGTACCTAAGCCGAGAAACATATCTTTTGAAAACTGTTTATCGGTAATGTCAAGGCTTTTCGGCAGTATTCATGCATTAGTTATGATCATGTGTCCAAATTTGCCTATAAAATATGGAGCAAGAACACAAATTTTTGCCGCAAATTTTACGAAGCAGAACATCTTAGACCAATGTAAACTTTAGATTCACATAAATAATAAAACTAACCACTTGTTTAACGTATGGCCTTATCAAAGGATTTTCAATCAAAAGTCCTCCAGCAACATGTAGTACATTCCCTTCCTCAATCTGGATCAAGTAAAGAAACAATGACATCGCCCTGGCCGTTAGAAAAAGGAGGGGAAATTTTTCAAAAGAAAAAAAAAGAACTTACCAATTTCTCAATGATTTCCTCTGGTATTTGATTGAAATATATCTGCACGACATTAAAATGAAAAATTATAACAATAAAACAGTGTTAATCCACATCATCAACATGCTTTTATCACTGTTTAAGTACTGTCATGCTCAAGTGACGACAATTGAATTAGCATACTTCCAGGCAGCTTCCCATGCATGCACAGCGCAGATCTCGATAACGACTGTATTTTTACCCCTTAGGGAACACGATGAACATGGTGACAGAAACATGCATAAAGTAGGTTGAGTAAAACATGTCCTTCCTTACTATTTCATATTTTTGGGTTACTATAGGTTGCTTCATGTACGAATAATTTGAAGAAAGCTGAAGTATAGTCACCACAACCCCCCCACCCAAAAGGAATGAAAGGAAATTTGAATGAGTGGGGTCCAAACCAAAACATTTTCATCTATTGTTCTATGCATTGTAACTTTTATACTTGAAATCAGTGTTACAGTATGTTCTAGGGTTCTTAAAAGACACCGAACACAGAACTCTGATGAATTTCAGTGACTTTCCAGTAAAATTGTGGTTGCCTATAGAACAAGTTCGTCGAGATCTAACAGTCTATGCGGCAGTTTCATTTGGTTGAGTAATTTAGGAGAATAGTTCTTTAAATTCATTGACTCTGGGTTTTAAGAAGTCAGCATTTTTGTCAGTCCTCGGATGGTTTTTCTAGTATAAATGTCTTCACTAGGTACTTGACACAGCTAGGAAAGAACATAAATAATTAATTAAATTGCATGACACCAAATCATAAGTTTATGATGCAGTGGTACTCCCGATTCATTAACATCATAAAAGTCTGTTAATTCAAGCAAGTGCTAAGATTTCTTGTTTAGCAAATCCAAATAAAAAATGAAAGTAATCAATACCTCCACTCTATCCCATTCGCCTTTTCTGAATCCAGTTTTAAGGTTTGTAACTAGAACAGATCCCACAGTTGCAGCATGGCCACCCGAATAGCCTGCAGAATGGTTAAACAGTAAAGTTCTAAAAGAGTAGAACAGTAGGAACTGGATCGAGAATATTAAGGCAAACCTTTTAAAAATTCACGTGCTTCATCCGCATTGGCTGGTTTTTCCCTTATAACACCTTCATAGACCACCACCTCCAGATCATTTAACAATAACAGTGAGGTATAGAAGTAGAAGAATTATGTTTCCTAAAATATGAAAATGTTAAATGTGCCAACACTTACGAGCATGAATTATCACCAATTGCCATGTATCATTCAGGCAAACAAAAAATGCATCAAGGCACAAAAAAAATCAGCGGAAGATAAGCCGGCTCAGCAGTCATGCATATCTTACGAGTATTTGGTTCCTAAACAGAGAAAGCACTTCTACATGGAAGAGATGGCAAATCCGGATAATTGTGAGACTTTGGCCCATTAAAAGTATTGAAAAATTAAAGCCAAAAGACTTCACACTAATTATGAAAACGGAGCAAATCCATTGCAGCATCTACTTAAGGAAGCATTAAATTAAAAGAACCTCGTTAAAGGTTGAAGAAGGAAACTGATTCACAAATATATGGTTTAAGCATCAACTTTCTTCCAAACAGCCAAATAACATTTATAAGAGAAGGTTAGCACGTGCAACAAAGGCTATATGCATAATTAAACATTCCGGGATAAAGCATAACCAAGGAATAGATTTTTACTTGATCACAAGTAATCAGTAATGTTGGCTCGGCTTCCTTTACATAATCACCAATGGGTAGCCTCTGTAAGATAGCATCTGCCTGAAAATTTTCAATCCAGTTAAGCCTAAGCAACGGAATATATGAACACAGTACCATGCAGCAGGCAACAGAAGCAGTGGAAACAATGAATAAGAAAGACTGCATATAAATGCTCCAAAGAGGGAATACACAAAGGCTGCAGTCTGAAAGCTTAAGTTGTGGGAAACTTGATCCATCTAGGTCTCTTGATTAGGCGTACTTCCTTTTTATTCTTTTGTAATAGATCTACCATGGATCAAAACCAGGATTTTACTGAGAGAAATGTGATTCAAACTAGCCCATTAGACTTAAGTTGCAATAAAAACTTGATCGGAGCCGTCATTGGCACTTATGCCACAGATAATGAAACAGATTTACCAGCTCTATTGAACTTGATCACTGCAAGCTTGTAGTTCTGATACAATGGAATCGATAAAAGAAACGTGAAAAATCCCCTTCAATTTTACAATATTAACACTAAGAAAGCACAATAAAGAGAAGAAAAAAACAATATTAAACATTGCTGAAAGCAATAAATACAAAATCGGTTATAGACTCTAAATCTTGTCCCGTGATTTCAAGCAATCATTCCAAATAAGCAGCGCAAAATTAAGTAAGAAGAGAACCTTTGCTTCAGCCAGAGCCATGACCAACTCCTCCGGCTTCTCCTTTCTGATAGTCTTCTCGTCAATATCTGCACTCTGCCAAAAAAAAAAACCAACAAAACTGAAACTTTTTTCCTTAAAATATCAACATTTGAATTAAAATTTCCTAGTAATAATGAAATTTACCATGAGTGTGAATTCATATCCCATTTCAGCTAATACTGTACGACGGGGTATGGAAGATGACCCCAATATTATCTGCATTAAAACAACTATCAATCAATCGAAATGTTCTTTTTCTTCTTGAGTTATTGGTATAAATTATTTTTAAGTCAAGCAACTAAAACAGAGATATTTTCAAGTAAGCGAGGATTTTGAGCGTACCTTGACCTGAGAAGTTTTGTGTTCCATTATGACTTTGAGTTTGGTCTTTGCAAAAGTGGAGAATGGAGAAACGGCAAAGAAGGAAGAAAAGAGACCTGAAATCGTGACCCTGGTCCCAAGCCCTAATCGTCCGCTATGGACCAATAAAGCCTAGTCGTGTTCTTTTCAAATAGTATTTTGTTATAAAATTTAAAATTAATCGATTTAAATTTTGAGTTATTAAATTTTTTATTTTATTATTTGATTCAAATTTAAAATTTTATAATTTTAATTTATAAAGTTATGATTCAAATTAAATTAATTCAATTTTTCTAAAACTGAATCGAATATTAATAGTATTTTGTTCACTTCAAACCCTAATATTGCAGACAGCACAATTTTGACACTCGTGATACTTGAAACTTGATATACAAGGGTAAGTTTTCCAAATAAATTTATGAACTTAAAAATAAAAAAAATATTTTTACAAAATAATTTAGTGATATTAAAAGAATAATTGATTTGCTAAACATCTAATGAGCTCGTGTTTATAAAATATTTCAGTTGTAAGTTTGGAGTGAGAGACATAATCTCATTTTACAAATTGGTTTTACAAGTTCATCATGTTTCGAGAGAAAGAAAAATATATTTTAAAATTACTTGAGTGTCATTCTGACTCAAAATTGTTGTGTATCTGTGTATATGTAGGATCATATGTTCAAATGTGTGAAAAATTTTATGTATATTGTTGTTCGGTTCTGTATTCAGCGTTCAAGCTATTACCGTACCAAACTCAGGTATGTGTTTTGATTTCGATATCAAAATTGATATGATATGCTCCATATCACTCCATTATGTGAACTTGTGAATAAGTGAATTGATTATCTCCGATGAATTTTGATATGGTATGTATATTATGTTTTGAAATGGTGTCCTTGGTTATTAGTATAGTTTCTGATATAGTTGACTTGTTAGGATCTTTAGCGTTTGTGTACGAGATTGTTATTCATTGGCGAGGAGGGATGTTGTTGATTTTAAAGGCTTCTAGCCTTGGTGAGGAGGAGGGATGTAATTAATATTATATTACTTGGCGAGGAGGTGTTTGATCTGCATATTTGTAGATACCAAGTAACCATTAGGCTAAATTGTTCTTAAGTTATAATAAAGATTGTCCAAACATGCTCCGCACTATGAATTTGATATGCATTTGATTATTGATAATGGTGATAAGATGCATTATGATCCTGGTAATAAACTTGACTAAAATATGCTTTAACATGCCTAAAGTACTATGTTTCTTGATGTTCTGATCTATGTTTATGTGTTTGTTTATCACCACTACCTCATTGAGCTTTCTAAAGTTCATTTCATTTCTTTGTTAACCTTGCAGACGATAAAGTATAGGTACGCCATTAATACGAGGATCGCATCGTTGCACAAGTCACGGTTTCGCTTAACATATGTATACATTTAGTTATTGGCTCCTAGAGAAGGTGGCATGTGCTGATTATGGTCGGCCTTAGTATTAGGTCTAGTGATAGGGTCATTGGTAGTGTAATGTTTGTTTGAACTTCGAACTAGGTCATGTATTAAGGATTATATCTACTTGGTATTTGACACTTGAGCTTGTAAGTTGTAACTATAATTCTTTGCGCTTGATGTCCTGTGTTTGACTGAACTTATGATGTGTTGATTGTTTATGTAATGTAGATGCTACTTCGCGGTTGAGTTTTCTTTGAGAATTGAGTCTTGTGCATGTAATAGAATAGGTTTAGATCATTGCTGAAAATTTGCAAACTGTCTTAGATTTAGTGTTGTGCGAATTTGGTTGGTAAATCACTAGCTTTTAGTGTTTAAAATCAGCAGCCTGTTTGCTGTCCTGCAGGCTCTTGAAAACCTGGAATTTCAGCATTTAAACAGAGTTAAATGGTGACCGAAACAGCAGCTAAATAAGTTGCATAATTTTCTAAGTGCGTGTGCTGTTTTTGTAATGAATTGGTGTCTATTTTCGAATTTACTGCTGTCTAGTGTCTTGTTGTAGGCCGTTTTGAGTCTTGAAATGTGTAAAAATGCAGTAGGGTGCTTGGTAAATACAAGGAGTAGGCTGCCCTGTTTTGAATTGGAGTCCTAAATATGCTTAATTATACTAGAATATGGACTAATTTTTAACAAAGAAACTGCCCAGAATTTCAGTACTATGTGATAGTATATTCTTATATAATTTAAAGATTCGTTATACAGCTTGATAATCATGTTGCTGCTTGTGTTCAGTTGAATTTTTATATTCAATGAACAACGCTGCAAACAATCATTCATGCATCTATATCATAACCACTATGTATGTTTGCGGTTACGATCTCTATATGCTACGTTGGGATGATGCTTTCAAGGATACTGTTTGATTAGGTGAACCAGAAGCCTGCACCAAATATAAGCGACAGCATGGCGTTCCGTCGTCCGGGTGCGTTTCTACTGACCTTGGCAAGTTTCGGAGCTTATTGAACAAATTCAATGGATCATGCATGAGGCCGAAATGCGCATCTGGGTCACCTATTTGTGAAAGCTTAACATGAGAAAATCCTAGAGATGGTAGTAGATGATCAGGCCAATCACTGTAGAAATGGAAGGTAGCACTCGAGAGCGTTGTTGATGCTTTGTTCATGAAATCTGCTAAGAGAACTGTGTGTGTGAGAGTACACTTTTCACCTACGATCTTCAGCACTTGCATGGCTTGAGAATTCAAGAGGTAGTAGATGATGCCTTCGAGAACCCATACAGTATTCTTTTCCGGTACAAACCCGGAGATCTGTAGCTTTTCAAGCCAGTCGTTGTCTCTAATATCAGCTGCTACTCTTGTTAAGGACTTTGCCATCAACCGAAGATGTTCCGTGGACTCGAGAGCCTCCTCAAGAAGAGCAGCTTTCACTTGCAGGACTTCAGGGAAGTCTACTTCAAAGACATCACTTTCTTTCAAGCAGCTTAAGCGGTATGCCCTTGAGTCCATTCCTGCAAATGATGATCATGCATTTTCATTATGAAATATGTCCGGTGTTCTTCGGAATTGGGGAAAAACTTATCTGCTCTGGATGCAAGCCTACACTGAGGCACATATTTCCAATTTTTCATAGGCTATAAAATTACACTGATGATCTTGTAGCATTTGTTAAATTTTTAGTCATTAGTCTTGATTGTTGAGCAATCTAGTTCAATAAATATCAATGTGAAAGCAGGATGTGCATATCTTCATTGCTTCTAACATTAATGCTGTAAGTATTACACGGTAAATTTGGTGTGGAGTCTGAGTGATTGCTAACCTGCACCAAGGAGAACAACTTGAGCTGCACCACCCAAGGAATCAACAACAGCTTCAATCTTCGAATCGAACCAAAGGGTTCGAACAGCCAGGATGACTCCCGAAATTTCTCGAGCATTGTTGTGGCGATCTTTCATAATCTTCTCATGAAGGTTTCTTAGATATGTTTCTCCTGCAAGGACATCTGCAAGAGGGTCATGAATAACATGTTTCCACAGGGCTCTTCCGGCTGCCGTCTGGCACGCCGATTTTTTGAGGAAATCCCACTCTTTCACAATCTTAGCATAGAGTTCTCGAACCGTTTTCGTAAGCAACAAGTTTGGAAGGTTTAGCTCGAGTTCATGGTCTTCCGGGGAAGCATTTCCTTGTTTGGAACGATCCATGCCACTGAAAATTAAGACTAGAAGAGATAATGCGTGCATTATATAATACAAACCAAAAAGTGTTGCGCAGGGGGATAAGAAAAGAGAGCCACACATAGAAACCAACGTCTAAGAGAACTGTTGAAATCATAGTCATATCCGGAGCTTGATGAAAAGGAAGGGAAGGGAAGTAGTCCACGACCACTACTGTCAGCCATTTCTTTTACCTTAGTGTTTTTTTTTTTGGTGGCTTTTTGATGTGTGTCCTTATTGGTACGAAAGGCCAGCAATGAATGGCTCCCACAGTCCCATATCGGCCAGGAATTAGATGTGAGGTGGTGGCTCCCAAGCCTAGTCCCCAAATTGAGTAAAAATAAAGATAGATGATGCCTTCCCAAAAATAGATGTTCATTTTCAGATCAGGTAAGCGCTTGTCTTCACTCCAAAACACTCTTCTTGCTTTGTTCTCAAAACCAAAGCACGGTGGTTAAAACCCGATAGGATTGGCCGGTTGGGCCGAGATAACTTATAGGTGAAACCGTCAAGAGTTCAAAAAGTTTACGAATTGAGTAAATTAGGTTGAAATGATCATCATCTTTGCAATAACTAATCCAAATTAATCGATTAATAAAATAATAGTGGTTATAAAAAAAACACCATTCAATCGGAAAACCATGAGACTTGGGACCGTTGGGCCTAGGAAAAGAAAATTTTGGGATACCTTTTCAAGTTTAAGCCTGACCCAACTATAAAACAAACTCATTACAAACCCATAAAATTAAGGGTAAACTACATGTTTAGTACACATTTATCACTTTTATTCTGTTTCGACCATCCAACTATTTTTTTAAATCATACCAAATGTTTAGTTTTGATTTTATTTTGGTCACCTAACATTAAAAAATTAACGACGATGATGATGTGTCACCATAAGATAATGTCATGTTATCATTGAAAAATAAATAAAAATACCACATTAGCAGTTATGTTAATTTTTTAACAGAGGGTAACCAAAATGTAATGTTATGTATGATTTTCACTCATCCAACGATCCTAATTATGTGTAAAACTAAATGAGTTTTGTGTAAGCAGATCCTAACTCTTAAAATAAAATTTCAAAATTTTATCAATAATTAAATAAGTTTATTTTTTGGGTAAATTACTTGAATGACCATCTAATTATGAGGTTTGAGTCGATATGACCACTTAACTATTTAATTGGTTTCGATATAGCCACCTATCGTTAACATTTAAAAGAAGTGCTTACGTGACAGTTAACAAAATTGGTATAATCGGATATTTGATCCTCAATTCTTGTACATTCAATTAATTTAGTCCTAATTTTAATTTAATTACATGAATGCGACATGTGTCACTTAACAGACTTTTTAAAGGTCGTTAAGGTCGGCACACTTAAAATGGTAACGTTTGTAACAATAGACACCTGGATTCACTGAAAAATTGTTTAGGCGATTATTTTTGTATTAACACAAACAAACAAAAAATGCATGTGAAGTTGTTTTATGGAAGCAATGACGAAGCTGTTGACCTGCTGGTTTGCTTCTAATTGTCCTTTGGAAATTAATCCATAGAAGATTATTGAATTCTCACTTTCCAGCTTCACTCTTTCAAGGCAAAGACACGTGATGATTCGTATTCGAGTTCCCAATCAAATATTACAAGAATAAAAAAACCAGATATTTATAGGCATTTCAGGACTTAATCCTCTCCAAGAATCAGTGCTTCCTTTGCCCCCCACCATCGCCTCCTTTTCCATTTCTGGGCATTAGCGTCCTTGTTTTAGTTTATCTTGTAATATTTTACCTACTCATCCATGGAGACGATGGAAGAAGCAAAGAAGAGGATGGTTAGGGTTTGGCCATGGAAGAGATACAGCAGCTCCCTTGGTTTTAGTTTGGGGTAGATACGACGTCGTCTATGAAGTGTGCGGTTTGCCAGGATGGTTTTGAGGGTGGCGAACGATGCAGGGTTTTCCCAGTTTGTAACCATATGTTCCATGCACAATGTATTGATCTTTGGTTTGCAAGGAAACCCACCTGCCCAACATGCCGTTCCCCTTTCAAACCCCAAGAAATTGTATGAAAATCCATACAAGTGGATATAATTCCAGTTCTTCAACATGTATATTTTATTGACAAATGGCATAATAACAAAATTAACATTTAATATTTGCACAAATAATCACTTCAACCCTTATTCATTTTTTGAATATTTTAATTTTCAACGTTTTAATTTTTTGTCAAAACGATTCATGTTAGATGAAATCGTTAATTGTCTAATGATCAATGTATGTTATTAGTATGTTATTTTCACATATGTCTAACTGTTGATATGATGTAGGTTGTAGTGATGATTTGATACATATCACGTCGTCTCTTTGATGACGTGATGTGTGTCGAATCATTACCTTAAAATATGATACATATCACCTTAGTAATTAAACACATGTTGAAATGATACCTTAGCAACATTTATTGATTGTAATTAACTAACATTTTTCATTCAACGGATATTATTTTGACAAAAAATTAAAGTGTTGAGAGTTAAAATACTTAAAAATAAAAAATATGAACCAAAGTAACTATTTATATAAATGTTAGAAAACTAATTTATCATATACCTTTAACAAATGTACTATAGAACTTCATATATCTATTCAAAGTAAAAATATTATATGGATATGTTCTCAATAATAAAAGTTAATATTATTTTTTTTAATTTCGAGTTTAAACAATTACATTTGTAAAATATATATTTAATCAGTAATACGAGGTTTTATGATCTTGTACTGCTGAATTATCTCACAAACTTAACTTTCACTTGAAATTCAACATCCAAATGATAGAATATAATAACCAGTACAAGAGGATCACATGTAATCAGGCCTTGATTTCTACAACACCCAGGTCAATGGAATGCTTCAAAACGAAAATAATATATCTTTAGATAAATTTATTATTTTAATCAGGTGTACAAAAGTGTATATATTAAAAATCATTTAATAACACGAAAATTCATATATAAATTTTAAATAAATAAAAATATATATATATATATTCCTTCACCCACAATGTAAGTATGACAAAATCTAATAATAATTAGAGCTGTATACACATAAATAAAACTTTTATAACACATAAGAATTAATAATTAAAGTTATTATAATATTGATAAAAGCATGTCAATAATAAATTATAATCCTAGTTATATATTAATTATCACTTAAGATATTAATGGCATGTACAAATTAAACTTAAGATTTAATCCAATGAATAACATCTATTAAATTATTATTTTCAATCAAATAATTTCTAAATAAAAATTGTAAACATTAATAAGTTATAAATACATAAAAAAAATGTAATTTTAACGCAATAGTTCTTTGAACAGGAAGCATCATTGAATTTGAAGAATATATAAATAAAACTTATTATTTTAGAATATATAAAAAAATCTCATTTTTATTGTCTTAGGAATTCATGATATTTTAAGAATGTTTATTATTCTTCTTCTTCTTCTTATTATTATTTTGATAAATTCAGATAGCAATGTCAGAAAACTTGACAAGTTATAGGCGTAAAATGTGTCCTACACTTAATCTTTTAAAAAAACATTTTAAATATATATAGAATTGGATATTTAAGAGATGTATTCCATTGTCGTCCAGTGGTTAGGATATCTGGCTTTCACCCAGGAGACCCGGGTTCAATTCCCTGCAATGGAATTTTTTTTTCACTTATTTTTTGTGCTGCAATACTTGCGTTCTTCATCATTATCCGCTCCAGTAAAAGCTTATTCACAAACTGAAATGAGATTGTTAACATGCTATAATAGTGTCTTACTTTGATTTGGAACAAAAATCACTTTTATGAATCCATTTTGCCCATAAAACAAATACCATTACCCAAACTTGTTAAACACAGTTTCTGTTGCAGATCACCCATTTGTTTATACAAGACACCATCTTCTGTTGCTCAATACCATGTATAATAGTGTCTTGGTTCATAGTTTGTTCTTTACAGTTTACATGATATCAGAGGTTTGGCAAATCCTGCAAATGGTTTTCAGCTATAGTCAGAAAGATAATGGCTGCAAGTGATTCCAACGTGAGTATGGTAAAGCCTTTCACTAATAAAACTGTTACAATTGACTTGTTGATATAAATTACTTGTTGTAGAGAAATCAAATTCTATTTGCCATTGAAAGTCTTGCTTTACTTGGACATATTGATGGGACTGTGTCAATACCATCTCAATATGTTATTAATAATGGTGTTAGAGTTCTCGATACAGAATTTGTCATTTAAACAACGAGACAGTGCCTTGTGTTCTTGGCTTCTTGCCTTTATCAGTCCTTCAATCTTGCCAGCCCTTGTCTGCAATTTGGGAAAAAGTTCAACATATCTTTTCAATCTCATCCACCACAAGGATTATGCATTTGTATTGCTCGCTGAAAAGACTAGGAAAGAGAGATCAAACCATGAGGGAGTACCTTGCACAAATCCAAACAACTTGTGACAATCTTACAGTTGTTGCAGTTGTTGGCTGGAGATATGCATTGTCTCTGTACTTTCAATCTTATAGCTGAAAAGACAATGCATATATCAGCTATACTTTCAGATCTTCCACCAGAATATGAACCAGTTGTTGCAGTTATTACCTCCAGCCAACAACCGTTTAAGATTGATGAAGTATGCAGTATACTTCTTGGCACTGAAGCACGACAACAAGATAACTCAAAATCTTGCGATCAACATGGTACAAGGTCCACACTCAAATGACCTAGGTCAAAGACATACTTATCTTAATCATCATGGTAATTTATTAAGTGTTCGAAGGCAAGATTCATCAACCTCAGTTCAAAGCCCGGGTTTTTCAAGTCTTCCCAATCAAGGTATGTATCCTAGTTTCAACAATGTGATGCCTTCTCAGAATGGATTACAGAATACCACTGCTTATAGATCTGTTGTATCTCCTCAAGGGTCTTTCCAAGGGCAGGTTCGAATGCCCTACAGGGGGCGTGGTGGTCGAAGTTATGGAGGAAAGTCACGTCCTCAAAGTCAGATTTGCTTAAAGATAGGACATCTTGCTAACAGATGCTATTATCGATATGATCATTCATTTGAAGGGATGGATAGCAGTAAAAGTGGGTCAATTATGTCAGTCAATCACTGTTTTAATTTCACTGTGTGTAATGGTTCACTCAGTCAAGATTCTGAGAATAATGGACAGATCGCTCAAGAATTTGGAAATATAGGTCACGGGTGCGACAGCCAGTTGTCAATGAATCTGTTGATGCAGTATATACGAGTTTGATTGTTCCAATTTTGATTTTGGCGATGCGGACCCATTTTGGGGCAACAATCCATCTCACATCGGATGTCAATACATTTGTTAATTCTGCTCCATATCAAGGAACATGTAAGGTTTCTGTGGCTAATGGTTCTAATGATCGAATATCTAGAATTTGACAAGCACCGTTGGTAACACATGCTAGACCTTTGCTTTTAAATTAATTGCTGCATGTTCCAAATATCAAGAAAATTTTATTATCAGTTTCTAAGCTTAATAAATAAAGTTTTATCCTACTTGTTGTCTTGTGAAGGATTTACCACCGCTGCATACGATACTTGAAGGATTGGAAAGTGATGGTTTGTATAAGCTAAAGTCTACTGATGCAATTAAGAGTACAAAATACAAATTCTAAAGATTCTTTTTTTCTTTCTGATTCTGTCAATTGTTTTGCTTCAAATAATCAAAGTGTGAACCGATGTTCTAATTATTTTTGTTTCGCTTGATCAGATGTAAACACAGACAAATTGTTGAACTGGGGTTAACCATTATGGCACAAGCTTCTTCACCTTTTAAGTTTTGGACTGATGCTTTTTGTACTACGGTGTTTCTCATTAACAGGTTACCGACAAACAGCTTGTGAAGGGCTAATACCATTCGAAAAAAATGCAAAAAAACAAGCAGATTATTCATTTCTTCAAGTGTTCGGACGTCAGTGCTTTCCTCTAGTTAGACCTATAGCCAGCTTAAATCCAGTCCACTCCAGCATGATTACAAATGTCTTAGCAGTAATGGGAGAATCTATGTTCAAGACATTCAATTTAATGAAAAAGAGTTTTCATTTGAAAAGGAAGTTTTAGATGCAGACATTAGAGTCAGCCTTCATTACCAATACCGAAGCTTGTGATGTCTTCTTGGTCCAGTAGTAGTCTACAACCTGTTTCTCAGTACAACGATAGTCTTTCAACCTGTAAAAGTTATTCAACCAAAAAATTAGCCTTATTCAGAACAGCCTAACCCCAAAATTGAACCCATATATCATTCTGAGCAGCTCAATTCAGATCAGTCCTGTTCACGTGATGAGCTCATACCACAATCAGAGGTTCAAGTGTAATCCAACACAATGTCTAATCCGACACTGAACATATGTTGAGACCAAGATCAAACCGACAACAGATCTTCATCGCATAGTTAAAGATCAATCATTAGTTCCTCTAATATGTCCTCAACCATTAGTTAAAGATGTGTCCAACTCAGCCTTCAGATGTTTATCAAGCTATGAATTCAACTGGATGGCGAGAAGCAGTAAATAGCGAGCTAAATGCTCTAATAAAAAAGGACCCTTGGGATCTAGTTTCACTTCAAAGTGATCGTGTTCCAATAAGGTGTAAGTGGCTTTTTAAGATTAAGCGTAATCCAGATAGGACTGACAATGCCTTTTTTAAAGTGGATTTAACTGAAGAAGAATGCGTGCAGCAGCCACCTAGGTTTGAACAATCACATTAGAATGAAAAATATCAGTGTCAACAAAGGAAATCTTTGTAAGACCTTAAACAGGCTTCCCTAGCCTGGTTCAACAAGTTCAAGACATGTCTATTAGAAGAGCTAAAGTAAACAGCATCACAAGCTGATGTCTCGCTCCATTTTCGTGAGATTAATGGAAATAAAGTCTACGTAATAGCACAAGTCAATGAAGTTGCGATATTTGGATCAAATGCATTAACAATGTTATCAAGGAGATCAATTCATTCTTTTCTTTAAAAGATTTGAAAACTCTTTTTTTCCCCATGTTCATCACAAAACAAAGGTGATTACTCTTCGTCAAAGGAAAAACATAATAGATCTTTTAGAAAATACGAACATTTTAGACGCAACACCAACACCGATGGTATAACTACTCTAAACCTCACAGCTAGCGATAGCGATCCCTTTTCTGACATTTCTTTGTACAGACAAGTTGTAGGCACACTTAAACATATTTGGAACACAAGATCTGATATTCATTTTGCTGCTAATAAGGTTACTCAGTTTATGCATAAACCATTAGACAAACATTAGAAGGCTGCCTGACAAATTCTAAGGTATCTCAAAGGAGTTACAACATGAGCTGTTGTTTCAAGTCTAGTATTCGTTAACTATGCTCATCAAATTGTTGTGTCAATAATATTTTTGTTAATTGAGCAAGTATTTTTGGTTTTAGATTTGATTAGAGTAGAAATTTGAAGACTTTTAATGAGACCCATGATCCATCACCTTCTACTTTTCTCTCGTCTGTCATTTATATCTTACTGAAAAAACCCATCAAATAACTACATGGAACAAATCTAAAACCAAGAATACTTACACTCAATAACAAATATATTATAGACAAAACAATTTGTAAAATGCAAATAAAACATTTTTGCAAGAGTTAAATTCCATCATAGAAACCCAGCAATGCTCAGAAGATGCATAAGTAATCGTAAGCTAAGTTCATATGTCCAGACATAGTTAAAGCAAGTTCATCATTGCATTAAAAAGATTAGATGTTTTACCCCAGCTCCAAACCATATTCCAAAAACATGAAAATCAGAAAACAAACAAAGTGTGTATCAATTAGAGCTCAGAGAAAATCCGTAAGTGGATAATTGCAGACATACAACATGGCATCAGTTCAGACCGCCCGTCAGCTACTTCTCATCATCGAAAATACCAGTCAATCCCATTTATTTTAAAGTTGAAAAGAACAAAAGCAAAGGCATCAGATAATAAGCAGAGTTAATTAGTCTACACTTAGAATTCAGTGTTTAGCATAAGAAATTTTACATCATATGACTTCACTTGAAAATTCCAACAACAAAAAATTCAGAAAAATATAAAAATAAATGGCATCAGAATATCAATAAGAGAAATTAAGATCCACACGGTTTTTCAGAGTGTAGGATAAGATAAACATTCATCCTTTGCCACCATAAAAAGCCTTCATTGAAAGCAACGATTTTTGTTTCTATGAAACGAAAAACAATATCGGTAAGTCCATTTGACACCAAGGCAAAGCAAAAGATATGCAATGGGCTGGTAAGCTAACCTTTCATTGTTCGCATCCGTTATATCTCCTTTAACATTGATTTTACTACAAAAAGGAGAGGGTAAACAGATGCAGCCAAAAACCCAAAACAAAAAAAATTAATAAAACATAAGATGGAAATTTGCAGAAGCGATTTATGGCTGACGAAAATCAATTGAATGGACGAAGCGAATTAAAAAAGATTTTCACTTACAAACTGAGAGAGATGGTAATGAGATCTTCGGAGGCGTAATGTTAAGAGAGATGAGACGGGTTGAGTCATTTAAATAGGGATTGCAGGATTTAGGGTTTTGTAGTTTGGGTATTTTATTTCTTACTGTTTGAGTTATATGGAGCGGCGCCTTTAATTTGGGCCTTTCGAGGGCTTTCACAATTGAGAGAGAAAATAAAAAGAAATAAATTTTGAACGGAAAAGAAATAAAATTATATACATATAATAATATTTTGTAAATATTATCATATATAGTATAATTGAAAATATTTTATTGTGTTAAAGAATTTTTACCTAAAATTTGAATCTATCTCAACCCTAATTGTATATTTCTTAAATTCCAATTCGTTTAATTTTAAAACTAACTTATCAAATTCAATTGATAAATTTATGACTTAAAGTAAAAAAAAGTCATTAAATTATATATATATTTTTATTTTGACTCCCTAAACTATTTTTGATCAAAATTAATCATTAAACTATTATATGTAATCATTTTAAGCCTCGTCATTTTTAGTTAGATTTTTTTATTAATGTAATGTTCACATGTTATATAAAATTATATAACTGTTTTGACCAAAAAAATAATAATTTAGAGATTTAAAGCAAAAAAGGAACATAGTTTAGAGCCTAATTTTGACAAAAATAATCTAGATACTTAAAATTGTTACATATAATAATTTAAAGATCCAATTTGGTAAAAAAATAATTTATTTACTTAAAAACATAATTTAAAGATTTATTTTAAATTCAAGCCTAAATTTATACAATTATTTTATTCAATTTTAACAATAGAATCAGATGAAGTAGGCATTTATCATAACTACCGCACTTGCTTAAATTTTAGAAACATCGTGAGAGAAACAAAAATTTTAAAAATATAAATGTAAAAAATTTATTTTGAGATCTAAATCATTTGTTACAATACTCGTTATGTTCTCTTGACAATTTTTATAAAATATATTTAAAAAATTAACTTGTTACGAGAACGTAATAAAAATTGTATAAAACTGTGAATATGATGAATTCTAATTATTTATCATATTTTATAAAACTTGTCACGGGACATGACAAATGACTTAGATACCAAAATACATATACAAGCAAAACCACTCAAAATACATATACAAGCAAAACATGACTAAAAATTACTCAACCCGCAATCTACATTTTGAACTCCCATACTCTTAGCAAAAATCCTGTGTATGTCGTTCTTAAATACCTTTGACATGCCAAAGCTTTCCACCAGCTTCATCGGCAAAAGAAACCTTCCTTCCTTTCTGAATTTCATGTTCAGGAGCAGCAGTGTTATCTTCAGTCAATTTCTGCAATTACACCATGAAGGTAAGGTAAATCACCAAAAAACATAAGCCATATCGTTTTCTTGCTTCTAAATATAACCTTCCTTCTTAAATATACCATGATTTTACAAAAACGATTGCAATCTCTTGCCATCATAGACAGCCATCTTCTTGCAGTTTCTTCAGCTCTTGTCGCGTTTTCGATGGCCACCCTGGCCTGCCAAGATAGTAGAGTGATATTAGATATGTAAATTCCTAGCATCTAATTGTCACAATTTTATGCGTTAAATCTAGTTCAGCGATAACCAAGAAGGGTGAACAGTACACACTTCTTCAGCATTTTGTTTTGCAGATACGGCTGCAGAGGCCTCCGACTGTAAGCGAAACTTTCCCTTAACAAAGTCTTTCATCGACTTTAACTCTGTTGTGAGTTTCGTTGCTAAAGATTTGAAATCCTGCATTTGCCCCTGTGTGAATGCTATCACGTTTTGTGTACGGCATTGAGAAGGATGATTAACCTTGAGAATGCCTTTTGTTGGGGACCCTTTCTCATCTTGTTTTTCTTTACTCATGGTTGATTTTGGTTTGATAGTTACTCCATCCCTCCAGAACCCATCAAGCCCTTGAACTCTTAAAATCCTTTGATTGGCATACTTCCCAAAACAAAGCTTACCCCTACATTCTGATAGAATAAAATCCCACTGAGCATCAAGTAGATATGGAATGCAAAGGGAAAAGTTAACTAGGCTCCATTACCAAAATTGGTGATTCATAATATTTTATAGCATTTGAATACAAAAATCATGGTTTGGCTTTAGATTACTCTTGCACTCATAATTTTAAAGCCAAAAGATGTAAGCTGTTTGAGAATGAACATAAACAATGTGGAAAGAACAAATTGAACATAATATCAAGAAAATCTCATTCTATACATTAGACACGGTAAAGTTTTTGCTACAAAAGCTTAAGTTGCTTGAATAAACCATGAAAGAGAGTAATAACAACGATTTTCATAGACCAATTTCATTCTGATAATTCTTCTCCCCAGCTCAGTTTTACTCAAGCATAGGAATTCTACCAGGCTACCACTTATTTGTTCCATATATTATGGTGAAGCAATCAAATAATATTAATAAGAGTTTCAATATCATGAAAACCAATTTAAAAGGCACTGCATAAAGAAAGTTAACATCCCAATTTAATAACTTTTGTTAACTTACGATGACATTCGTTTTCGTCCAACCCAGTTAACCCCATAGCCCGACAAAGCCTCTCTCGAGAAGTTGGAGAAATGACCTGAAAGTCAAAGAATTTAGTTAGAGAACGCTTAAAAAGAACAAAAGTAGTCACTTAATCAAAATCCAACATATTTTGAACACCTTTCTTCTTAAGTGAAGCCTTTGAGCACGATGCTGATGCTTAATTTGATGATAATCTTGAGGTCCTGGTGATGCTAATGGCTTACCAGAAGCATCAAAGTAATTACTTGTTATAAGGGCTGGTGCCGAGGGTTGCTTTTTTAATGAAGAAGAATAACCAGAATCAAGGCCTGAATGTTTTTCAGGATTCAAGCATGATGAACTCTGATACAAGCTATTGTCACTGGTAGGACTGATGGCAACGTTTCTGATATTAGAAGACCAGTCATGTGTACTGCTCTCTAAGAAGCATGCACTATCTTTATTGTTATGTTCCAAGCATTGGGAGCAATTATCACTGTCCAGCCCAGGCACTTCAGCTCGGCCATAATTGCAGGTTTGTGAAGTCATCTTGTGCTCCGAAGAATTACCTTTAAGGCTATCATGGAAATCAGTACAATGATCCTTGGTTGGTGATACTGACTCTGAGGGAACAGCAAAGGCTAGCGGGTCTACTGTATAACTTTCTTTTCCAAATTCTTGTAAGTCTGAAAAATAATAGCTGATCATTTCCGAACTGTCTACCTTTACAGTCTCACAACCAGAAAACCCAGCACCAAATTTAGGATAATCTTCAGTATATTCATAAGATACCTCATCTGAAACACTGCACTTTATGGGGGGAAATGTAACCCGTGTTTCCATACCAGAAGCAATGGTTGTCTCAGGAACTTGAATCAAATTGTAGCAGCTTGTCTGCCATGGCATCTCTCGCTTGTGAGACTCGTTTTGGTAACTATCATGAACATCACCTCTATAATCATTTGTTTGGGACGTTAGTTCTGAGGAGACATCATGATCTTCTTTCGTATATCTTGAAAAGTTAGAAAATTCATTACTTAATGTTTCTGGACTGTGTACCTGTACAATCTCCCACGTAGAAACACCCGCATCAAACTTGGTTTCAAAATTTTCCATAAATTCGTAGGAGGCTTCGTTAAAAGAACAGAACTGAGGTTCCTTTATTATTTCTGGACTCTGTACCACAACAGTATCCCAACTAGAAACCCCCACATCAAACTTGGCCTCAAAATTTTCCCTATATTCATAGGACACTTCATTAAGAGAACAATATTGAGGTTCCTTTACTGTTTGTGAATTGTCTGCCAGTAAGGTTTCACAACCAGAAACCCCCACGTCAAGCTTGTTCTCAGAATTTTCCATATACTCGTAGGATACTTTGTTAAGAGAACAGTATTGAGGTTCCCTCATAGGATAAGGCACACCGGTCTTCAAAATATTCACCTTAGTTTCAGGAATCTCAACTTTGACATCAATAGGTGCAGGCCAATCCTGATTTAGTTGTGGCAAATCATCATTGCAGCTCTTAATATTCTTTAAGATTTTAGATTTCGAACTGAAGAGAGGCTCTTGAAAATCATATTTGTTATCTATGTTCTGAAAATTAGGGAACTTTTGTTTCACACTGGAGTAGATTTCCACAGTTTCTTTACCCAAACCAACAAAATCCAAGCGTTTCCTTTTCTTTGTTTTGCGTTGACCCGAAATCCGTTTCAACATCGTATTGTCCAAGCTAAAATCATCTTCATCAATGTTGCAGTCAAAATCTTCAGGTTCACCCTTGATTTTCATTCCTCTCATGAAAGACCCTGAGGTCTCTACCCCGACCACATGACATTTGGTAGGCGGGTTCTTCAAGTCATCCCTCGGAAAAAATTCTGGAACCTGATTATGATGGACCATCTCCCTTAAATTGTTTACATCCATGATTACCCTGAACCTGAGCTCTGGTCGCCCACAAGTATCCACATTCCATGACTTCGCAATTGAACCACGTTTAATGGGTCAAGCTTCTTTGCCTCCGTTAGATAGTATCGTTGTTACTGACCTAAGTTCAAACTAGGTTCAATTTTCCATTGCTTGAGTAAACTATTCATTATTATGGAAAACCACTAACTTCGCAATAACTAGCTTAATCTAACTTTTCTCCCTGAAAATAGAAATTCCCATTTCTTCAATCCAATCCAGAAATAAAAAGGGGAAAAAATATTGAAGGCGTTACACTGAAGGATAACAATTAGTCAAATTAAGCGGGAAAATTTTATAAAAAAATATTGTGCGTCAACTGACCTGAACTGAAAGAAAGAAGAGTTTTCGGCGACAGAGACAGTTAAGGGGAGAAAACGAGGAGAGGAACGTAAAATTTAGTTTCGTACTGGATCTGGTGGAGAAGGGGAAATGGTGATAGGGTTTTGCTGATGAAATGAATTGAAAGTAGTTGTGGCGGGAACCCCAAAGAGATGCGAATCCGTCTCTAATAAAAAATAGGATGAATTATGTATTTAGTCATCTAATTATTTTTTTAAGTCATTTAATTATTTTATAATTTAGTAGATTATAAAATTAAGTTTTCAACCTAAAGTATCTTATTTAAATTGAGTTAAGATGACAAATCAAAAATTTATCAATTCGACTAACTCGACATATTCACTTGATTTGATAAGATGTTGACCCCTACGCTTCAATATAAAAAGTTTTTCGATTAAATCTTGAAGTTATAGTAAATAATAAAACGATAAAGTAAATTTTAGTCCTTGAATTTGACATTTGTCTTCATTTAGTTCCTGAATTTATTTTCACAATAGACCCCAAACTTATAGTTTATCATTTTAATGATGTGGCATAATCATCAAAAGAATTACAAAATGAGAAAGATTTCCAAATTCAGGGACTAATGTGAAAAACATAAGGATAAAATTGAGAAAAGTTGCCAAGATTAGAGGCTAAAAGTTGTTCTTATCCCAAGCCTCAAATCTTTGCAAAAGCCCATATCAAGGCCCATAGTGGCAAAAACCCAAGTTTCAATTAAAGAACTGATAGCTTGTCGTGGAGATGCAAACTGAAAATTATAAAAACAAAAAAATCGAACGGTTACGCCAACGTCTCCCTCTTTATCTCAGTTCCTTGTATCTTCCGAAAGAAATGAAGACGTCTTTGAAAGGCAGATACAAAAATGATGAGAGCACCGCCTTCATTACCGTTGCCGTCAACGCCGGCGACGTCAAGCTACTCGCCTCCATGAGTGATGCCAACATCATCAGAGGTCCCAGGCTCAACAATTTAACTTTCACCATTGAAAAACCTGGCTCCTTCATTATCGACTATGATGTCCCCAATAAGGTGCTCTTTTCACTTGAAATCCCATTTTCTCTTGATGAATCTTAATTACGTTTTCTCTTTTGGGGGAGATAGGATTTTCGGTTTCAGTTTATGAACTCGATCAGGGTCGGGGAGAAACCGTTGAAGCTGACCTACAATCACGACCATGGAGGTCACCGGACAGTAATGGACGGCGCATTGGTTTTAGATCCTGCAAACAAAGTGTCGGCTAGTTACATTTTCGGCACGAGGAACGTGAAGGTTAGTGATAGCCAAATTTTGTATATTCTAAATATTTTCTTTATAAATTTTTGCGTTCATGTCTCGTGAAGGTCAAATATAGTTACGTGCATGGCGGGGATTCTACTTACGAGCCATGTTATGATCTGGGAAACAATGTGTGGGATTTCTCTGTTTCGAAAAGATTATGTGACGACGTTTTTAAGGGGACGTATCAGTCATGGACTCGGGATTTTGCATTGGAGTGGTCCAGAAATTCCAAGTTCAATGGGAAATTTAAGGTAATCACATCCACGTTTCTTCCTTTTTGATGCTCTTTTTAGTATAATATTTGAATCTGCCATTGTTTTTCTGAAATGATTTCTTAAAATTAATTGAAAAATTCTAAAGCCAGATATAAGGTTCCATAGGATATTTGTTATTAGCCGTGTAGCTTATAGCTATAGGTCATTATTTCTGCACAAATTTGGTATAAATTATAATGTCATATATACGAGAATGGAAAAGTGCAAGTACATTGGAAGACTAATTACAACACAATAATATAATCAATATAATTACAACACAATAAGAGATTTTGTAGGTAAATCTATTAATTTTATGTTTGATGATTAAGTGAAAATCCTTAATTATTTTACTGAAAAACGAGATAAAATTATAAATTAAGATTGAATAATAACAAAAAATCTACGATGTTTATTTATTTACACAATAATATGACTATCCAGCTCAGTTGGTAGAGCACAAGGTTTTTAATCTTGAGGTCGTGGGATCGTGTATCACGGAGGGTATTTCATAATTCGGAGGTATTCTACGGAAGCTGCTCTCAACCTGGTGTTGGGGGGCAGCCTACTATCTTACCTCCCCTTTATCCCGCTACATATGGGAACAAGGGAGAGACATTTATTTTTAATGTTGATTATGAAGGTACTATTTTGTCTACTTTAATCCTTGTCTGGTTGTCTTCAGATCTCAGCAACCGTCAATCTGGCTGGAGAATCTAAGGTGCCTAAAATATTTGCAGAGAGTACTTGGGATTTGGACATGTGATTCGTTCTTTTTCATCAATATTTATCCATTTGCATGTTTTGAATTATATACATTTTGAACAAACTGCTTTCATGTTTGAGATCAAATCAAAAGGAAATAAAAAGCTTAGCCAGTATATTTGTAACGAGACTCTCTAGATTATTCAACAAAACATATTCAAATCATGATTAATCACAAAATGTGGGATGTCAGGGAGAAATTGACGTAAATATGCCTGAGGGGGAGGGGACGGCCGGACGGGAGGGGGTTGGGGGGAGCGGGGCCGCGAGTGGGAGGGGGCTAGTTTTTAAAAAAATATTTTTTAAACATAATAATTTATTTTTTAAAAAATCTTAAAAATTATCATCATACAAGTATACATGTCATTTAACGAAATTTTTTGACAGACATTACGGTTGAAACACTTAAACTGATAATGTTGTAACAATAGACATCTAAATTGATCAAAAAATAAATTAGGCATCTAAATGAAAAAAATGATATAGTTATGACACATATTTTATATAACTTAATATAAAACTAAATATTCAAACTATACTCTTTTTTATGTAGGTGTCTAAATTTTTTTTCGGTCTAACGTTACAAACATTATAATTTTAAATGCTCTGACTGTAATGACGGTTAAAAAATTTCATTAAGTAATACATGTCATTGATAAATTTAAAATTTTTATTTTTAAAAATGTAAAATATTTTTTTCAGGAAAAAAAAAATCCCCTCCCACTGCAGTTTCCCACCCCACCCCACACCCAGCCTCCCTACCTCCTCTTCTCCCGTTCCGTCTTCAACGATGTCTTGGACAAGCAAGAGCAGAACTAAAATGTTACAACTTAACTGAAGAATTTGTATTATTAACAGATGGTCCAACAGCCAAAGAACAAAAATGGTTCAAACAAGATAAACTTTGTACAAAATATCGACGGCGTATATGAATGACGATGGAACAATTTGTAATCCTTTTTTTTTTTTGAGCCATGCAATTTGTAATCCATGAAAGTGTGGATGATGGCCATTAGTTGGGTGGGTGATAGTGGTCGGCGGGTGTGTGGTTCGACGGTGATGGTGGCCGACAGCTTGCCGGTTCAGTGGAGACGTGATGGAGGGAAGTTGGGTGTGGGGTGGGGAATTGGAGAGAGAGGGGCTGGAGGTAGAGAATGACGGGGCGTGTGGAATTTGTTTTTCAAATGTTTTTTTATTGAAAATAATAATACTTTGTATTTTATTTTAAAAATTACAATTTTTAAAATTATCATTACCTTGACGTGTGTTACCTCATGAAATTTTAACGAAATTTTTTAATAACCGTTACGGTCGAACATTATAACGTTAAACACCTAGATTGAACAAAATAAAAATTAAACACTTGAATGAAAAAATCGATCTAATTTGAACAATTTTTTATATATTAAACCTTTTTTCAAACTGTAAGACTAAATTGAATTTCTAATAAACCTCAAAAAAATTGCGCGCTTTTCCTAAATTTTAATTAAATATATTGTATATATACAACTTATATTATTAGGTTTATTTTCATATTTTTAATAAAATAATTATAATTTTGTATGATGAAAGTAGTAGTTTTTGAGGAAGTACTCAATGTGCATGAAAAGCTACCCAATATTAAGCACATTTCTGGCAATTTTATTAACTTGAGTATCATTAACAGGCCAATAAGGCAAACTTAACAAACTGACAAAAAAGGAAAAGCAAAAATAACAATAATAACTGGACACTTCAACTGATCATCCAAAACCCCATGATGCCTAATAGACGAAATGGGAATTATAAAACTAAATCCCAAAAACCAAAATTGGGCAAAATCCAGAGGTAACCAACCGTTCCTTTATGCTATCCTTTATGTAAGTTTCTTTGTTCCTGGTTGGTGCATCGGATCACACAGGAACTGCCATGCCTTTCTTTGCCATGCTATCCAGTATGTCATTCAGAGCTTGACACAAACCAGCAATCTGCATAATCATATGCCAATATAAATCTGTGAAGTCACAAAGCGAGGTTGCCATTTTATCTGTAATTAAGTCCAAGGTCAAAAGCGCATTACCTGCTGGTCCCATTGTTGCAGCTCTTCAGTGTCATCTTCAAAATGTATAACCGCTTCCACCTGATGCATACACGTACTAATTATTTAAACAGCATGATGGTTCTGAATAAAGACATTTGTAAACTCAGGTTCTACTTAGAGAAGAGAATCCTAAAATCAATTGATCATTGAATCCATTTAAGTAGCAAAAAATCACGAGGCAAAAACTTAGAAACCTGATCAATCGATCCCCTCATTCTATCCTCACAAATCATTCTTGAAGCTATCTTCTCAGCCTGTAAGGAAAACCAGCCAATCATCTTCTTTGTTTAACTATAAATATGAAAGTTTTTCCTCATAGAAAGAGCAGATAACCAAAAGCTACACAAGTAGCTTAAAAGACTGTAACATAAGAATTGTACCTTATTAGGAGGAATGCCCAACAAAGTACCAAGCTCATCAAAACTATGTCAAAGATGGCAAAAGCTTTGTTAGAAATTTTCAAACCTAGAAATAAGACAAGAAGAAAAACTGGTAGTGTTATGTTTCTAACCTTATATTTGTATAAAGTTTACTTGCACTCAGAAGATTATGCTCTATCATGGCACGGTCCAGCACGGTGAAATTGTCAGGAAGTAATGCTTTCTGTTGGGAAAGAAAAGGTTAGTTAAAGAAAGTAGAATTTGCTTTTACTGTAAACGTAATATGTAGGCTAGTTCAAACATTTTATAACCTGATGCGGTTTCAGTTCTTCAGCAAATGCATCAATTTCAGGTTTTCTTAAGATTCTCTCAAAGTAAACCTGTTGATCTCCATAAAATTCCCATCAGGGTGGACTTTAAGGTTATGTGATAGATATAGACAACAATGTGCAAAACAAGTGCATGACGGAATGCCTGTGTGTGTGTGTGTGTGCACCTAGATGCAAGACAGTAAACCTTTTGTAATATTGGATAAATCTTCAGCTTGGAACATCGTTCATCCTGAAACATGCCACAAGTCATTGACATTATTAGAATAAAAAAAACAAAAAAAAAACTATTACATTCAAGAGAAAGTTTTTACTTTGTAAAGGGTAGCAAGAACACGAGAGCGTTGAGGACCTGCAGCAGCTAATATTGTACATGTTACAGCAGCAGATAGAGCTTGCTCCAGTGCATCCTCATCAATTGTTCTGTAATAGCGGAACATTGAAAATTTTGTATCATAACATAATCCCTCAAACATATTGTAGTATTCAGAAAAGAAAAGAGAAAGAGAAAACAAGATACAAGCAAAATGAAAGCTGTACATGATATGCAAAACATGATGATCAGCAATGCAAACCCCATGTATATAGTGATGTAGAACAAGTACAGAGAGTCAATTTGCTTCCTTATATGTCAGCTAATAACTGCTTTAAGTGAAATGTTTACAAAAACAATTAGGGCCTAATTACATACTCATCTCCTATTTGTCGCTTCTCAATTTGAGATATGTTGTAGTATCGCAATGCTGCTTCCAAGAACTTCCTCTTTAAATCCAAAATCCTTGCATAACAGACCTGAAAACCAGGGAAAAGAAACTAAACTAAAGAATGACTTGACTTCCAGCTCTAGGTTACAGTAATTGACCTAAAACTATGCCAAACCTTGTATTGTAAAATCAGTACTTCATTCTGACAGTTGCTAACCAAGAATGAAGCTTTATTAATAAAAGCTTCTGCATTAACGGAATCATCATCCTGTAAAATACTCAAGCAATTGTTTTGGGTCACCTTTCAACATTGATTTTACATGTCAGAAATTGAATAAGTAACCGAATTACTTCTTGCCGTTCTAACACATCCAAACTTGCCTATATAATTCTGGCATTCAATTAAAAATATCCAATACCTCAAGATAGAGACGGGCAATTTGGACACACTTTGACAATCTGAAGGTATCATCAATAACCCTGATAGTAATATCAAAAACAGATAAGCATCATCAATATGAACAAAAGAACATGTTCTACACCCTTCACCGTAAAATTAAAAGGAACTTACTATCAGACCTCATTCCAGAGTCTAAATCAATCCCACTCAGCATCTGAGCTGCTTTTGACCACTGCTGCTCTGACTCATACAACTCAGCAAGTTTCTCTCTAATAATAAGCACCTACAGAACTCATGCAAAGTACACAGCTTTTTTTAACAACCATCCAGATTTCGTAAGCTGATTTGTAGCTTATCCACAGAAAACTAAAACACACACACAAAAAAAAAACTATTCCTTGTTTTGCAAAACGAATTCCAAGCAAACTAGAAGCCACGACATGAGAAAAACTTTACCATAAGAGGAAAAGAAGAAGAACAATAACTGTTTGAAAAAAATATAAATTAACGAATTCATCTTTCAATCAAATCATCTCGTCAACGGAAAAAGGTTCAACAATCTGATATTTAAATCTTCAAAAACGCTTTATTTTGAATTATAGAACAAATTTTCAAGTAACTTTCATTAAAAGGGTAAGCAATCAAATAAAAGGAACCTGTTCTTCGAATGAAACGACACGAGGCTGAATCTGAGCAAGGGTATAATGCGCAACTTCCTTTTGTGCCTCTGGCTCCAATCTTCCTAACTCTTGTGCGAAAGTCTGTAAGAGCTGCCTTGATACCACCAGTGGAACATCGTCCGACAACACTGAAAAAAAATATTAAACCTTAAAAGACTCTAAACAACCTTTAAGGCAAGAAAAGGTAAAACGATTACTATGATCGATGAATTTCTTGGCTTGAACGATATCGTTCGATGAGAAAACGGTTGACAAAATGTGCTTGTATTGCTCGATTTTCTGCCTCTGATCTACAATCGCCGAGGCGTTTGCTAATGCACTCTCCATTGGCTTTCGATCTCTGCTTCAAAATTTTTGAAACCCTAATTTTTTCCCAACAGAGAGATGATAGATTTAACGAAATGTCGAAGGTTAACTGTTACTGCTTAGAGAAGGGGGGAGGGGAAGTGGGCTGTTTGATTCGGGGTATGTAAGATTACCGAGAGAATAAAATTTTTATTCAAGGTTTACCGTTATAACAAATTGGTAACTGACACGTTACACAATAAATGGAAAAACCGTCATTTTATAAAAATAAAAGGGTAAATTAATACCAAGTCACTCAATTTTGTATTTAGTAACAAATGGGCCATTTTTTCTAAAAGTTCAATTTAATCACTCAATTAAAAAATTATTACAAATAAATCATTTGCGCTAAGATTTAAACAAATATATAATGTGCTTTCTTATAATAATAATTTTAATAGTCAAAATTTATGCATCCTATCAATTTACTTTTAATTTAAATTTAACTATTTTTATTTAATTTTTTTAAATTAATTTAATTATTTTATTGTCAAATGAAAAATGTATGTCGGTTAAAAGTAATAATTGAATAAAAATATTATATTATAAAATAATAAAAAAATTATTAAATTTTTATTATACTATAAAAGTATCATGATAGTAATATAATAATATTTATGAGAGAAGAACAATAATAGATTATCTAAAATATGAATGATTAAATTTATTCAATTGTTTTAAATCAGAAAAAAATTAATAAAGTGTTTAAATTTTAGATACTATAATTATTATTATATCTGAAAACACCACTTTTATGTCTAATATTGTAATATTTCATTACCAGTGATTTATTTGTAATAATATTTTAATTAAGTGATTAAATAATAATGTTTAGAAAACAAGTTACCTATTTTTTATTAATATATGATTGAGTAACCTCGGATGAAGTTTGCCCAAAAGAAAAGTATCCGCTGCCTTCTTCGACCATAAAAGACTTGAAGGCCAAAATTCTCTCTTCCTTTTCTCTCCTCGGCTTAGCAAATCTCATAGGGGCTCCACTCTCTCGATCCGACCACCGGAACCGTCGTTAGCGTTGCCTTCGACGCCTTCTGCATCGTTGAGGTTATCTTTTGATTCCTTTCATCCTCAATATTTTGTTCTATTTTTTTGTCTAGTTGTTCAAGAAATCTGAAGCTATTTTTTTATTGAAATTAGCTTAGAATTCCTTCAATCCCTGCTTTTTATTTTTTTTACCTAAGCTCCTTATCCGTGGATGCATCTGAAATATCGTTCAATATTCATTTTTACTGCTCATGATTTTACTTTGTTGTGGTTCGGCATAATTTCAGTCTTTGTTTCCTTGAATAATTATTATGTCTCTTGATTGGTTTATAGCATCGTCAAGTAAACAATATCAATTATGTTCGGAAATTGAACTATCGAGTTTTCCTCGCATCTTTATTATAATCATGTTTGCTTCATGGCGTTGTATTGAGAAAAAATAATTTACATCTGATAGAAATTGAATTATAAGTTAAGATTATTTGAGCAACATCTTTTAACTGATTTCGTAATCGTAATTTCTTTCTGCGTAAGTTTGTATTATTTTATTCTATTGGATTATTGATCATTGTTTGTGTCTGCAATAAATTTTCCAGGCATCTATTTACATTTGTTTATAGGGTTTAGAGATATGAACTGGGTTCAACGTAAGATCTATCTCTACAATGTCACCTTCGGACTCTACATGTTGGATTGGTGGGAACGTTGCCTTTTCAGTATCCTTTTCCACTTCATTTTTATGTAAAGATAGATACCTAATATGTATAAGTTCTTGTTTAGAATTTTCGGGGTTTGTTCACTCAGGGCTTCTAATATTTTGTTTTGATGACTTAATCATTATTCATCTTTTACCTAAAAAAATGATGAAAACGGTTATTTTGTGGAAGCCTCTCGAATGGCAAAATTATGCTGATATTGTTATATAAGGAGTTGTTTTCCGTTTTCTTGTATTCTATGATGTTATCAGTTTTAGAATTTGGTCTGTTGTCATATTTTACAATGTTTGATTTTTGCAATTGAGAAAATCGGTTATCTTATCTGTGAATTTAGAACAGTCAAAGGGTCCTATTGGCTTCTTTGTTCATCACAACAGTTTTTTAAGTCTGTGTAGCATTGTAATGTCTCAATTGGTAGTTCCTAAACCATGGAAGATACATTGGTGATTGTGTTGATGTGGTTCGTCTTCTACAATAGCTCACGATATGTAACTGAGTTCTGCAAAAGGTAGATCCTTTCCTTGTCCTCTGGTTCCATTTCATTGAAATAATTTTGGTGGGATAAATTTTATTGTCTAAAACTTGGGTCATCATTCTAATTTTCTTTTATAGTTAAGTTTTTTATAATTAAGTATTGACCTTCTTGTGCCTTTGGTTGACATGTCTACACGTCACAGAAAATATTTAAGTTCTTTTTATGTTTGAGAATTCAGTTCTTGTTTAGATCTTCCTTGTGAATATAAGGCTAAACTTTACTTGGTTTTATTCTTGCTCTTCTAGAAATAATTTAGAAGGGAAAGGAGGAAATTGGAGATGAAAAAAAGTCGTTTTATGAACTTGTTAGACTATTGAAGCTGATAGATGGTCAAGATGGTAGATAAAGTTAGATATCGCTAAATGTTCTGGCTAAATGTTCTGTTCTTCACTCTTTCCTCTCTAGGGCTTTTGCACACTTATATTGAAATGGGACACTAATGTCATACTTGCTGATCGTCTTGTGAATATTGCAAATGACCTTTTGAAATGGGACACTAATGTTCTGTTAATTTTATGATGTAACTAAAATTTGATGGATGCTTTTCAAGTTATTGACGGTGTAAAGTGTTGGAACAAAAATAAAATGACAATTATGCCCTTCCTTGACATCTAGTGCTGCAGTTACTCTTAAGGGTAGTTTGGCCTGGACTGCTACAACTACAACTACACTTGATACTTGTTTCTTTTCTGTAAATTTCAGGCATTTATACTAGGGTTGGGAGGTGGCATTGGCCTGACAGATTGCAATGATGATGGTATTGTGAAATACTTTTGAATTATTCAGTTGAAAACCTTTCTTATATGTGGATTTACATACAACTTTTTAGTATGGAGTAAACTGGTGCATGTCTCACATGTATTGTTAGACCATTTTCAAAGCCATTACTTTCAGAAATTTTAGAACATTGGCGTTGTTGTAACTATTGTTGAAACTGTTATAAGTTATAACATTGAAAGAAAAAAAAATCTCTTTTTCCTCTTAAATTAGGTAGAAATAGTTTAAGGTTCTCCTTCTATGAGCGCTTTCATCAGTAGTTTTAATTATTTTTGCCTTTGACAATGTAAGACTTAGTGGCTAAAAGATGAAATGTTTATATCATAGCATATGTTACTTTTGGGTTTTTCATTTTGCTTAAAGTTTCTGTATCTAATACCTATATTACTTTTGAGCCATATCCAAATGATTGTAGAACTAGGAGTATAATACTCTGTAAGTGTTGTTATACCCTCCACCATATGTCTATGAAATATACCTCCAGAGGATTCCTCTGATATATGCCTCTGTAATATATCTCAACTCCTCCGTCCTAGACCGCACAGGGTTTGTTTTCCACATAACTTGTGTCTGGTGACTCATAGATGCGACCTTCACTAACGAGCTCGGTTCCAGGCAGGAATTTAAATAGTGGTCTACTTTGGAATAGAGAGCGTTATATAGCGGTAAAGGTGTCGTCTGAGATCGTTATTGTACGACTGTGATACCCACATTAGCATCTGCTTTGTTCGCAATTGCGATAAACGCGACCTCAACCACTATTTAGATACTTGGTTTTAGGGCAAGTGCACCAAGGCCATTGAAGCGATTTAAACTCACTTCAACTACTAATCTTTGACCCATTTGTCTAGGACGACACATAGGAAGGAGCAACATACCCAAAGTATAAAAGAAAAAGGCTTCATGCAAGGGGTATGCAAAACAGAAAACCAAACCACTTATCATCCATCCTCTGTTAATTCACCTCTATGACCTCAAAATGCCTTGCACTGTGATCTTTGTCCAATTTAGTTAGGGTGAACTGTCACAATCTACCATATTTCAGTTACCCCATGAACAAGTATATAAAAAAAATTAAAATGTTACAATATATTCGTATCAAATAAATATTATATTTCAATACTAATCCAATTCCATTTTTGTTCAAATAATACAATTTTTTTAGGAGACTTAAGAATAGATGTAGCATAAGTTGTCCCTTGGTGATTATTCCCAAATCCAGGGCAGTCGAAAGATTAACACTAAATATAGTAATGACAGTAAGGATAACAAGCATGTACCATGAAACTATGCTTGTAATGTAACCACTCCCCCTGTAACAACTGGGTAACATGAAATTGGGCTTATAACACGAAGTGGGAGATGTAATTCTCCTAAGACTAGTAAAACAATTGAGAGAGCCAATTCAGATATGAAGGGGAAAGCCATCGTGGCTGAAGGAGTAGAGGCATCCCAAGAAAATAATAAACCAGTGAAAGAACGCGAAGCATTTGAGTTATTACACTTTTAAAATCAGTCTAGTAAATTTTTCGATTCCCGATGTTCAATATTTACTTTTCAGTATTCAAATTAAGTTTAAAATAGTTTTGAATTATTAAAGTCTAAATTTGAAGTTTTTTTTATTAAGAATGAAAATGCAAGAATTATGAATTTAGTAGCTTGAAACGCAAGTAAAGCTTTGAAGCCGATGTGCATGTATAAGTATACGGATAAAAACTATAATTTACCCAAATTCAAAAAGGATGATTCATCATCCAAGTATCTCTATAATAGATTTTTAAGCTAATTTCTTTACTAAATTAAAAGAATAATTTGGTACATTTGATAGGGGTTTCACGCCAACTTTTAGGGAAGAAAGAGAGTCATTTGTTGATCTTCTACCTTTATCATTTACACCATTGATAAACCTTCATAAAGCCTCCATAGCATTCCGAGTTAAATTACTTGAAATCTATCTATTGATTTTTAAATCCAATTACATATTTGGTAACCTCATGATTCTAGATCTCTTTTAATATTAATTTCATTGAGTTTTAAACGCATGTGTTCTTAGTCCATAAACTTTAATTTTGAGGGGAGTAATTAGAAACCCTAAATTAAAATATTATTAATTCTAAGTTTTATAGTATTTTTCATGATTTTTAGAACTTTGAAACACCAAAGTCTAATCCTTTAAGTTTTATACATGCATACATGCATACATGCATACATGCATACATGCATGCATGCATTAATAAGTAAAAAAAAACTATGGTTTCTTTTACCAAAATGACAAATGATACTACTAATGATGAATACCCTTAAACAATCTCACCATATTAATTTGTTCTATATGCAACTCTACGTTGTTTGCATTTGCATACATGTACGTATAGATATTGTATCATATTCTTCAAGATTCAAGGTGGTTTTTGCTTTTATATTTTTTTGAGATGACAAAATAAAGTGATATGAGAGAATATCAAAGGTGGTGGGGTGTTTGAAAAATATTAAAAATTAGAAAGTTTTTGGGGTAAATTATATATAAAATCATTAAATAAGGACTTATTTGATATTTTAGTAGTAGTTAATGAGTAAAACTAAATATTAAACTTTTTGTTAACGTTGCCATATCATCAATTTAACGAGGATAACAGTGGAGTGATAATTTTATTACAAATCGATAATGTTAGTGATCAATTTGTTACTTTTGAAATTCAAGTGGAAAAGATAAAAATTTACTCAAACATGAGTGATCATATTTGTAGTTTATCCAAATAAAAATATTTAACATATATAAACTTTACTTTTACCAAAGATTGAATTCTGTTTACGTGTTTATTTATGTTCAATTTATCTTAACACGGGTTTAGACTACTAGAAATTGTAGTTTATACGTCCAAATGGTTTTTAAGTTTGACGATTTTTTTTTTGAAAATGCGCACATTCATATATTTATTTTAAAACTCGAAAAAATAAAAAATCAATCATCATAAATCATTTGACATTAAATATGATCGAATATTTATAAAATCACGTTTTAAAAAGAATATTTTTGAAAACTCTTTTAAATGATAAATTTTTAAAATATACACTTAAAAATCAAATAACAAAAACAAAACGAATTTAAGAGTCAGTTACGTGTGTAGAAGAATTAGTACAATGTAAAATTAAAAAGGAATATCTAGTTGATTACATGTTGTCTTAATCGTTAATTTTACAAATTTGAGTTTAAATTTAATTTACGATCCATTACGAATGAAACTTTTAAAAGAGTAAATTTTATTTAAATATAAAAATTTGTTGAGTGCTTTTAAAATTAAACGGTATAATTTATTCCATCTATTTTTTTTAAAAAAAGACATCCTAATTCAAAAAACTAACGAAGAATGTACTTTCATATTTAAGAGACTATATTGTTAATCTTCTAATAAAATAAAATTACCTTAATTTTTTTTATAAAATCAAATATACAATGCAAACAAAATCATAAATGAAGTTGATATAACATATGCATGAGGAGGAACTAACATGGCATTTATTTACTGATGACGTGACATTACTTTATGGTGACAAGTCAATATCATTATTAAATTTTTAATGGCGGATACTAAATTGAAACTTAAACTAAATATTAAATATGATTTTGAAAAAAAATAAAGTTTGGGTACCAAAATAGAATAAAAATAATATTTTAAATACTAAACGTTTGGTTTATCCTAAAATAATTAAAAGTGAGTACTTGGTACATTTGCAATCATAATTGAACTAGTTAAATTTTCAAAGAAATTCTTAAATACTTTTACTAGTATTAAGAAATAACGTAAAGCCAAAAGGTAGAATCTGGTGCTACTGCTATATCAGAGAATTCGACTCTCTCCTCTGTCTGTAACGCATGATTGATGAGAAAGCTCTCACATCCCTACGTGGGATCATCTGATTCGTCCATTCGTTTTGTCGGGATTCCTAGCGACACCAGCCAATAAAAAAAAACAGTCTTTCTCTCCCTAGAAAAACAACTGCTCTGATTTTTGTTTTTTTTTCTCTCTCTCTCTAACCTGTGTTTTCTCTTCCACTAAATTCCCAAATTTCGCCTTAATTTCTCTCCCCTGCTTACGAAAACCGATTATACGTATTCACCAATGCATGATCTTCCGATCCGATGTAATTTTGATCCTTGGCTTTGGAATTTTTACTGAGTTTGACCCACCTGGTTGACTCACTGAGTTGGGGCTTTGTTGTTGTTGCTGTTGCTGGAGAAACTAATGTTGGAGGCAATGGAGAGTTCCGCCAATGGCTGTGGTTTCTCGCAGTTACAGAGTTGCGGAGACAGTAGCGAAGAAGAGCTCTCGGTGCTGCCACGTCATACTAAAGTGGTTGTAACCGGGAATAACCGTACTAAATCGGTTCTTGTTGGTCTTCAAGGCGTGGTCAAGAAGGCTGTTGGGCTTGGAGGGTGGCATTGGCTGGTAATTCTTTGGAATTTTTTTTTCAGTTTTGGTATAAAAAAGGGTTTTGCGGTTTGATCTGGAAACTGGCTGCTCTTAATTTCCTGGTTTATAATGTTTATATTTTCAAGATTAAGTAAATTCAAATTATTTTTTTTTTAATTTAATGTGGATTCAATTTGAGATTTTCAATTACTAAACTGCTGTCCTGTTTTTAACAAATTTTTTATACTAAAACTGCAAATTTAATTCCTATATTTCTATCAATTAAAAACAATGGGTTTTTTTACTGGCCTCAAGTTGCAAATTTGAGGTCTTGGAAGTGGGTTTTGATTGCATGTAAGTTTTACACTATGGATCTTGAATTTCCAATTGGTTTAGTAAATGTATGATTGCTATTCTGGATTTTCACAATAAATTTTGATTTTTCAGGAATTTTGGTATTTTTTTAAAAAAAAATTGTTTCTAATCTACTGTAAATTGTTTTGATGCTGCTTTTGGAATTGAGTTATGCTTTTGCTTCCTTGGTTTTTAAGAAAATCCCTGCTTTTTTTCTTCTTTCTTTCCCCATTTTTGTAACTTTCGTTTGTGTTTCGGATGATTTACTATGCCATTAATTCATAGTTTGCTGGAAATGATCATATTTTGATGTTGATTTTTCTCTCCAGTAATTTCCTATCTTTTCTTATTATTTCTGATTTCTTTTGACAAATTCATAGATTTACCTTTGAATTATATGTATTCAAGACCAGATTTTATTTTATTTAGCATATTATGGTAGATAGGCATTTGTTTACTGTGTAGCTGATAGTGATATTTGTTTATCTAATTAATAAAAACCACAGGTTCTTACTAATGGCATAGAAGTAAAGCTACAGAGAAATGCACTCAGCGTAATTGAAGCACCTACTGGCAATGAAGACGACGGGGATCTTGAATTCGAAAACATGCAGTGTAATGGATCCGACATGGGTGAGTTCCTTCAGAAAATGCATCAGCCTCCTAATTTAGTTGTCTATACTGTCGAACTGCAAAGCCATGTGCCCATGTCAAACCAACAACAATAGTCTTGATTGTCTTTTTCGTATGCACTTCTGATAATCTCATTTGCTGTGTTGTGTCTAAGACCTCTTTGTCTTGGGAGGAAGTGTTATGCTTATCATTCTCAGTGACTTTTGATCTCTAATGATACTTAACTTTGTGATTAACCATCTGGTGTATGATAATTTCTTTTTAGTGAAATGTACTTGAGCTTGGAACATAGGATCCTTTGTGTCTTCACTTTAACTTTTGCTATTCCTAAAAGCTTCAATGTTTCATTGCTTTATCTTTATATCGGTCCCACCGTGCTTTTTTTTTTCTCTTTAATCCTGAATGTTTTATGTCTCAATTTCCAGTATCTGATGACACTCACAAGTGCCACAGATCGAGGCATAGAACACATAAACCGACTGGTTCTTCTCACAAGAATATGAGCAGGTCACTTTCTTGTGACTCGCAGTCTAAGGGGTCTGTTTCCACTACTATCGGATCCACGGTAAATAATGATTTTATCGAACTTGTATTCGGTTTTTACGTAAGTTCTTTTGTCTTATTGTGCAATTACGTTAGCTATCTATTATTGGAATAATTGGGGTTGTGTTTTTCCATTAATCTCCCCTGTAGAAGGTCGACCTCAGCAAACTCGAGATATCTGCTTTATGGAGATATTGGAGACACTTCAATCTTGTAAGTTCTTGGCACAAGAAATAGGCACATTTATAACAAAAGAAAAAAGTTGTTTAAATGTCATTGTTTATGCTAATGCTAGGTGGATGCCATCCCCAATCCATCGAAAGAGCAACTAGTCGACGTTGTTCAAAGGCATTTCGTGTCACAGGTAAACCTTTCGAACAAGAATGACATTCGACGGTTTCTGGCCAGATTCTAAATACATGATATAATTTGGCGTCTGTTGTTGTAGCAAATGGATGAGCTGCAGGTCATTGTGGGATTTGTTCAGGCTGCAAAGAGATTGAAGACGGTTTGCAAATGACCAGGATAAGAATGTTCTGATGGGTTTCGAGCTCGGTTGTCAGTGCTAACAGAAAGTCGTTATCCTAATATCCTCTTCACTTGTTAGCGATATCGATAATATGTATGTATTCGTGGCTTGTTTATCTTTCCAGTACTCGAGCTGTTTAGTAGGTTAAGATCTAATTGAAGCGATAGAGGTCATTTCTTCCTTTTTGGTAGGGTAGTTATATGTAGATATGATGTAAAAACTTGGTTAAGAGACCTCTCAAGAAATCCTTTCTTATGCTTGGTTCACTGTACTTGGTGAAGTGGATTTCTTAAAATGTATGTATTCTTCCCTTGTCTACTTTATTGGTTTTCCTTCATATTTCTTTTGAGTTGGGGATTAAGCTGATAGATATCTGCTAAACATGAGTCTATATATGAGAGAATGGATAAAACAGGAACAGAGAATTTTGATTAGGGTGAATATTCAATTATGTCGAGTGGAGTAAAGTAATTTTGGATTAACCGAGTTGATGAGTTTTATTTTTTCATTCAAAATTTATTTGGAATTCAAGTTTTCGTTCAAATTGAATTGTCGTTGTTTATAATATTATGATACAGATTGGTTCAAATTCAAACAACTTTCTCAAGTTATAATATATATATGTTTCTTCATATTCTTCTTTACACGTGTAAGTAAAACTTGTGATGTTATTTTATAAAAAAATTATAATGTTATGTAATAAATTAGATACCATATAAAATTATAGTATATTTATAATGTTTTTTTAAAGAAAGGATTTTGAGGACAATATTGATGTGAGTATAAATGTGTCGATGAATATTAACCGGAAGAAAGTATTTGCAAAATTTGCAATTGAGGGACCAAAATAAGTAAAATATAAAAGTAAGAGCCTAAATTTGAAAAAAATAAATTGTTTTTATAATAAGGAAGTATTTGCAAAATTTGCAATTGGGGAATTCCCCCCCCCCCAATATTTTGGATTGGAGTTGCATAGCAATGTGATAGAAGAGAGAAACATATGGTTCAAATTTGATCAAAAATTACTTGAAACAAAAAATGAATTGAAGAAAAGAAAAAATCATGCAAAGTTAATGGACTAAATTGAAAAAAAAATCAATAGAAAAAAATTAATTTAAATGTGGTCAAAGTAAACTTAAAATGAAAAAATTTGAAAAAAGTAACCTTAAAATCATCTCAAAATATTATTTTAAAATATTTAAAATTTAAATTTTATAAATTTAAATTCAAATTTTGTATTGACTCAAATATTTTAATCATCTCAATTCGAATAAATCAAAATTAAAAAAAATTAAAACAACTTAATATAGCCCCCTCGGAAAATGTCTTGCACAGGCAGCTGATAGTTGTATAATGATACGTCTCGTGCTCATGTATTTCATTGTGATGAGATGACTTCTGTCATGTTATGGAATCTGATGTGACTCGACAACGCTCTATATGTTAAGCATACAATTGTTAGAAGTATATCATCTAATTATCATCGACTTGCTATGTTTAACATTAACCCTACCTAGAACGAGATCCTTTTTAGATTCTTGTATATTCAAACTTTATTATAAGAAATTTATTAAGGGTGTTAGCGGTAAAAATAAAATTCATTCTTTTTTCGAAATTTAGATAATTAGACGGTTATATTTATAAGATGTGTGTACACTATCAATAGATTAATAGATTTTTTAAAAAATATTATTTTATAATCATCTCAAACTATTAAAATTTACTAGATGAGATTAATACATATAACAATATATATAGAGTTAGAATCTACTTATACAGTGTAAAACTTGTTTAATTTTACATGGATTTGAGATTATTAAGTAAGTGAAAATAGATGATATAATTGGATTATAGGATACAAAGTTTTGGGTATTGATAATCCTCAATTATAAGCTTATTTTTTGTCATTACAGCTAGGATTACAGTAAATTTTACTCAAATGGAACCTTTTTGTTTTAATTTTCAATTTTAAAAGAATCCCTACTTAATAAAAACCCAATGTTAGTAATAAAGGAGGCAGTTGTTTTTTGAAACTAAACCAACACAAGGCCTATCAAAGGGTAAGCAGTAAGTATGCAGTTGAATTTGTGTGCCCCACCAGAGCTTTTCATGGTAAAGAAATTTAGCCATTCTAATAAAGTCGGTTGCTGAATTTGTGCATACTTTTCATAAATTACCTACATGTAAACAAACGGAACAAAAACGGAACGAAAATCAACTGGGGTATGTTCATATTCGTTATTTGTTTTTAATTAAATAAATGAATAAATACGTATACATTTATTATTTGTATTTATTTATTAAATAATATAATTTATTTGTATTCGTTTATGTTTGTTTTTTAAATGATAAATATAGAGACAAAGTCAGGATCAAATCTTGGGAGGGACAAAGTAATTAAGTTGAAAATAATAAAGATTTATTATGCATTTAATCTAAAAAATTAAAGGAAAAAGTTTAATTTTTCTTAAATTTAAATTGATAAGGACCTAAAATGCTATTAAACCAAAAATTTTGGTATACAGATCCGTCCATGGATAAACTAATACAAACGAACATAAAATATAATTTTCTTTTAAATCAAGGAAAAGTTCTTAAAAGAATATAAATAATCAAGCATAAATATAAATTTAATTTAATGAACGAACGAACATTTTATTTGTGTTTGTTCATTTAATTAAACAAACGAAAAATCATGTTCAAATTATTTCGTTTAATAAATAAACGAACTTTCAACCAAACTATTCACAAATGATTTGATGAACATTCGGTTCGTTTATAAACCTTATAAATTAGTATTAAATTAGCCGTAGTCCTTGGCAGTACATGCAATGGAGGAGGTGCGCAGCTATATATAGTCCCACATTATCTTAAATTTGTAGTTTAAAGTTGAAACACTGCATTCACTTTCAACTATTATAGGATGGATTCATTGTGCGCCACCACAACTACCGCTTCTCACATTCCATCCAATTCAAATTACTCGTCAGAATTCCATCAAATTAATTCGTTAAATTAAAGATTCATGTTATGATTGGTTGAAATTATGAGATGAAATTTAAAATTATGTGATTTATTAAGAATTCATTGTTTTTTTGACATACGGATTCATTAAGAATTCTTAAAATAATAATAAAAAACAATTATTCAATCAATTGAATCGGATTTCAAAAATTTTATTAACTTTATTAAGGTGTCTTAGGATGAATTTTTTTTTTACATTACTAGAATTTTGAAATGCATTGTTTTTTGTTGGAATAAGAGAAGAAACTAAATATGAGAGTAATCTATGCTAGGTGGCTGTGTGAAATTATGTAGTCTCACTTGAGTTTGGCTAGCGTATCTGCCATCCTATTTCCTTCTCTTGGTATATGCTTAGTTGAGACTCTCTAATCCCGAGCTAACAATTTATCAATATGTTATAGTAGGATGAATATGTAGTTTGATTGTTTCACTATTATATATTTTAATTGTTACTAGTTTTTCATTAGATATCTTTTTTCATTTTTCCAAGATCGTATCTTTCGATGTTATTGGGATCAAATCAGAGGTGGATACACTTGACCCTTGTGAGACTAAATGCATACCTATTATTTTAGATAAATTATTAAATTTAGTTTCATATGTTAAGGGAATGAGAGAAAAAAGGAAGCAAAATTTCATACTGGTTTTCTTAAAGAAAAGGAATATTAAAATTTTGGATCTTATTTTTAAATTTCTGGATCCTTTACTGGATAAATTATGTTTTTAATTCCGTTTCACCCATAAAGACCATGTTATCGTCCAAAAAGAATGGTCCAGTTTGTTTCATTATGCCATTTATAAACATGTAATTCAGGTTCGTGAATTTAATTTTCATTGATTGCAAACAATTAATGGTTATAGATATTAATAAAAACAAATTAACAAAACACTAACCATCACCTTACGTTACGATTCCTTTATACTATTTGCAATGTGACCATTCGTATTTACAATTTGAACAAAATGTTTACACATTGATTCCCTTCCCCCAAAAATATATTCTATCGAAGAAAAAAAATGGTTAAAAGAAATCAAGGGTAGACTATCTATTTGGTCATCGAGCTATTATTAAGTTTTTGTTTTGGTCATCCAACTGGTATTTTTTAAAAATAATATTTAACGTTACGTTTTGGTTCTGTTTTGATCATCTACCATTAAATGGTTATGCTGATGTGATACTTTTTAATTATTTTTCAATACTAACTTCTCATTACCTTATGGTGAAACACCATTATCACCGTTAATTTTTCAACGACGGATGACTAAAACAAAATTAAAATGTAATGTTAAGTATGATTTTGAGATAAAATAATAGTTGAGTGACCAAAACAGAAACCAAGTAATAGATGAGTAACCAAATAGGTAGTTTACCCAAAATTCAATCACTTTTCATTGCTGACGCCGAGCGACGGCGGTAACGAGCGGAAGTTGAACTACTACCGTGTCCACTAATGTCACTAAGGGTTCTCTTCCTCAAATGCCTCTTGAAGTAGAAATCGAGGAAGAGACAAAGAATTACGCCATTGAGAACAGAGTTGAAACACCAAGCTCCCATTCCATTGCACCCACCTTTCACAAAATGCAGAAAAATTACTCCGAAATGGCAGATTAAATTGAGCCCCAAAAGCACCACCTGGAAATTCAGAACGAAAGAGAAGCAGGCGCTGCTCGGGAGCCCGATCGCCGTCCAGAATCGGAACCCATACACCACCGAGTACAACAAAGTGGCCAATAAGATAGCCAAGACTTGAAACGACTGAGAGAATTCCAGCCATAGAAAAGACATGAATAAGAGAATTGATTGGTTGAAAAGATGGAAGAAAGTTAATTTACGGCGACAGAGGATGGTGAAGAATGTTCGGAGGAGGTGGAGGAAACGGGAGAGGTAAAATACGTAGGACCAGAAGAAGACGCGACCAGAAGGGCGCGTTCCGAGTGGGAAGCAGAGGAACCATTGGAATGGGGTGGTTATGGTTCTGGTACGACGCCAGAACCATCGGGTGTCGCGGATGTCGGCCGCGGAAGATAGGAGGATGCCGACAAAGATGACTGCGGAGATTAACGAGATACAGAGGCTGTGGATGGCTGGGATTGGGCCGAGCGGAACACGTCGACGTTTGGGGAGGATGAGAGAGAGGAAGGTATGGAGGGTGGTGGCGGCGACGACGTAGATGGAGATGGAGGAGAAGAGGAAGGACCAGGTGGAGCCAAACGTTTGGGTGTTGCTCCACCGGAAGTTGACGACGGACGGATGCTCTGATAGGTAGTATTTCACGGATTGCATTATGATCATTCCTATGTTACATCAGAATCAAACTGAAAAATGATATATATATTTATAGTGGTAATTTGAAGGTGTTTTTGTTTTACTTATATTTTGAATGGGAACGAAAGTTGGAAGTTTGAATTAGGAGTTAAAAATTGAAGGACGGCTCCGCCTATTTCAACATTTGAGTTAGACAGACACTGCTTGGGAGATCCAGATTTTGAATATCTTATGGAAGCTTCCATGTTCCGACGTGTATTTTTTAAAATTAAGGGTAAAGTAGACAAATGATCCCCCAACTACAGGACATTACTTTTTTGAGTTCATCAATCATTAAAAAGTTACAAAATAGTCTCTTGACTATAGGATGTTACTTTGTTGAGTCTTCTGACTATTAAAAATTACAAAATGGTCATCTGAATATTCATATGTTCCAAACTCGTCATTTTCAGTTAAAAAATTGGCGGCAGTCTAAGTTGGATAGTAATTTGTTGACTAAGATATGATAAAATTAGGCTGGCAATTATCCATGGGTGAGTGGATTATCCACCCACCCGCCCCGAATAAATGGATGAAAACCCGTTGTGAAACGGATGATTGGCGGGTGATGGATGGATCGGGTGATGGGTCGGGTCGGATATGGATGAATTTTTTTTTTACCCATCACCCGCGGCATCCATCCACCCATTAATATATCCATCCATCCATATATATATATATATTAAAAAAATAAACGGATGATTGTAAATATTCTTATTCTCTTAATTCTGACTTTTATCCCATTGAAAATATGTCTAATTTTTTAATATTGGTTTATCCCTATTGATACTAGGATGGAGAGGACTTTTGAGAAGTGATGGTTTGTTGATGAAGATTCGAAGATTATATTTGGTTTACAAGACTATACATGATGCATCTATTCGCTTGAAAAATGTATCACAAACATAGTGCACAAGACTATACAAACTATGTTCCATTTTGTTTTTGTTTGGATTTGATGAAAATTTATTGTTCATGTTTTGGTTTCTATGAATGTTTGAGTATCAATGTTTGGTTTCTATGAATGTTCACAAACTATGAATGTTAGGACTCAACAAAGTAACATAAAAAATATTTTGTAACTTTTAATAGTTGATGGACTAAAAAAAGAATGACCCTATAGTAGTAGATCCACTTGTGTACTTTACCCTTTTTAAAAGTAAATACAAGTAGCCGAAAAGTTCAAGATAAAATTAATAAGCCCATTGTCCAGCAGCTCGTGGAAAATGCGTCCAATTTGTTTTTGAAGTCTCTGTATTACGTAAATAAATAATATAATTACTTTTTATAAGAGTAAATATTAATTTTTTATTTTCAATGTCTTAATAAACTAATTTCTTTTTGGAAACGTACACACATCAGGCATATATAACTATTTGAATACAACATTTCTAGAGAAAAATAATATTCTCTTTAACTACTAAGATTGTTTAATAAATTTGTTAGTAAAGTAAACTAACTCTTATCGGGTAAAATATGTTTCCTTTTAATCAATTTAATTAAATAAAAAATTATTTGATGTATTAATCGTGTAAAATAAATTAAGTGCAGACGTTAAACTTATCTGGAAGCATATAAAAAACCCATATATATTATTCTAAGTTGAGATCTATCGATTTTTTCTGAAAAAATAAACCATAAATTTATTTATATGTCAATTTATTAAATAATAATATAATTATTAGACTAAAACTATTATGACATAAGAAAGGGATAAAAGGTGAAGAAAATCACGAGATTAATAATAATAACTTTCAATAAATGAAAAAACTAGTATATTATGTTGGAACAAGATGTCATTTGAGCAGATATTCCTGTTCAATTCACAAGTCTGCGGCAGCTTTCCAGTATTTATTAATTACGTGTCTAGGTTCTTTTAAAAAAGATGATTACCCTACCAAATGTATTTAATTGAGAAATTAAATACATAATCATATCAATATGTCTAGAATGTTAGACTTAAATAAAAAGTTAATTGAGAAATAAATATAAATCTGACATCAAAGTATCTAGAATATCATGTTTAAAATAAGAAAAGATTTGGGTCAAGTTAAATGCATAACAAATTTGACCCATTACAAACTTACAAGGAGAAAATGTCTTCGTTCCAATCTCTCACTATTGTAAGCATTGATTCTGTCCGAGCCAGTTCAACTCTAGGACTCAGTCCAGAACCAAATCGGGGTTAACCCATCAGGCCCCCAAAACCTGTGACCCAGCTTGCCCAATATTGACCCGATAATCAATCTCAACTCAAACCCCCATAACTCCTCTTCGGTCGTCAAAAATCTCATAAATCCTTATTACCTCAAATCCAACTATATCCCTTCATCATCTTCCTTATCCCCATCTACCGGTAGACAACATCCTATAAAAACAATAAGAGAGGAGAAGAAAAAGGTGAACTATAATGACGAAACCCTAACTCAATGCCGAAGTTCATCACCGACTATTGAGGAAGTGGGGAAACTCCTCTCAATGTGGGGAGCGACTTACTTCATATTCAAGTCGGTCTAACTACGAGAAATCAGTGTCGATGAAGAAGTAGTCGAACGATTTTAATTTAGATTCATGCTTATCATAACATCTTTTGATAAGAAAATCTCTGGTGAAAGTGTTCACCAAGTGGAATATACAAGGTTCATAGCCTAATGTATTTAATGAGTTTCCGTGAGCAATCTAAGTAGATTCACGAGTAATCCAAGAAAAAATCACTGGAAAACAATAACAATGATATTGAGATATTTCATATATACTAGAGACTATGATTTGTATTATTCAAGAGATCTTGTTGTCTTAGAAGGATACTATGATGTTAGATGATGACTTATATTATTTAAAAAGTATAATTTTCTTTTGTTTTATTATCTCGGTACGATTATTATCTCGGATTGTTATATTTTTTAACGGATATTATATTGTATTTAACTCAAATCTATAATAAAAAAACTTTTTATATATATTACTGTTTTGTTTCCTTCTAATTATATAGCCAAAAGGATTACAAAAAAGTTTCCTTCTTTCCAAAATTTCCTGTCACTTTCCAGACAGAAATTAATGTCATGTTGTTGAAAAGCCAAATGACTTGGTCCCGCCCAAGAAGCCAAGAAGCTACATAGCAACTTCAGACCTCAATGATTTCCCAATCAAGCAACTTCTACGCAAGACTCTATGTTTCACATTTTGGCTTTTATTGTTCACAGATAGCATAGAAAATGTGAGATTCCTTGTTTAAATTCTGACCCCCAAACTATTCTTTCAACCAGTTTTCATGGAAACCGTTTGCATCTCTAAGCCATCTTCCAAATGGTTCTCCAACAAGGGTTTAAGGTTAAGCCTCCCTCGCCTTCGTTCAAAACCCAAATTCTCAAGGGCTACCACTGCACCAACACTAGCTTACAACACTAAAGAAGAAGCGCTTCTAGCGGTATTTCGTCGGTTCGATAGCGACGGAGACGGCAAGATTTCGAGCGAGGAACTCACCGCATACTTCGCATCCATAGGTGACAAGATATCAACCGAGGAGGCTCAAAGGGTTATCGAAGATTTTGACAACAATGGGGACGACTCAATGGAGTTCATGGACTTCGTGAAGTTGATGGATGGGGATAATGAAGGTGATGATATTAGAGAAGCGTTCGAGATGTTCGAAGTCAACAAAGGCTGCGGGTGCATCACGCCAGCGGGGTTGCAGCAGACGCTTAATCGTTTAGGGGACGTGAAGTCGTACGAGGAGTGCGTTGGTATGATTCGAGTGTTTGATCTCGATGGCAATGGAGTGCTCGACTTCCATGAATTTCAAGAAATGATGAAAGGTGAACCATGTAAAATAGTCTAGATTCCAAGGGGTATGTAAATTACATGCATATGTATGTCAATGTACTAGGCCCGAGAACCTGATTATGGTTAATTATATTATGTATTTTGTGTGTTCGAGCCGTGTGAATAATGAGTATTGTATATTAAAAAAGGGTAAATCGTATACCGCGTTTAGTTCATGTTTTATTTTGGCATCCAATCATTAAAAACTTAACGGTGACATTGACGTGTAACCGTAATGTAATTCCATGTCATTATTGAATTTTTTTTAAAAAAGTGACACGTCATCTGTTTTTGTTAATTTTTTAAAGTTGAGTACCAAATTGAGATATAAATTAAAAGTGAAGTATGATTTTGAAAAACAATAAATTTTAAGTACCAAACATATAGTTTATCCAGAAAACTAATATCTTAATCAAGTGCTAATTAATTTAGTTAGATAAGAAGCTAGATTCTTCGGACCTCATTGATTGATTTCAATTATAAAAAAAATAATGTTTTTCTTTAAGGACTTGAATTCGAACAAATATATCTGCAAGTTGTATTTGTTATCAATAAATTAAGTAAATCTAAACAAATATTATCTTCAAATCATTATAGCCTATAAATTAAATATTAATAATCGTAAAAATTACTTTATTTAAAAAAAATCGAGAAATGCTCCTATATAAAATTTCATCAGATTTTTCATCTCAATGCAAAGTTTAAACAGATTTGATCAAAACTGGTGAATTCATCCAAATATACCAATAGCAAAATAAGATTTATTTATTCTTCATTATCTTATATCTATCCAAAGGTCGAACAACTCAAGAATTTATTTTGTTTTGGAGAGGTTTCACCTAAATTATTATATATTATTTAAATTTAATTATAAAAGTAGATTTGTAACTTTTACAGATGAAATGTGTTTTTAATTTCGCCTGACGGGACAAAATAGGTTAAGAAAGACCTTTAAAAAATATTTGAATTGCAATCTAATTTGATTTATCATTTATGAATAAATTTATGGCATAATGTCAAAAATAACCCCTGGTGTTTATTAAAATAATTATGTTGGGTTCTACTCTTTTTTTTGAAGCATTTTAACCCCTCAATATTTCACTTTGGGGGAAAAGCTCCATCTATAGATGAAAATAATTAATTAACACAAGATTAACGCTCCAAAATATAAACATTTTAACCTAAAATGAAACGTTGAGGGCTAAAATGCTACATAAAAAAATAAGGGGCCATAGCTGTAAAGATTAAAAGAGTGGGAGTCCTAATTGTAAATATTAAAATAATGGAGCCCTAAATGTAAATATTAAAGGAGCAGGGCCCTGAGCAATTTCTCATAGTGCTCTTCCCAAGAGTTGACTCTGAAAATAGTAGTAACAAGTTCAAGGATCATTTTAATAATTCGACATGTTTAACTACTGTTTTGTTATAGTTTGATAAAGTTTAATTATTATTTTGTAACGGTTTGGAAAAATTAAATGATTTGTTGTGTCTTTTTTTTTTCAATGAATAAAGAAAGCAAACTAAGTCTAATTTAAAATTCCAGCTTTGCTTGTTGCAGTGTCTGCTTTAACTTGATATACTGATATAAGCTGTGCTGTGTTGGGGGAGATCTGAAAGTTCGAAAACCAAAGGGGAGACTCCAAGCTAACCTTGCCATACCATCGAGCTAGGGCTTATACTATTAATAGTAAATATTTTTTTAGAGGATTTTAATTTAAATAATTATATCTGTAAAATGTATATGTGTTGTTTGACTAAAAAAATCTTAAATAAATATTATTTTATAATAATCTTATACTATTTAAAAAAATTCATACAAAATAATTGATAAATCGATTATCCGATAACGATCTTTTGCATGAACAAAACGCCCCTTCAAGTTTTCAAGGACCTTTATTATCCTTTATAATTTTCCGTGAACATCCTGACAATTTCTTCTTTGACTACTTCAGTCCTTGTTTTGAGCTATAATTAAAATATTTTTTATTATTATTATTATAATTATGTTAGATTCGGTTAAATTCATTTGATTAGATGATGGTCTGATTCAGGACTAAATTAAAAATCAAAAAGTAAAATGAAAAATTTAAAGATCAAATTGTAAAGGAAGCAAAATGAGAGGAATTACATGGCTATTATCTCAAAGCATAATATAATAGAATATTATGGAAATTGATAAATTAAGTTTGAAATGTTGTAATATAGAAATTACCAAGACTAAATTTTGGTATTTATGAAATTTTGGAAAATAAGTGCTTTTGGGTGAAAACACTAAAACAAATCCTTTAATTTCCCCCGAAATTGGTTTGTAGTAAGGGAGAGAATCATTTTTTAAATAAATTTCAAGTTTTTAAATTTTTTTAAAAATAAATTTTTAGAAATGCCTTAACTAAACACTAATAATAATAATAATTTTAAGTTTTTTTAAAATAATTTTTTATAAAATTTATAAAAGTACTGCACGTTGTATTTTGAATGGTTGAGGCACTCAAAATGATAATATTAGTAACGTTAAAACACATACATTGAGCGAAAAAAAAAGTTTAGACACCTAAATAAAAAATATATATAATTTAGATTTTTTTATTATGCCTAGATTTTTTAATCATTAGATTTGAAAAAAAAATCTAATTCGAAAAAAATATTACAAGTACTATAATCATCATCGAAAATTGAGACTATTACATTTGGGCCATCACATTAACATAGCTAATTATCATGTCAACATTTTTTCTTAAACTCCTCCATTCATCCTTAAATTCAAGGCTTGGTAATTATCATTCTATAAGCTTTGATTTTGTTTTTTTATGTTTTGTAATGTCTTTGATTGTGTTCATATATTTGGAAGAGCAAAGTGCGGTTGAAATCTCAAAGGAAAGAGAAAATTCAAGCTAATTAAGTAATTCGTCAATTTAAATAATAACATAAGTTTAAATAATGTGTATGTAATCTAAATCAAGTCTGTATTTATATTTACATGCATAGTGTTTTTGTTTGTGTAATTACAATGTGTAAAAATGTATAAATTATGATTTTGGCTTTAATTAAGCATTCAACTAGCATGTTTTGCACGTCACAGTTTTTGGAGGATAAGTATATACTAACCAAAATACCTCTAGTTCTTAATAAATAGATATGATAGTCGTATGAGTTGGACGTTAACATGTCGATTAAGATATGATAGTCGTTTGAGATTCTGAGATCGGATTTTAACATATTTCAACTAGCATGTTAACATCCAGCTCAAATTGTCGTCAAATTTTTAATGAAAAATGACGAGTTTGAAATATATGGATAGTCATATAACTATTTTGTAACTATTAATAGTTGAAAGACTCAATAAAATAATATCCTATAACTAAAAGGTTATTTTATAACTTTTAATAATTAAATAAACGTATACTTAACTCTTAAATTCCCAATGCATTATTACGTGAGTTTTACCTGATTAGCATGTATTTAAAATATCCAGTTAAAAATCAATGATTAAACAAAAATAATGCACTGCTTTAACAAGTGGGTTGAAGTCATTGGGCGCAATATTCAAGTCAGCAGTAAGACCGGCTCCTTACCTTTTTGTTCCATGATGTCGTTGGTCGGCCAATTTTATAAACAGAGACTCGACTCTGCCCTCCACTTGTCCACTTTACCTAATCGTCTTCCCTCATCGATCCACACATGTCTTAGACCAATTTTCATATCCTAATGGCATCTGTTGTTTCTTTGCCTTTCACACCCCTTCATCTGCAATTCAATTCACCATCCACAACAATAACTAGCTTGTTTCAACGTCAGGCGATCGTCCGGCCAATTAGAGGTTCAGTGTCAGATAAACCACCTGCACAGGCGTCAGTTTCCAAGACTGGAGAAACCAAGCTTCCGTTGAAGGAAATCCCGGGGGATTATGGTCTTCCTTTCGTCGGTCCGATCAAAGACCGGCTTGACTATTTCTACAACAAAGGCCGGGATGAATTCTTTAAATCCAAAATCCAGAAATACCAGTCAACAGTATTTCGAACCAACATGCCACCTGGTCCTTTCATCTCTTCAAACCCAAAGGTTGTCGCTTTACTCGACGGTAAGAGTTTCCCTGTTCTTTTCGATGTGTCCAAAGTTGAGAAAAAAAACCTTTTCACCGGAACTTACATGCCGTCAACCGACCTCACGGGCGGCTACCGTGTCCTCTCCTATCTCGACCCTTCCGAGCCAAAACACGCCAAGCTCAAACAACTGGTGTTTTTTCTCTTGAAGTCTAGAGCAAACAAAGTGATCCCTGAGTTTGAAGCTTGTTACTCCAAATTATACGAAACATTAGAGGAAGAACTTTCCCAGAAAGGAAAAAGCAGTTTTCAGTCAGTTAATGATCAAGCTGGGTTTAATTTCTTGTGTAGAGCTTTCTTCGATTCGAACCCGGCTGATACTAAGCTAGGAGATGACGGTCCAAGCTTGATTAGTAAATGGGTATTGCTTCAACTGGGTCCGATTCTTTCTCTTGGTCTACCGGGATTGATCGAAGAACTTGCAATCCGTTCTTTTCCTCTTCCTCCATTTCTTGTCAAAAAGGATTACCAGAGACTTTACGATTTTTTCTACAAATCCTCTGGTTTCGTTCAAGAAGAAGCTGAGAAGCTGGGTATCTCACGAGAAGAAGCTTGCCATAACATGTTATTCGCCACGTGCTTTAATACCTTCGGTGGCATGAAGTTCTTCTTCCCCAACATGCTAAAGTGGATCGGCAGAGGTGGAATCAAATTACATACTGAATTAGCAAAAGAGATCAGGTCGGTTATCAAATCCCACGGCGGGAAACTCACGATGGCCACGGTGGAACAGATGCCGTTGACGAAATCCGTCGTATACGAAGGTCTCCGGATCGAACCTCCGGTTGCTTCACAGTACGGGAGAGCGAAGAAAGATCTGTTGATCGAGAGCCACGACGCCGTTTACCAAGTGAAAGAAGGCGAGATGTTGTATGGGTACCAACCTTTTGCAACTAAAGACCCGAAAATATTCGAGGATGGCGAGGAGTTTGTACCGGACAGATTCATGGGGGACGATGGTGAAAGGCTGTTAAAGCACGTGCTTTGGTCGAATGGACCGGAGACTGAGAACCCGACGTTGGAGAACAAACAGTGCGCCGGCAAGGATTTCGTGGTGCTGGTGTCGCGGCTTTTCGTGGTGGAACTGTTCAGGCGATACGATTCGTTCGAGATCGAAGTCGGTAAGTCGCCGTTGGGAGCTGCCGTGACGGTAACAGCATTGAAGAGGTCAACCTTTTAGAGTTGCATTGAATTCTTAGATCTGTGGATCCTAGAATCCTTAATTGTTTAGACACTAATAAAATTATGCCATCTCATCAAATTTTAAGAATATAAACACACTGTCATGGACGGCATAAGTCAGTTAATCGACCTATCAACCGATGTTATGTAAATAATGATTATGATAGCTGGTTAATTCGACTATTTTATTCGATGATGGATCAAGTTAAAGAAAATTCAATAATTCATTAAATAATTTTAGTGGTAAAAATATTGTCAATTTTAGAAGATTTAAATTTAAATATTTATATTTATAAAATATATATACATTGTATATTGTCGTAAGTTAAAAATTTATAAATAAAAATTATCTGATCGATTAGCCTAATTGTTTTATTACCTCGGATAACGTTGTCTAATTACAAGAACATTAGGGGAATTGGAATAATTTATGTACTTGAGTAATGTTTTCTTCTTTTGTAACTAAATAGTATTTTTTATAAGCATAAAGTATGCAAATGGTATCCGATTATAATATGTTGATTTGTTAAGTCTTCAATTATTAAAAGTTATAAAATAGTCACATGTTTATTCATATTTTTAAAACTCGTCATTTTTTTATTAAAAAATTGATGATCGTCTGAGCTGAATGTTAACATGCTGACTAAGATATGATAGTCGTTTGAGATTTTAGGATCATATTTTATCGTATCATAGTCAACAAATGGTCATTTATTATAAGGTGATGTTTTGTTAAAAATAATCTACATTAAGTTGAGTCTAAAAAAATAAAGTGTAAAGCATACAAATGGTCCCCAACTATAAGGTGATGCTTTATTGAGTCTCTCGACTATTAAAAGTTACAAAATGACCCTTCAATTATAGGGCGTTGCTTTGTTGACTCACTGACTATTAAAAGTTGCAAAATGATCACCTGATTATTTAATATGTTCCAAACTCATCCTTTAAAAATTTGACAGTGCTCTGAGCTAGATGTTAACCTGACAAATGAGATATGATAAAATTTGATTTTACAATCTTAAAAACTGTCATATCTCAGTCAACAAGTTAACATCCAACTCAAATTATTGTTAAATTTTTAACGAAAAAAGATGAGTTTGGAACATATTAAATAGTTGGGTGATCATTTTATAACTTTTAATAGTTGTGGGACTCAACAAAGCAACACCCTATAGTCGAATGATCATTTTGTAATTTTTAATAGTCGAGAGATTCAACAAAACATTACCATATAGCCGAGGGACTATTTGCGTACTTTACCCAAAAATAAAAACGTACAAGAGATGAAAATAATATAAATATCATTCATGGAAGTTTTCTAAACTCAAAATTACATTAATAATTATCAAGATAATTTTACAATTAAATTTTTTTTAACCTAGAACTATCCCTTTGTAGTTAGAAGGTATCTTAATTTCTCGAGAATATCATATGGCTCTCTTATGTGGAGGGCATTTCATAATTCGGAGGTCTCTTACGGAAGTTGCTCTCAACCTAGTTGTAGACACCCGTTTTTGTCCGGGTCTTTTTTGTATATTATTATTATCGTTATTTTTATTATTATTATTATTATTATTTATTATTAATATTACATTTTACATATTTTGCAGGCCAAAGCCCAATACAACAAGGCCCAACCAAGGCCCAACAGAGGCCCAACAACCCGAAGCCCAATTGGCCCAATCCCAGAGCCCAACAACCAAATCAGATTAGGGTTTCAAACCCTAAAACAAATTAGGGTTTCAAACCCTAAATCCCCTATCCAGCCGCCGCCACCGCCAGCAGCAAGTTGCACTTCCCACCGCCGTCGTCACTGCTGCCGGTCCATCTCATCGTCGCCGTCATCATTAACAGAGGCCGAACAGTGATAGAAACAGTGAAAAAAAACAATCAACAGAAACCAAATCAATATCAACTTATCAAATACAGTGGCCTAAATCTGAAAACCCATTAAAATAACACCCAAAAATCCCGAAAAATCTGGACTTTATTCACCCAAATCAGAGAAATCAAACCCTATTCATAGACCTCATCATCTCACCAAACGAAGTAAAAAAAAATCAGCATGCAAAGCAAGATAAAAGGAAAGAGCAAAGAGAACAGAGAGCAAGGGGGGTGATAACAAAAAAAAGGGAGAGACCATTCGGGTTTAGAAAAAAATCAGAAAGGAAAAAGAGAGGAACCGAAGCTTACCATAACCGACCACCATTGCTTCATCGGGGTGATTAGGCTCTATCTTTGGAGGTATATTTTTTTTTTACCTTTCGGATTTGGGGGTTTCGGGTTTGGTTGTGAGTGGGGGTTTAGTTTCAGGTCGATTTTAAGGGGAAACTGTGTAGTTTGTGAGACCCCGTGGCCACCGTTCTACGGTGGCCGGGGTTGAGTGCTCTGTTTGGCTGTTGCGGCGAGGGAGAAAGGAGAGTAGAGAGAGGGAAAGGAAGGAGGCTGAGAGAGGGGTGAAAATGATTTAGGGTTCGGTTAATAACCTTAAAATGGGATTATATCCCAGTTTCAAAAACGACGCCGTTTAGAGGTTTCCGTGTTTTCATATTAAGGGGTAAACTACTCTTTTGGTCCCTGATGCTTTGTAACCGTATTATTTAGCCATTAAATGAAGTTTCATTTATTTGATTTCAGATTCTGATGTTTCCTTATTTATATTTTAGTCCTTTTATTATTTGTTAAGTTATTTTTGTTAATATTTTACATTGGTCACTATATTTGTGAATATATTATTTTAGCCATTGGCTTGTGTATGGTTTAATTCCTATTTAGTCTTTTAGGTTTCAGTTTTCCTATTTGAGTCTCCTTTTTATTTCTTGTTATATTTTCGTCCTAACATATGTGTTGATGTTTATGACAATTTTATATATCAAGCCTGGAATTTGTGAAATGTTTATTTCAGTCCTTAAATTTTCTGTAATGTTAGTTTGGTTTTATGCCTATTCATGTTTATTGATTTGTGATTAATTTTATTTTGATCATCGTATGTATATTAATGGAATTTATTAACATTTATGTTTTAGTCTTTAAACTGGGTTGCCTTCTATTTTAGTCCATCTTTGTTCTTAGTTTTTATTTTCGATGAGGTTTATGATTTTGATCATCTGTTTTGCATCCTTTTTATTTCGGTCCTTTATGTTGGCTTGTGGGTTCGATTGGGATTAATATTTGATTTAGGCTTAAATTTCTTTTAGGTTCATTTTAGTCACTATCCTAGGTATTATAACATTTTTTGGTTTATATTTGGTTCTGGTTTCAATATTTATAAATGTTACATCTTAGCCACTGATTTAATATTTCATGTGTGTTTCTTTGATATTCGAATCTGGCCACCCCATTTTTAAATACTTTATTTTAGTCCTATTAATGTATGTTATGTCATTTTTGTGAATATTTGACTTTTGGACATTATGTTTGTAATAGTTTCATTCTAGTCCTAAGTTCTTGTGTTGTGATATTTTGTGGATGTTTGAATTCAGCCATCATATTTGCAAATGTTCTATTTTGGTCACTGTCTGACATTTTATTTAATTACTTTTTGATCCTCCATGTTTCTGTGAAATTTCAATTTAGTCATAAGCTTTACTTTTGGGTTATTTTCACTTCTAGTATTTGACTGTTTAATGTTTGTGATATGGGCTCTAAATTATTTTTATTTTATATTTAGTCCTTTAAATTTCGGTTAGTGCTATTTTGGTCCATTAATTTTCTGTTTTTTGCTGTTTAGCCCCCTAAGTTTCTGTTTCTATTATTTTAGCCCCTTAAATGTTTTATATTTATTTTGGTTTGTAATATTTACTAATTTATTTTTAGACATTTATGTATGGATGTGTTTTACTCATTAGTTAATTATTTTGATTATGTAAATAATGTTTTCAATTTCATTTAATGTAAATATTTTATTTTGTATTTCCAATTACATTTATTTTCATTATATCTTTATCTATGTAAGAAATATTCGATTATATTTTCAAGAACACGTATGCGTAGAATGGGCGTGGAAAGTACCATTTGGTCGAAGTGGTACGATCCGATACGGCATTTTAACGACATAGGAACTTGCAATAAGTCGAGTATATTTTACTAATTAATTTATTCAAACAATGCAATGTGTGTTATTTTAAATGACAATTTACTTTATTTTATGTGAATGTAAATTTCAAAATTTTTAATTTGTATTCAATTCACGTTTTCAGTTAATCAATTTATTCGTATGTAAACATTGTTTTTAATTATATTCGATTTGTATTTTTAACATAATCAATGGTAGAATATTCTTTACGAATGAGAATAGTTCGAGTTAGTTGTCCCGATGGAGGGTTGCTAATTTCAAGATTTCCTTTCGAGTTAAAGAATTTTCTCTAATTAAATAATTCGAAGCAAATTAATTAATGTTCGATAAATGGATCATAAATTAACTTTATATTCGATTTGTAATTTCCACCATTTTGACAATGTGTAAGCGACACAGTACCAATTTTGGGCGCTGTGAGGTGCTAATCCTTCCCCACGCGTAACCGACTTCCGAATCCATTTAAATGAATCTTTGGTAACGCATACCGAATTTTGTCTAAAAAATGATTTTTTCTTAAAATTGTTTTAAAAGACGTTTTTAGGTATTCGACCTACCTAACCCAAAGGTCGATGGCGACTCTATTCAATTTATTCCAAATTAATTCCAAATTCCCCAATTTTTCCAAATTAGAGTCATAATCGTTTTTTAAAATAATATTTAATTGTTCCACCTAAAAATGGTTATGACAGCTTGGCGACTCTGCTGGGGACTTTTTTTAGAGAGTCAGGCTGTATGTCGTTTACATATTGTCATCTTGGTGGAAATGATGATTTCTAGTTTTAGTTAATTTATGATCCGCTTATTGAAGTTTTTAATTGCTTCATTTTTAATTATCATACTAACATTTTATCTTTTTGCTTTCAGCTCTGTCCAAGTTTTTGTCGAGTTTTTTCTTTTTCATTTTGAGTCAAAGGTAGGTATGTTCCTCCTCACACACATCACATACATGTGCATAACATAAGCTCCAGACACGAGCTTCGATCCAAATTAGTTGGGGTGAATGCTTTACTCTCGTAAGAATTTATTCTTCGTATGAGTTTTAGCAAATAACTCGTGGGATACATACCTTATACCTTCGTAGGGATTTATTCCTCGTATGGGTATAAGGCAGTGAATCCCCTCGAATTGAACTCGTTCCGCTCGAAACCTGTAATGGGTGAGGATCGAGGGTCTGGTAGCCCAAGGGGGCACCGACATCAAGGACAATTCGAGTACCCTTTTCCCCATTAGAGCCGAAACCAAGCATATAGTGAACCGTCGAACGATCACCCTAGGTATAATCATACTGAACCTTTGTCCGTCAGTAGGTACCCAAAATAGGTGTACACGAAGGAGGAACGATTCTAAACCTTAACCTTTTAAATTTGTAGAATGTTTTTTTTTTTTTTCCGAATAAAAGCATGCGAACTAGATACCATGCGGTTAGGACCAATTTTTTGAAATTATTCATTTTGGGTAGATAACATGTACGGGTAGGACTATTATCTATTTAAAGCATGCTCGGGTAGATATCATGATGGGTAGGTGTTATATTAATAACACTTTTATCTATATCGATTGTCTTACCTATACTAACTAATTTCTTTTATTTTCTTTGTGTGCACTAACTTATTTATTTTCTGTTGTTTTTGTTTTTTTTCATTCTTCTTTACATTGCATCATCATAACATAATGCGAAAATGTTGATCAGCAAGGGGATATTCGAGAGAAAATTTTCACAAGAAGAGATAAAAGTTTTCAATCAAGCGATCGCATACACAGACATGCATTGAGGGCTAAAAAGAAGTCCAGAGTACAAGAATGAGACTTGCTCAAAGATCGTGCATCATTCGAGATTGATATGATAATCCATTGATCCGAGGAGTGATCCAGCAGTATATTTTCATCTACAAGCATTCTATCACTAACAATCAAGGAGTGGCATACAGACTTCAGCACTGTAGAGGCATTAATGGTGTCAGATTACGGAACGCTTTAGGGGCATCAGTTTCAAATACGAAGAGACGAAACGAAGCAGTGAGCTCAAAGATTGTGCAACATTTGAGACTAAAACAATGATCCATTGAGCCAAAGAGTAATCCAACAGTAGATTCTCATCTACAATTATTTCATCGCTATCCATCAAGGAGCGACGCACTGACTTCAGCACCGCCGGGGCACTAATGGTGTCAGATTACAGATCATTGAGGGGCATTATTGAGGACGAAGATCTGAGACGAAGCAGCGATCTATTTCAGACTTAGCATCTAAGCGAATGCATGTCTGTAAAGTGGATTGTCTTGTGAGGCGAAGGCTTTTATCTCTGGTGAAAATTGTTCTAAAATATTCATCGTTGGGATTAACATTTCTGCATTTGCATTTGCATCATTGCATTTTGCACAATATCCATTTAAGCATGTTTACATGCATTAATCATACCTTGCTGGAAACTTGGAGGAAGCACTTCTAACTGTGCAATTGCATTCACACAGTACTGAGAATGGATGCAAAATTTGAGGAATTAAAGAAAGAGCTGAACGAGAGTTTGCAAAAGATGCAAGTTGAGTGGGGGGTTAAAATGGAGCAGATGCAAAAGACCACCGTGGATCGTATCTTGCAAAACCAAAAAGACCTAGTTGACCAAATGGTAGCAAAGATGGCTGAGCTCAACCAAGAAAAAAGCAAAGAAAAGATTTCATTGACCCGTGAAACAGTTAAATGTGTGAAAGCACAGGCTAGTTCGCAACCAATTATCTCGCCCAACAGGATTCCCAGTCACCTAGCGACGAGAAGAGCCAAGAACGAGATCCCAGATAATTTGAAACAGTGGTGCAGAGAGACATTCCATGGAATGAGAGGACAAAACTCTCACAACGGGATGGATGCAACAGAACTAGTACTAGTTCCTAACTTGGTGCTCCCGCCCAAATTCAAGATGCCCGAGTTTGAAAAGTACAGGGGAACCAGTTGCCCCAATGCCCACCTCACGATGTTTATTCGAAGAATGACTGGATATACTAACAATGATCAGATGTTGATCCACTGCTTTCAAGACAGTTTGATTGGACCCGCTTCAAGGTGGTACCACCAACTGAGTCGTTCTCAAGTCCGCTCCTGGAGGGATTTGGCTAGTGCTTTTCTGGGCCAATACAAGCACATGATTGATATGGCCCCCGATCGAACAATGCTTCAGAATATGGGGATGAAGAATTATGAGAGTTTTCGACAGTACGCACAACGATGGAGGGATATTGCATCTCAAGTGCATCCACCAATGACTGAAAGAGAGTTCATCACTCTATTCATAGATACATTACAGTCTCCTTATATCGACTACATGATAGGGGTTGCCACTAAGAGTTTCTCTGACATTGTCATGTGTGGAGAAATGATTGAAAGAGCTATTAATAATGGCCAGATATGTGGTACTAGCCATACTGACATTGAGGAAAGAGCTGAGGTCAGTCTAGTGGATTTAACTAATCTGGGGACCGTGTCTCATAATATTTTTCGTAAAAAGACATGCATCAATCCAATTCCGATGACATATGAGGAATTGCTCCCAGCTCTAATTGAGAACAACCTGGTGATTCCAGTTCAATCCAAACCAAGAACTGACCCATATCCTGAAGGCCATGATATTAATGCCATATGCAGCTATCACATTGGGATCTCAGGGCATACCACTGAGAATTGTAGGGCATTAAAGTGCAAGGTCCAAGATCTGATCGATTCAGGGACATTAACGTTCAATGTGTAATGGGGCATTCTGATCGGAAGTCGGTCGGGGCATCCATCAGGAGATTTTGTTGCATTCTCATGCATGACATCTTGTTTGAATTTGTTTTTCTTTGTTCTTCTTATGTTTAAATTTTTGTAAGTCACTTGACGTTCGAACATTGTAAATAAAATACTTCCTTTTGAAAAAATAACAATGAGCAAATTTTAATCTTGAATTCTTTGAATATCATTTTAATTAAAAGCATTTTAATAATTGAGGTTGTAAATCTTTGACAAATGACAAGATTGAACCCTGCAAAATAATGACCCCTTGATCCTGATCCAGAGGTACACCATAATACATACCATTTTCTTGCAGGGACCGAGCTAGTTTTCTGTTCACATAAAGAGTCAATCAAAGGGTTTTGGCATTCAGGTATGTGTTAGGAGCGAATAAAATGGGGCAACTAGCACATGAGATTGCAAAACTAATTGGTTATTATTTCTGTTCATGACGTTCAATGATGATCATAATCTTCTCAGATTGAATGGTCAAGTAGATGAATCTAGTTTAGGTCAGTTGCTTGGGAATTGAACTCTAACGATGAGATTTTCTGACCTTCAACAAACACTGAGACTATAACAGGTTGTCCTCAGCGAGCTTAAGAAATGGAATCCGTAAACAAACAAACAAAAACATATATGTATACAATAAAGCTGAGCTATTCCGCTAAAGCAATTGGTAATAGAGGAAATTCGAAAGCCCTGGCTTTATGAATAGATTACATTCAAACCATGACATTGATCGGGTACTTGGCAATCCGGTGTATGCTCCACTGTGGTTGTCAAGTCGAAGACTTTGGGATGACATGAATCCTTCAGCTAGCTTGATAAAGGCAATTATAAAATATATGTACAATAAAGCTGAATTCAGCTAGCCAAACAATGGCAAATTAAATCAAATTTACTAAATAAGGAGTTTCGGCGAATATGGACTAAGGGAGTTGAGGAACACCTGTTATAGTCGACTTCACACGAGCACTTAGAATTCTCGTTTTTAGACCGATATTTCTGCACTACCTTGACTAGGTAAGTCTACGAAGCTTAAACAAATTGAAGATTTCAGAGAACTGAAACAAAAGTGTTCTAAAGAGTTTAGCAAGTGACTATGCTAGTTGTGCCATTTTGTTCGCCTCCGATTAAAATGCCAAATCAAGAAAGAGGGGTATGTCATTACCTTCACGAGGACCAATGGATGAAACACACCTTAGAATTTAGGTAGCCAACCTCTAAACCCACCTGTCGATCTTGATATTTGTCAAAGATTTGTAACTATCAATGATTAAAAGAGCATTTAATTCTTTTGATATCCAATGAATTCATGTTTTATGATTGGCTTCAATTGTGAAACTTAGAAGGAGGTAATATTTTTCAAAATTTTGAAAATTCAAGAAGAAGAAAAACATTTTCAAACAAGATAATATCTCCGGCGGAAATATCTTGGAATTCAACAAATATATCTCCGAAGCTCAGAATCAAAGTTGAATCAAAGAAGCTATTTTGGGGCAAAATTTGATGGGACAAACAAATGGTCTCAGGTAAAGGTTTGCAAGAGTACACCATGGTGGAAATACGGACAAGTTGAATCAATGATAGACTGCTCTCGCGATCATTCTCCTTCTAGATCGAGAAAAGTATATACATACATACACATACATACATACATACATACATCCATGATACATAAAATTTGCATCAAACATTTATCATCATGTGTATTAAAGACATTTTTCTCCTCACTTGAGGACAAATTCAATAAAAGAAGATCAAATAAATTTCATCTTGACATCTATCATAACTTCCAAAATAGTTAGTCAAAATTGCATCATTCTGATCTTTTCAGGAAATTAGAGCTCGGAAATAACCAGGTGTTTTCAACCTGAAAGAACAATGCAATCCACATATTTGGCTTCCTGAAGTCAACAATCAGATCTTCTGAAGATGTTTCCTCAACATGCAGGAATCAATAGATAAACTTTGAGCTATTGAGATTATTTTCTTTTAAAAAAATAAAGTGTCGTATCACTTGAGATAGTTTTCTTAAAAACAAATTTTATTTTGTCTCGCTTGAGACAACTTTCTCTTTAAAACAAATTTCATCTCGCTTGAGACACTTTTCCCCAAATTTTGAGAATTTTAAAACAAATTGTGTTTCGCTTGAGACATTTTTCCTTTGAGATACAAATTTTGAATTTGATTCACTAAAAACAAAATTAATCTCACCTTAGATTGTTGTTTCTTTCAAAACAAATTTTGTCTCGCTTGAGACCTTTTCCCTTTGAGATCCAAATTTCGGATTTGTTTCACATTAAACAAAGTTGATCTCACTTGAAATCGTTTCTCAAAAACAAACTTTGTCTCGCTTGAGACAACTTCTCTAAAAACAAATTTTGTCTCATTTGAGACTATATCTTAAAGCAAATTTCGTCTCGCTTGAGACATCATTTTCTCTCATAATACAAATTTCAAGGTTGTTGTACTTAAAGCAAAATTAATATCACTTGATATTCTCAAAGCTGATTTGTCTCGCACGAGACATTTCCCCTCTTAACAAATCCTGAAATTGTTTCATTTGAAACAAAATAAACGCTTTGGAAAACACCTTTGAGATTATTTCCATATAAACAAAATCGACAATATTTGAATCTTTTAAAACGATTTTTTATCTCTTAAAGACAATTTCTTTTGAAAAAAATCTTTGGGTTTGTTTCTCTTGAAAAAAAAATCTTTGAGTTTGTTCCTCTTGAAAAAATCTTTGAGTTTGCTCCTTTTGAATAAAAATCTTGGAGTTTGTTCCTTTTGAATAAAAATCTTTGAGTTGTTTCTTTTGAAAAATATCTTTGAGTCTATTTATTTTGAAACAAAGTTTTGTCTCTCTTGAGACAATTTCGTGAAAAATCTTTGAGTCTGTTTCCTTTGAAACAAAACAAACATCTTTGAGATCATTTCCCTTTAAACGAATTTTGTCTCATTTGAGACAGTTTTCCTTTAAACAATCTTTGAGTCATTTCCTTTGAAACAAAATTTTGTCTCTTTTAAGAGACAGTTGCTTTTGAAACATATCATCTTTTGGGTTTGTTTCTTCTGAAACAAATCTTTAATTTGGTTTCTCTTGAAACCATAACTTTTAGATGGCCAGCCGTCCTCATCACGTAGGAACCGTGTTATCACCTTTAGATGGCCAGAACTCTTCATCACGTATGAGCCGTGTCATTCCCCGACCAGATCTCTTCATCACGTATGAGCCGTGTCACCCTAGATAACTAGCCGTCCTCATCACGTAGGAACCGTGTTATCACCTTTAGATGGCCAGAACTCTTCATCACGTATGAGCCGTGTCATACCCCGACCAGATCTCTTCATCACGTATGAGCCGTGTCACCCTAGATAACCAGCCGTCCTCATCACGTAGGAACCGTGTTATCACCTTTAGATGGCCAGAACTCTTCATCACGTATGAGCCGTGTCATTCCCCGACCAGATCTCTTCATCACGTAGGAGCCGTGTCAACCATAGATAACCAAACTCTTCATCACGTATGAGCAGTGGCGTCCCCAACAATCAACATTATCCAATTTATAGGAAAAAGAAAGAGAACCAGACAAAAACGTGTTGTATTGTCGTCTTTGCCCTATTCTTGTTAACACAAGAATGTGCAAAGAGGGGCAGCTGTAGACACCCGTTTTTGTCCGGGTCTTTTTTGTATATTATTATTATCGTTATTTTTATTATTATTATTATTATTTATTATTAATATTACATTTTACATATTTTGCAGGCCAAAGCCCAATACAACAAGGCCCAACCAAGGCCCAACAGAGGCCCAACAACCCGAAGCCCAATTGGCCCAATCCCAGAGCCCAACAACCAAATCAGATTAGGGTTTCAAACCCTAAAACAAATTAGGGTTTCAAACCCTAAATCCCCTATCCAGCCGCCGCCACCGCCAGCAGCAAGTTGCACTTCCCACCGCCGTCGTCACTGCTGCCGGTCCATCTCATCGTCGCCGTCATCATTAACAGAGGCCGAACAGTGATAGAAACAGTGAAAAAAAACAATCAACAGAAACCAAATCAATATCAACTTATCAAATACAGTGGCCTAAATCTGAAAACCCATTAAAATAACACCCAAAAATCCCGAAAAATCTGGACTTTATTCACCCAAATCAGAGAAATCAAACCCTATTCATAGACCTCATCATCTCACCAAACGAAGTAAAAAAAAATCAGCATGCAAAGCAAGATAAAAGGAAAGAGCAAAGAGAACAGAGAGCAAGGGGGGTGATAACAAAAAAAAGGGAGAGACCATTCGGGTTTAGAAAAAAATCAGAAAGGAAAAAGAGAGGAACCGAAGCTTACCCATAACCGACCACCATTGCTTCATCGGGGTGATTAGGCTCTATCTTTAGAGGTATATTTTTTTTTTACCTTTCGGATTTGGGGGTTTCGGGTTTGGTTGTGAGTGGGGGTTTAGTTTCAGGTCAATTTTAAGGGGAAACTGTGTAGTTTGTGAGACCCCGTGGCCACCGTTCTACGGTGGCTGGGGTTGAGTGCTCTGTTTGGCTGTTGCGGCGAGGGAGAAAGGAGAGTAGAGAGAGGGAAAGGAAGGAGGCTGAGAGAGGGGTGAAAATGATTTAGGGTTCGGTTAATAACCTTAAAATGGGATTATATCCCAGTTTCAAAAACGACGCCGTTTAGAGGTTTCCGTGTTTTCATATTAAGGGGTAAACTACTCTTTTGGTCCCTGATGCTTTGTAACCGTATTATTTAGCCATTAAATGAAGTTTCATTTATTTGATTTCAGATTCTGATGTTTCCTTATTTATATTTTAGTCCTTTTATTATTTGTTAAGTTATTTTTGTTAATATTTACATTGGTCACTATATTTGTGAATATTATTTTAGCCATTGGCTTGTGTATGGTTTAATTCCTATTTAGTCTTTTAGGTTTCAGTTTTCCTATTTGAGTCTCCTTTTTATTTCTTGTTATATTTTCGTCCTAACATATGTGTTGATGTTTATGACAATTTTTATATATCAAGCCTGGAATTTGTGAAATGTTTATTTCAGTCCTTAAATTTTCTGTAATGTTAGTTTGGTTTTATGCCTATTCAGGTTTATTGATTTGTGATTAATTTTATTTTGATCATCGTATGTATATTAATGGAATTTATTAACATTTATGTTTTAGTCTTTAAACTGGGTTGCCTTCTATTTTAGTCCATCTTTGTTCTTAGTTTTTATTTTCGATGAGGTTTATGATTTTGATCATCTGTTTTGCATCCTTTTTATTTCGGTCCTTTATGTTGGCTTGTGGGTTCGATTGGGATTAATATTTGATTTAGGCTTAAATTTTCTTTTAGGTTCATTTTAGTCACTATCCTAGGTATTATAACATTTTTTGGTTTATATTTGGTTCTGGTTTCAATATTTATAAATGTTACATCTTAGCCACTGATTTAATATTTCATGTGTGTTTCTTTGATATTCGAATCTGGCCACCCCATTTTTTAAAATACTTTATTTTAGTCCTATTAATGTATGTTATGTCATTTTTTGTGAATATTTGACTTTTGGACATTATGTTTGTAATAGTTTCATTCTAGTCCTAAGTTCTTGTGTTGTGATATTTTGTGGATGTTTGAATTCAGCCATCATATTTGCAAATGTTCTATTTTGGTCACTGTCTGACATTTTATTTAATTACTTTTTGATCCTCCATGTTTCTGTGAAATTTCAATTTAGTCATAAGCTTTACTTTTGGGTTATTTTCACTTCTAGTATTTGACTGTTTAATGTTTGTGATATGGGCTCTAAATTATTTTTATTTTATATTTAGTCCTTTAAATTTCGGTTAGTGCTATTTTGGTCCATTAATTTTCTGTTTTTTTGCTGTTTAGCCCCCTAAGTTTCTGTTTCTATTATTTTAGCCCCTTAAATGTTTTATATTTATTTTGGTTTGTAATATTTACTAATTTATTTTTAGACATTTATGTATGGATGTGTATTTTACTCATTAGTTAATTATTTTGATTATGTAAATAATGTTTTCAATTTCATTTAATGTAAATATTTTATTTTGTATTTCCAATTACATTTATTTTCATTATATCTTTATCTATGTAAGAAATATTCGATTATATTTTCAAGAACACGTATGCGTAGAATGGGCGTGGAAAGTACCATTTGGTCGAAGTGGTACGATCCGATACGGCATTTTAACGACATAGGAACTTGCAATAAGTCGAGTATATTTTACTAATTAATTTATTCAAACAATGCAATGTGTGTTATTTTAAATGACAATTTACTTTATTTTATGTGAATGTAAATTTCAAAATTTTTAATTTGTATTCAATTCACGTTTTCAGTTAATCAATTTATTCGTATGTAAACATTGTTTTTAATTATATTCGATTTGTATTTTTAACATAATCAATGGTAGAATATTCTTTTACGAATGAGAAATAGTTCGAGTTAGTTGTCCCGATGGAGGGTTGCTAATTTCAAGATTTCCTTTCGAGTTAAAGAATTTTCTCTAATTAAATAATTCGAAGCAAATTAATTAATGTTCGATAAATGGATCATAAATTAACTTTATATTCGATTTGTAATTTCCACCATTATGACAATGTGTAAGCGACACAGTACCAATTTTGGGCGCTGTGAGGTGCTAATCCTTCCCCACGCGTAACCGACTTCCGAATCCATTTAAATGAATCTTTGGTAACGCATACCGAATTTTGTCTAAAAAATGATTTTTTCTTAAAATTGTTTTAAAAGACGTTTTTAGGTATTCGACCTACCTAACCCAAAGGTCGATGGCGACTCTATTCAATTTATTCCAAATTAATTCCAAATTCCCCAATTTTTCCAAATTAGAGTCATAATCGTTTTTTAAAATAATATTTAATTGTTCCACCTAAAAATGGTTATGACACTAGTGTTGGGACAGCCTACTATCTTACCTCCCCCTTATCCCATTACATATGGGAACAAGGGACAACCATCTCTTATGTGCAGTTTTAGTGAAAAACTGCAATGTTTGGCCGAGAAAAGTAGTTTTGCTTTTGCGGATATTCTATGGCAAATTTAGAATAATGTTAGAAAATTATTTTTAACGTTAAAAGTATGTTAAATATGTTTTTTTTAAATATCTTTAAAAATATTTTAAGACTTAAATGTAAGTATTATTTTTAAAAGAGTTAATTGCATCACACATCCTCAAAGTATGACTCTTATTCTAAATTAGCCCCTAAACTTTTAAAGTTTCAATTTCATCTCTAAACTATGATTATCATTCTAAATTAGTCCTCAAACAAACTTTTGAACATTTTATTTTCATTCTCAAACTATGATCTTTATTTTAAATTAGTCCTCAAACTTTTTAAACATTTCAATTTCATCCCAAACTATACATATATACTAATCACATCCCCCGTTAATAAAATTGCTAGGTCAAGTTATATTATTATATGTTTGAAAAAAAATAAAATTTAGGTTAAACTATGCTTGAAACTAATTGCATATTTGGATGGCTTTGGGGATAAAATTGAAAGATTCAAAAGTTTGGGGACCAATTCAGAATGAGGATCATAGTTTGGGGATGAAATTGGAATGTTAAAAATTTGAAGGACTGATTTAAAATAAAAATCATAGTTTGGAGATGAAATTAGAATATTCAAAAGTTTAAGATCTAATTTAAAATGAGGATCATAGTTTGGGGACATACGATGCAATAAACTCTTTTTTAAAATTATATTTTAAACCTTTTTGGAGATTTTGTTTACCACTATGATCCGTTGAAAGTTAGTTTCCTTTAATTTTTGTTAAACACTAAAAAAAAATCATTGAACTCTTGCAATTCGTTTACCCTCTTCAAGTTTGATTCATTTAGCCTTAAATTCTTATTTATAATAATTTATTTAATATAATATAAAATAAATCGAACCATTCTTAAAAACAATGTTATTTCATTAAATTGTTTTAAAAACAAATACATATTACTTTACTTTTAAAAAGTAATATGATTCAGAGTGACTCTATTCAATATTAATGTAAATATAATCATGAGGTTTAATTAACATGAGAAATTTGATTCACGTAATGACTGAAAGTGAAATCTCAACTGCTTTGGAAAAGAGTCCAAGATTTAAAATTTTTAATCCATACAATTTTGGCTATATTAAATAAAAAAATAAACATTTAAATTAGAAAAACATGGGTTGCGTAAACTTTAATTTATATAAATCCATAAACTGATCTAATTAGGATTAAAAATTGCAGTTTATCAAGTCTATACATATCTTCAGAGTATTGGTGGGCCTAAATGATATCATCAAACACGTAATATCCAGTTCTGTTTTAACTTCATTGACTGACTTTAAGTTAATCTTGGAAAGCACTCAAGCTCTCTTAACTCGATAGAACAAGTCATCAATTTTCTAAAGCGTTTATTCATTATTCACAATTACTTTATTCAATCGCCGGTAGTCAATGTATAACCTCATGAATTCATCCTTGACCTGAACCCATTGATCCATATCCATTGACATGAACCATTTTGATTGTTGATCGTTCTAACCATTGACCATTGATTTTTATAATTGACAATTAATTATTGACTTCAACTTTGACCTGTTTGCTAAAATACTCGATTCTAACTCTTTTTTTAATGTATTAATTGATTCAATTATCTTTGACTTTTTTAAAATATCCAAACAATTTTGGAGGATGTACTGTTCGAATCAAGTCACATATATGAAGTTTTGGTGAAGAAATGTGATTTGGGCATTACCTTAGTAAATTGAGGGTTGTATGAATATTTTAAATCCTATTGAGTATGCCATCCTCTAATCCTGCAACAAGCAACGGACTACTAGTAGGAAGAGCTTCATGCCCAAGCATCCAAAGTAGCTTTATTTTAGGTAAAGTTGCCATCGAGGACAAGACTATCTACAACTATGAATTACCCGGTGCACTACTCTTTCACCTCCATCAACCAGCGATAGCCCGATCCTGTCGAGTACGTGCCAGAAGAATGTTGGCCTCAAATCAACAAATCATTCTGCACCGGAGCTTCCTGTCCACCAATATAAACAATAGAAACCACAATGCGTCTTGTGCCACCCCAATGATCTACGTGCATACTGCTCCGTGCATGAGAAGGTTTGTCTCTTAACTTTGTGGTTAATATTCTACATTCAGATATAATTTAACAGAGTTGAATTTTCAGATAAATGCATGTGATAATTTCCTTAATAAATTTGATTTGGCACACGTTTTCTTTGTAAAATCTTTAACAATTTTAATATATTTTTTAAACATGTGAGATATAAGACATAGCCATGAACTTATTTTGCAAACGATTTTCCAATTTTTACGTTTTATTTTATTTATAAAAAATCGTCAAATTTGATTCTAAAATAGAAATTAAAGTTGAACCAACCACTTTACGAATAATAAGCCCCCCAACCCCCCAAATTCACGTTATTGGCAGGCGATTGACTCGGAATCCCCTGGACCTAAACCATTTTTGTTCCCAACAAAATCGCCATTTCTATAGTTGTCATGTACCCCCTAAATTTATCGTCCATCATTTAGTAATAATTGATGGTTAAGAAAAGCAAAGATAAGATCAAAGGGCTTTGGAGTTGGCGTTCGTCCCTTGCTCCAACAATTTGAGTGTATGAATTCAATGCAAATCCAACCATTTGCGTCTCGTCTCCGAGCCCTTCACTTCTTTTCTGATATTTTCTCTCAAATCTCTGCTGTTTTTTTATATACACTTGGGATTTTGTTTTAGCTTTTTGGCTCTTTTGTCAGCTTGATTTAGTGTATTCATATTTCGGGACGGGGATGGAGAGACGGAAGATGGGAGACACCAACACAATGTTCGAAGAGTCCGATAGTATTGGTGGTAAATCCCAGTTCGGGGACATGAAGGATTCGGACCCTGTCATGGCCGTCAATGCTCCTATGACTGCATCAGATGATTTGTTGCTTGCTTACAGCAACACACATCATCTAATTGTCCTCCATTTATCGAAGCCAACAGATTGAGTTGTGATGCTTCACCCTTAACCATGTCACCATGGAACCACACCGCACCTACGGACAAACCTTCATGGGACCCTTTCGACGGCAATGGCCAGGTTCCAGCTAATAGTCTCATCGGCTCGCTTACGCGTGAAGAGGGACATATTTATTCCTTGGCAGCCAGAGATGAGCTCCTTTACACCGGCTCCGATAGCAAGAACATTCGTGTGTGGAAGAATCTCAAAGAATTCTCTGGCTTCAAATCGAACAGTGGATTGGTTAAGGCCATTGTGATATCAGGTGAAAAAATTTTCACTGGCCATCAAGATGGGAAGATTCGTGTTTGGAAGGTCTCGATTAAGAACCCTTCCTTTCATAAACGAGCTGGAACATTGCCAACACTTAAAGATATCCTCAAAAGTTCTTTTAAACCGAGCAATTACATTGAAGTGAGACGCAAACGTTCACTATGGATCAAACACTCGGATGCGGTGTCTTGTTTGAGCTTAAACGAGGAACAAGGTCTTCTTTATTCAGCCTCATGGGACCGGACCTTTAAGGTTTGGAGAATTTCGGATTCTAAATGCCTTGAATCGGTTAATGCACACAACGACGCCGTTAACTCGGTAATTGCGAGCTCGGGTGAAATGGTTTTCACTGGTTCGGCAGACGGAACAGTTAAATTGTGGAAAAGGGAACTGCTTCGGAAAGGAACGAAGCATACCTTGTCTCAAACGATTATACAACAAGAATGTGCGGTAACAGCATTAGCAATCATTACCTCTGCAGGTCCAGCATTGTATTGTGGCTCCAGCGATGGCGTGATCACATACCGGGATAATGTGAAGGAATTCTCCCAGGGAGGAGAACTTAAAGGGCACAAGCTGGCGGTTCTATGTCTCGAAGCAGCCGGGAACTTGTTGATTAGTGGTTCAGCCGATAAGACTATATGTATTTGGCGTAGGGATGGTAAGGTACACACGAGCCTTTCGGTGCTAACAGGGCATACAGGGCCTGTGAAGTGCTTAGCAGTGGAAAAGGACAATGAATCGAAAAAGGAGCAGCGGTGGATCGTGTACAGCGGGAGCCTCGATAAGTCGGTGAAGGTATGGAGAGTTTCGGAGTTTCCGCAGGTGATGCCGATGCAGCCTAAACATCAGCACCAGGCGAGTTATGACGCAGAGTCTTTCGCAAAGGATGGGAGGACCAAGTCCACCAGCATACACAGCAGGAGTGGGACGTACTGATATTGAATACAAGTTTTCTCTTTCGGGGTTTGCTTAAAACAGAGAGGGATTAAATTTATTTTGAGAAATTTTCTTTGGCTATATATTGTAAAGATTGTTATTGATTTGGTGAATTAATTACTAATAATAAATTTTGATTTACACAATCTTACTGGTCTGGTTAGGCCAAGACAAATGGATGAACCAATCTCCTACCCAACAAACAAGTCCCAAGACAATGCTAACTTCAACTATGAATATCAGGAACCATGGAGGAAGACAAGATTTTATACATGACGTATGTATAATATTTTAAAAGAAATAAATCTTAGAAGATGAAAATAAATTATTAAAAATATCTATTATAAATTTAAATTTTTTAAGAGATTATTTTTCTATCTTTATACTATTATATTCTTCATCTTTACATTCACGGTTTTTTTTCCCGTTTAAACTGACCCAATTATCTTATGAACCAATATGAGAAATCGACCCATAACCCGTTTACCCCAACTCTAAATTAGAAATCCTAACCTAATCTATCCCTCATCAACCGCCACCGCTAGCCACCTTCACTGGTCCCATCAGTGTCCATAGCATTTCTAGTAAAGATTAATTAAGGAACAGAGGATGACGAGAGAAGATCTGCTCCCTTCCCTACTGCACGAGGAGCCTCTGGATTGGTTGAGACCCCAGCCCCGAGGGTCTTTAAAATATCCAAAATAAAAAATGAAGAATAAGGGAGTAATTAAGACTTAAAAAATAGCACCAAACATACGATTTCGTTGGTAAATGAATTATTGTTATTATTTGAAATATCGAGTTTGAGCATTATAAATATCAAGAGACATGAATATATTTATCTAAATTAATCAAAATTAAAAAAAAACTCAAAAATAAGAAAAAGAAAATAAAGAGAGGAATTTTGGAAAAATTATTCTATGAACCATTTCCATCATATCATATATGGTCCTTAATAAGTAGTTTTGTTCCTAATGAATATTAAATCATATTATTAAAGAAAGGAAAGTATCAACCGAAATTTTTTAACCATTTACTATAGAGATTATTGAAAAAAAAGACAATCTTAATCAATCACGTTGGCCGAAAATAGCATTATTTACATATCAAGCATATATATTTCATGCTGTGAACATTGAAACATTTTAAATCATGAATATAGCACAGGTCTTCTAACAAAAGGCGGGCAAAGCCCTAACTTTCAGGATTTTTATGCTCTTATCTTGTAATCCTATCTTGATTACGTCCAATTCCCCGTTCGACAAAGGGTCCATTTATATATAATAAAAGGTTCCCTTTATATACGATAATAGCATTGTAAATTAGCCGAAAATATCATACGCTAGTTATCATAATTTTGGATGAGTTAAATATTCTCATCAAATGCTACTAAGCTTAAGATGGCTTATTTATAACAGAAGGATCCCAGCTATGCATTCATTTCAATACACTTCAAATCTTGCTAATCTTTAGACTATTTGGAGCATGAAAACATGGGTCGATTTCTAAATATTAAAAATAATATTTTTGAGATCTAAAAATTGAAATTTTATCCAATTCAAATAATATTTTTGGGACCTATTTCTTTTAAAAAGAACATGGAACAAGCAAACTTCATGCACGTTAGATATTTCCCAACAGGAAAGACAAACTATTATCTGGTTTTTGTGGTGTCTCTAACAGTTGAGAAGAGTCAAGTCATTGAAGATTCAGCATAATCTAATTTCCAGCTCGGCCTTCAGAGGGTTAACTCCAGGTTAAGTAACATGTCTGAATGTGACAAAGAGCTGGGATCTAATTTTTCCTTCAGCATATTATCCGACACTTGAAGAAGCTCTGCCTTTTCTACGTCCACCTATAGCAAAAACCTAAATTAATCATTCCATCGCTATCTAATACATACTGATAGTAAATTCAACTTTGCAATCGTGAACCCATCTAGTGGTCTCATTGGTTTAAGAGAGTTGTTCTTCATACAGATTCTAGGTTCGAACAGTGTGTCTAGAAGGTGTGTGTATTGTCAATAATTAATAAAGATTATGAATAGATAAAGAAAACTTTGCAATCGTACCTTTGCATCATTCAACTTAAAATGTTGAGCCATTTTCATGGCTTGATTTGCTCAGATTATTTCTATCCATTGAGGATAACCATGAATATCTGCAATCATGGGAGGAAAAACAGCAAGATGAAGTATCACAGTCCCAGCTATGATGAAGAGGAGATCTATAAAGAGAAGGAAAGAATAGAGGATCGAAGGCAAAAATTTTATACTGAAAATAGGATAAAATTTTAGATAAACTACACCATTGGTCACTAAAGTTCAGTTTAATTTATCTTTTCACTACTAAAGTTTAAAAAGTTATAAATGATCATTAACAAGATTGATTTATAATAAAACGATGACTCAATCGTTAACACTTATTACTCGGGTAACGACAATCCTACATGGCATTACATGATACCACCACTGATTGAGTGATTGTTTTATTGCAAACTGATAACATTTTCTTACCCAAATAATGAAGGTTAATGGATCAACGTTCATTTTATTATAAATCGATAACATTAGTGATTATTTTATAACTTTTTAAACTTTAATGGTGAAAAAAACTAACCCAAAGTTTAGTGACTAATGGCATAATTACCCTAAAGTTTTCTATTGAAAGAGTTTTCTTAAGTAACGAAACAAGAACCTTGGCAACCTTCTTTGAATTTGACCATTGACGAATATAAAAAAGCCACGGCATAATCAATTATATTAGGTTAAAACCATTATTAAACCGTAAGGGTTCCAATTTTAACTAAAAGAAAGAAAGAAAGAGGGTTTCCATTCATTAATGTAAAACTTGTAAGACGTTATTTTTAAAAAAATTTATATAATAGTTTTAAACACTTATAAAATCTGAATTAATTCATATTTTAACTTTAAATTTTATTATATTCGCTTATAATAATATTGCAATTACAATTTAAAACATCAACATATATTAGTTTGTACAATCACACCAAAAATAACACATAAAACATACATTTAATATCACCTTCTAGACTCTAGTTTGTATTATTATTGCAGATAAGACAATGAAACCTTAGTTTAGAATATCATTTTTTTTAAAGTGACTTTATTTAAAACTAGTCATACAATTTAACATAGAAGATGTGAACCGGACATATCTACAATGTTATAGTGGATATTTCAAGCCATAATCAAAGATACAAAAATAAAAATAAAACAGAAAATAGTATTAAGAACTTTGGACTAATATGTTATCTTTAAATTTCATAAGTGTTTAAAAGATTTCATGTAAAAAATAATTAAAAAATAATAAATCATTAATGAAAAATGAATAAGAATTTAAGTGGGACTTCTAGATTTGGAGTGAGAGAAATATTTTAATTGAAAATGATGATAAAAATTATAAAAAAACCAAAATCATGAAAATATATAAAAAAAATTATTTAAAAATTTATCAAATCATAGTTGGACTTGGACATATGTTATGTATTAATAAAAAAGTTAAAACTGTTGCATATTATTCTCATCTACTCAATATCAAAATATAAATGAACTAAATTATTATTATTTTCAAGAGAAATTTATTTGTTCAATTTTAAATTGGTAAAGACCTAAAGGATGTTTAAACCAAAATATTTAAGCCAATTAACTATAACTTTAAATTTAAATCAAAATGTTTACTTTTTAAAAATATATCAAATAACTCCAACAGTTAAAAGAAGTTTTATTATTTTTAGAGGTTTTGAGCTCAAGTAGTTACTGGGTGTGTAAATGATCAATTGCTGAGAATGATTCTGAAAAAATATTATTAACTTATTAGTATTATTAAAAAAATAGTTATTTTTGTAACAGAGATTATAAGTACAAAGACATGCGCTGAACTTTAACCATTAATTGTTAATGCACAACATATTAATATTCAAGTGTGTGATTATTCTCATAAACTAACAATTGTATTTATATTTTGTTTTTATATTAATATTAATATTTTTATGATAAAATTTAAATAAAAGTATTTTTAATTGCTAAACAATGTGGCCAAATAATTGAAAATTTCATAAAATATTACTGAATCTTGGACAGGTATAATTAGGATTACTACATCCGATTTAGATATAAAAGCCTTCGATCAGCCATCTTCATCAAAATCTATGTACTCTAATGAACCACAAACAACGACAGACAACATGTTGGACTGAAACAGTCTACGGCCAAGGATACGTGTCATGTACGATCCTATCGAATTAATGTAAATTAGACAAAGTATTATTTAATTTTTCAACTTGGTGAAGATAGAGAAGACAAAATGGTCAGCTTCTGTGATCAAAACAAATTAAGGGAAACAGATCGAGAGAGGAGAAGGGGATATTGCAGTTTACAGACTGTCCTCACCGTTGGTTCCTCGGCGGGCGGTGAGGTTGTTAATGGTTTGAGAGAATAACAAGGGTTGGTATCATCAGCTATTCCGCATGATACTCTTTCATCCAGATCAACAATCTCTGTGCTTTGGGCCGTCAATCCCATGTCTGTTCGCTTGTCAGTGCACTTAATTGTTCTATACATCTGCATGAACACAGAACAATAATGACAAGGAAAAAGTTCAAAGATTCAAGCAGTTGTGTCAATGATTAAGAAATATACTGAACAGATACTATTTTTAATCACCCGTATTATTAAAAAAAATGAAGATTGCCCACAGAGTATACCTACCTGCAAGTGATGTTGGAAATAAAACACTCACACAAACAACTTTTATTGAAACTCAAACAAATATTACAAGAGTACTCTCACTCAAAAACAAGAACTACAACTCACTCTTATAAGACTTTGCTTCTTCACTCACTTAGAAGCTCTTAATTTTTCTTGATGCTTAAAACTAAAATGGGAAGGGGTATTTATACTACTCAAGAACAATCCTACACCACACAAATAAACTAATTTAAACCATTACAAATTCAACAAATATCTAACTCTCACCTAACTAAATTGATGTAAGCAATGACATCATTAATTAAATGATGTAAGCAATGACATCTTTAATTAAATGATGTAAGTAATGACATCAATTTAGTTTGGGTTTGGGTTTAGGCTCCCATAATGGATCAAGTTTATGATCCAACACCCTCCCTTAAACTTGATCTCGTGACCCCTAGTAGGTTCCTTAATCTTAAGAAGTCTTCGATGGTCAGTGGCTTGGTAAAAATATCAGCAACTTGATCTTGTGACTTCACATATTCAACTTCCACATCTTTTCTTGCAACACACTCCCTTATATAGTGGTAGCGAATATCAATGTGCTTGCTTCGATCATGGAATACTGGATTCTTCGCTAAGGCAATGGCTGACTTGTTGTCGACACAAACCTTGGTAGGCTCTTCTTGTATCAAACCAATCTCCTTCAATAGATTTCTAAGCCAATTGCATGACAAACACATGAAGTAGCAGCAACATATTCCGCTTCACAAGTGGACAATGTGACAATCGGTTGTTTCTTTGACATCCATGTGAATGCAATATCTCCCATGAAAAATACGAATCCAGTAGTGCTCCTTCGATTATCTATGTCTCCACCCCAATCACTATCGCTATATCCAACAAGCTTGTAATCATTAGAAACTGAATAGAACAAGCCAAAGTCAATTGTACCTTTCAGATAGCGAAGAATTCTCTTTGCAGCTTTAAAATGGATGGTTGTTGGGGATTCCATGTAGCGACTAACCAATCCAACTGCGTGAAGAATATCGGGTCTCGTGCAAGTTAGATAGCGTAGACTTCCTACCAAACTTTTGAAGAATGTTGGATCTACACTTTCACCTTCTTCATTTTTGGTCATCTTGATCCCGTATTCTGCCGGTGTGCTTATTGGCTTACAGTTCTCCATCTTGAACTTCTTCAGTATCTCCTTTGCATAGCTTTCCTGTGAAATGAAAATTCCATCATTTTGTTGCTTAACTTCAATGCCAAGGTAGTACGCCATGAGCCCCATGTCTGTCATCTCGAATTCTTTCATCATCACATCCTTGAATTCATTAAACATGCTTGGGTTGCTTCCAGTGAAGATCAAATCGTCCACGTAGAGGCACACGATCAAAATATCTTCATCTTTGATCTTGATATATAGAGCATGCTCGTAGGGACATTTGTTGAAACCATTCTCTTGGAAGTACTTGTTGATTCGGCTATTCCATGCCCTTGGTGCTTGTTTTAGCCCGTAAAGAGCCTTCTTCAACTTCAACACCTTGTCTTCATGCCCTTTGACTTCATAGCCTGATGGTTGCTGAATGTAAAGTTCCTCTTCAAGAACTCCATTTAGGAAGGCGGACTTTACATCCATCTGTTGTATCTTCCACTTGTTTTGAGCTGCCAAAGAAATGATTAGTCTGATAGTCTCCAATCGAGCAACAGGAGCAAATACCTCATCATAGTCAATTCCAGCCTTTTGACTATAGCCTTTAGCAACTAGCCTCGCCTTGTGCCTTTCAATCTCTCCTTTGGCATTTTGCTTTGTTTTGTACACCCATTTGACACCTATCGCCTTATGTCCCTTGGGAAGTGAGGTAAGTTCCCATGTGTCATTCTTCTCGATGGCCTTGATTTCTTCGTCCATCGCATCTCTCCATTTCTTTTCTTGTACCGCTTCTTGAAAGCTCACTGGTTCACAATCGGCAAAAAGACAAAATAATGTAAGATTATCTTGTCGTTCAGTTACCTCATAGAGATCTCTAAGGCTTCTTGTGCGTTGCACAACTCTTTCACTTTGACTCCCACTTGACAATGATGAAGGTGATGAGTCTCCTTGAGTGGTTGATGTTGGTGAAGTGGGTGGAGTTGCAAGCTCTTGTTGAGATTCATCTAGTTGCTCCCTCATTGTCTGCTCATCTTCTTCAAACTGAGGAAAGAAATTGAAGTCATCTGTATGAGAGTTAAAATCCCATTCTCCTTCTTCGTTGAAGACCACATCTCGACTAATCACAAACTTCTTATTGTCTGGATTGTACAACTTGTAGCCCTTCGAATTAGCATCATAGCCGATGAAGATAAAACTCTCGCTTTTATCATCAAGCTTCGTTCTTCTCTCGTCTGGTACGTGAACATGGGCTATACTTCCAAAGGTTCTCAAGTGGGAAATGCCAGGCTTTCTTCCACTCCATGCCTCTTGCGGTGTCTTTCCCCATACACTTCTTGTTGGAGATCGATTTGACAAGTAGACTGCACACGATATTGCTTCCGCCCAAAATTCTTTGGGTAGTTTCTTGCTTTTGAGCATGCTTCGTGCCATGTCGAGGATTGTTCTATTCTTTCTTTCTGCCACACCATTTTGCTGGGGGGATCTAGGAACTGTCATTGGTCGACGAATTCCATTTGCTTCACAGAACTCTTGAAACTCCCTGGAAGTAAATTCTCCACCTCGATCGGATCTCATGGCTTTGATCTTTCTACCGCTTTCTCTCTCCACTGCTGCTTTGAACTTCTTGAAGACTTCAAAAACTTCTGACTTCTGTTTCAAGAAATATACCCAGGTTTTTCTTGAAAAATCATCAATAAAGAGAAGAAAATAGTTATTGTTACCGAGAGAGCTTGGCTTGATCGGTCCACACACATCGGTATGGATGAGCTCAAGTGGCTTCTTAGCTCTTGTCTCTGACTCCTTTGGAAAGCTTTTCCTGAATTGTTTCCCGACTAGACACCCTTCACAGAGTTGGTCAGGATGGTTGATGTGAGGTAGTCCTTTCACCATCTCCTTCTTAGATAATAGCTCTAGACCTCCAAAATTGAGATGCCCAAATCGAAGATGCCAAAGCCATGATGCATCTTTGTAGCAAGTTTTCAGGCACTTTGCAACATCATTTTGTATGTTGATCAAGAACATTCTATTCTTTGACATCGGCACTTTAGCAATGAAGTTATTCTTATCATCTTTTATAGAAAGATTATAATTATTCATATGAATATCATAACCTTTCTCTACCAGTTGCCCTAAACTTAAAATGTTACTTTTCATATTGGGCACATAGTAGACATTTGAAATAAATTGATGTCTCCCATCTTTCAAACGGATAAGAATGTTACCTCTCCCTTTCACTGCTATTGTGGAATCATCTCCAAACGAAACATTTCCACTTACTGACTCGTCTAGCTCCACAAACATGTCTTTCCTTCCACACATGTGATTGCTTGCACCACTGTCAAGATACCAGGAATTTGCTTGGCCACCATCAGTTTCCTTTCGTGCTAGAAGAAGAGTTTATTTGCCATCTGTCTTTTCCTCCACGTAATTGGCCTTCTCCTCAAATTTGTTGTTGGGAGCTCTACATTCTGAAGCATAATGCCCAAATTTTTGACAATTATAACATCGAATTTGAGATTTGTCATACTTTGAGTTTGGATTAAATCTTCCATGGCCTCGTGTTGAGCTTTCTCCTTTCTCATAGTTGTTGTTGGAATTGTTATTGTTGTAATTCCAGCCTCGTCCACGACCTCGACTTCCACCTCGTCCATGGCCTCTACCTCTGCCTTGGCCACGTTGGTTTCTATCATTGCGTTGGCTCTCATGCATATCCTTGAGTTGCAGCTTGAGGAGTTGCTCAGTAAACTCATGCTTCTTTTTATGCTTCTCTTCGTATGCTTGCAATGATCCTTGGAGCTGTTCGATCTTCATTTCTTCCAAGTCTTTAGTTTCTTCAATCGTCACGACGATGTGCTCAAATTTGGGATCCAACGAACGGAGTATCTTCTCTATTATCCTCACATCGTCTAACTTTTCACCATTTCTTTTTAATTGATTAGAAACAGCTACTACTCTTGAGAAATAATCTGAAATAGACTCAGATGCTTTCATGTTTAAGGATTCGAATTCACCTCTTAATGTTTGGAGACGAACCTTCTTCACTTGCTCGGATCCTTTATAAGAGGTTTGCAGCTTCTCCCACGCTTCCTTGCTAGAGCTTGCACTTGAAATCTTTTCAAAACCATCATCATCTAATGCTTGATAGATGAGGTAGAGAGCCTTCTTGTCTCTCTTTCTTGAATCCTTCAAAGTTATCTTTTGATCTGGTGTAAGAGTAGCAAAAACATCATCATCCGCAGGCTCGTTATAGCCTTTCTCTATGATATCCCACACATCTTGTGATCCAAGAAGTGCCTTCATTTTGATACTCCAATTGTCGTAGTTGTTGTTGTTGAGTGTCGGAACTTGGAATGGTGCCATACCATTTGCCATATCTCTCAATATAATGAGATTTTGTAAAATCCGATTGCACGGATGAATCCGGAACGATGAAAAAAAAACTTTGGAGGGACTTGGACAACTCGATCAAGGGCTCCAACTCGGCTGACTCGGCTCAACTCGGTGAGTCAACTCGATTTTCTGGCAGCAGTCTTCCGGCGGTGCGTGGCGGTGCGTCAGAACTCAGATTGAGAAAATTCTGGCGGCGTCGTATTCCTCTCGTCGAGACCTTCGATCTTTCCAACTCTCTCTGATGCCACTTTGTTGGAAATAAAACACTCACACAAACAACTTTTATTGAAACTCAAACAAATATTACAAGAGTACTCTCACTCAAAAACAAGAACTACAACTCACTCTTATAAGACTTTGCTTCTTCACTCACTTAGAAGCTCTTAATTTTTCTTGATGCTTAAAACTAAAATGGGAAGGGGTATTTATACTACTCAAGAACAATCCTACACCACACAAATAAACTAATTTAAACCATTACAAATTCAACAAATATCTAACTCTCACCTAACTAAATTGATGTAAGCAATGACATCATTAATTAAATGATGTAAGCAATGACATCTTTAATTAAATGATGTAAGTAATGACATCAATTTAGTTTGGGTTTGGGTTTAGGCTCCCATAATGGATCAAGTTTATGATCCAACAAGTGAGTCTTCACGTGAGCTAGGGTTAGATCCTTGACATTCATCAACTCTAACACAGACTTGGGTGTTGCTCCTGTAACAATAATTTCCAATACAAAGATGTAGAAGCTTTTTATGATTTTTTCCACAAAAAATTTCTATATCTTAGGTTGTTTAGTGGTATTACTTTCATGGCCTCCGAGAAGCTGGACTGCATGAACAAAGTGAGCATGGAGGGTGGTCGTCTACCTCATTCTCGGAGCTCTGGTGCTTCTTTACACCGCTCCATTGATCACTCTTGCATTTCTCTTGAAATCACGGCCATTGATAAGAGGTTGATGATGGTGATGATTAAGACCTAAAACTGCCGTCTGGAACCCTAAGCTCAACGTTGGGCCTGGACTGGTGTACCCATTTTCATGGCTGAGATTGCTAGCACTGCAACTAGAAGAATCAGTCGTGGAGCTCCTATCACTACTGATCGATTTTGTTGATAACCCATCGTAGGCTATTCCTTTAGCCGTACGATCCGAAACGGAGGGTGGGAAAATCTGCAAGGATAAACCAGGCAAAGGTGTGGTCCTCATTATAGCTTTTGAACTAGTGAACATTACCAAAAGGTAAAGGTCTTAATAGAAAGGAAGGTAAACGAAAGGATTTGAATGCTGTGAATTGTGTGATTAAATCATGAGTGCCTCATGATTTGCATGGCTGTTGTGGGAGAAGGAGCGAATGAGTAAATAAGGCTTTTTAGTAGAATGTAGGTTTAAATATCGAAGGTTAAAAAGATCATTGCCAAACCAACAAGAAAGAGTTGCAGGAAAAGAGAACGTCCCTGAGATTTTCTTTTCTTTTCCTTTTGTGGTGAAGGAAACAGTTAGGAAAAAGGGCAACTTGCGGGTGCATGGAAGGATCAGACACATTTTCCCTTGGAGAAAGACAAAGAATAAGAAAGGGAGAGAGAAATAGTGTTTTCTCTCTTGCACATTTATAACATGAAATTGTAAAAAATGGGACTGGTCTTTTGTGATATATATATAACGGTCACCAACTTTTTAGTTATTGATTTTAAAATTTATAATATGATCAAATAATTTTTAATTCGTTTTTGTTACTCACACTGAATTTTTAATTTATTTTCATTCTGATCACTATCTCAGTTGTCGTTAAAAAAATACTTATAATCATATAATTTTAGAGATATAATTTTATATAGTCATGAATCTTTCACAATTGATGAGGTTTATGATTCCTTATCTTCATATGATAAGATGAAGCATCTTGTGCTTGCATCTGAATAAAGAGGGTCTTATTGTTCGTGAGAAAACTGAAGAAAGAATTCTGGTAATAATGCCAAGACTAGGTCAAAATCTAATAACACAGGAAAAACATTTATGTTATTCTTGCAAGAAAAAGGGTACATCAAAGCCGAATATTATAGGTTGCAAAATAGGTACCAAAGGGATGGTACATATCACAAGGGATAATAATTAGAGAAATCTAAAGAAGCTGATGCAGTTGAAGATTACGATGATGGTGAACTTCTAGTTACTTCTGGTGAAGATTGTAATGGATACTTGACTTTAGTAGCAATTTTCATATGAGTCCCAATTGGGATTGGTTTGTGACATATAAAATCGTGTCTATAGATGATATATTTTGGAGAGATAATGTCTCTTGTAAGGTCGTATATATTAACACAATCAAAATTAAAATGTTTGATAAGATTGTTTGAACATTTAGTAATGTAAGTCATGTTCTAAATTTGAGACGAAATCTGATTTGCTGAGAACCCTATATTCAAAAGGGTATAACTTCTCTAATATATGTGAAGTTATAAAAATTTAATAAATCTCTTGTTTTGATGAAAGGCCATAGAAAACCTGTCATGTTTTATGTTCTATAGTGTTTAATAGTTTTGGATAATGTAGTTGATATTTTCTCTTTTATGTCAAATGACGTTGTTACATGTAAAAATATCTTGAATAAATCAAGAAAAAGAAGAATTTTTGTTGAATAAAATAACTATAGGCATAACAATTTTAAGGAGTAGAAGAGAGTTAAATTTTATGGACATAATGGATTTGAGGAGCAGAAAATTTAATTTCGTGAGCATAATGGATTGTTTCTTCATAATGTTCTACTATTTGGAATAGACATAGTAAAAAATAGATATTTGTAGAGATTAATGAGACTAAAACATTATAGGTGGTTAATAATAGAATTTCATTGAAGATTAGAATCGTGTTGTGCATGATATTACTCGTGATGATATAATTGTCGAAAAAGTTGGCATTGATGATGACCTTATCGATGTGAAGACTAATTTACTTCATACATCCAAGCTTTGGATAGGACTGGATTCAGTTAACAATCATTGTTGAAGAATACCTTTTTGAGGGGCTTCATGGAAGATGCTGAGAATATGTTCTCGAGATGTAGAACTTGTTCGTTGATGTGAAGAATTGATATTTTATTGAGTTTAGGTGTTGCAACAAATTCGTGTCAGGGTGGTGATTGTTAGAATTTGACCCAAACTTGATTTGACTCACATTAATGAATGTATTAATTAAGAGATAATTGTAAAAAGTCAAAAACCTAGTTTGATTGGAAGTTGGAAGTTTCTCTTTGTTTTATGTAGAAAACATACTTCGATTAGATTTCTACTAAATAAGTTTTCTTTGTAATCAAATATATATCCCTATAGATAGATATTATGAGTTAGGGTTAAAAGTCAAGTTTTTTTTTCAAATCATCTTGTATTCAACTACTTTCGACATTAATAAAAAAAATTCTCTTTTGCTGTTTTTTTTTCTTAAAAGATTTTTCACGTAAAATCTTAATGTTTATTTTATTGTGCGATTAATATATTTATCGTTATCTTCTAAAAATATCATTAGATATTGAATCAAATTCTAATTGATAATTAAATTAAATATTATTTTAATTCTAGTGGTCGAAGATTTCTCAAAAATTATGTTGATATTAAACAGATACTAAGTCTCTAAGGTGTGGGAAATGAGAAACATTTTGGCATTTTCTGTTTATTTGATTTTATTTCATTATGAAATATTTATGTTTTGTTGATTCCTTCTTGGATTAATGAATTAGTAAGTTTGCAATGGAGTAATAATATCTGGTCAACCTGTCTTTATGTTATCACATGCTTTAGGTTTTATTCCATATTACATAGGATTATCCAACGAGAACAACTGCATGTATTTCTTTAATAATATCATCTTTAACCTTCGAATATGTCACAATAATTAACACATAAAGGTATCCAAAATTCAATCGAGTACGGTGTAATATTTTAAAAAATAGTGGGCATCTAAGAGGGAAAATAATAAGAGCTGCCGTCCCACCTCTCTGTGTATAGGAAGGATATGATGAGTTTAATGCAGTTTGGAATTGAGCCTAAGGAGTGAAAACGAAAAGAGGAGAGGAATCAATGAGACAGAAAGGACGCAACAAAAGAAAAGGCCGTACAAGCCGTACGAAAGGTTAAGTGTAAGGGCCGTACAAGCTCCACAAAAAGTTAGACCAAGAAACAATGGCCACAAAATTCAGAAAATGAGTTAACTGCGGGATGACTCGTTTCCTCAAGCAGAAAATGCATCTCAGGACATCATATAATCAAATCCTGAATGACTGCTGCAATTTTCTTCACTATCAATGGATGAGATTCAGCAGCCATAGCATACACTATTATTCCTCTCACTCCATCCAAATTAGACAAGCACATTCTATAAATCCTGTTAATGAGTTTCAAAAATGATTTTCCCCTCCGAACGACATTGGTAAACGACGCTAGATTGCTAAAGGTCCACAGAAATTGCATCTCAAAGTAGGCAAAAGAGAATTACCGCAGGTCTGTAATAATAAGAACAATTAGATCAAGTATCTACTATCTGATTAATTTTAGACTTACCGGCAGGTAATATTGATAACAGATTCCAATTCTTAGAAAGTGTTCCTAAAGCAACCAGACTCTTTAAAACCCTTTCCTTTCACATACTCAGAATCACATGACAAAAGTGACAAATGATAGAGAGAGAAGCAAAGGATAAAAGGGTGCTTCAATATATATTGTCACCTGGAGGTTAAAGTTTTGTTTTGCCTTACAAAGAAGCGTGCTTTTAATCTAACACTTTTCTTCCTGGCCCAGATATATGCACAAGCATTTCACAGAAGTTGACAAGTTCAAATACACAGATGTCACCCATCTTTATGTCATTATCACGAACAAAGGCCATCCATCCTCCACAGAAGGTATGCACGGTTCGACCTTTTGAATCTGGTAAAGAATTTACAGTCCAACATTTGCCTTGCAAATTACGAAGCACTACTTGTGTTTTGCAGTAGGGAAGATGCGCCTTTGAAAACTTATATGGTATTTTCTGCATCATATGATCCAGGTAGTAAATGAAAACTGATAATAGAGAATCCCAAAGATACTATGCCTCCTATATATTTCTGCAACAATAACTGACAGTAATTACTAACAATTAAAACAATTTCCAAGAGTTATAAAGAACTATTTTACTTTGTTGTTAATATTCAGCATAGAAAACTGCCAATTCTTTATATGTATCTTAATTATTTCTTGATTTGGGCTTATCATTGTTGAGCAAAGACACACCTATGGATTCATCAAATTAGTTATAGAAGAGATCACGCTTCAGTCAAATTTCTGAAGAGAGGGAAATGAGAAGTAAATTGCTCACCAGAGTATATGAACCGTTGACATTGAACTTTTTCATAATTCTTACAAAATTAGGAAAGCCAGAAGCAAAAGAACTAGATGCTTTTTCTTCATCGATTGCCAACATTGTTCTCGAACCACCAACTGCAGCTTTTGTTTTAGAAGCCAAACCAAGTGAGAATGCAGTTTTACCAATAAGTCTAGTCAATCAATATTCTACAGCTATTCCAAGGATTACAATAACATAATTAATACCGGCTAGCCATGATCCAATAAACATAGATAATATCCCTGGAAGCTTAGAGAAACACTAAACTTTCCTCAATGAGATACAAGTAACACTCATCATCAGTGAGCAGCACTATCCCTCTATTAATAAGCATAATATTGCATATACATCAAGTTCAGAACAATTAGAAACGTTACCTTGCCTTTCATTGCATGACCTTGACAAAGAGCAGAGTACAACACTTGCAGATCTTTTTGCTGCCTTACCATATTTCTTTTTGTTAAGTATCTTAGACCCTTTGTTATCACACATTTGAACTTTTTCTAATTTTGAGTGGACCTTTGAAGCATTTTTTACTAAATCTTTCAGTAAAGTAGAATCAGAACTGTCAATTAACACATTAGCAACAGCTACTCCACTTTGCCGGTCCAGGTCTTCCTTTCCAACCCGAAGAATATGCACATGGAATTCAAATTTGCACACAAATTCAAAAATACAAATGTCTCCGACCTTTATCTCATTACTACGGACAAAGCTCAACCATCCACCACATAAAGTATGATTGGTATGCACTCTTGTTGTAGGCACAGAATTCACAGTCCAACAAGATCCTTTCAGATTCCGAAGCACAATCTCAGTCTTGCACTTTGGGAGATGTTCCATCGCAAACTGATATGGAATATTCTGGGTCACAAAGAATAAAAAGGCAGTTGAATACATAAGCAGGTTTCATTATGTCTAAATAAGATATCTAAAAATCTTAACTAGTTGATTCAAGATACTGGGTAATGGCTAGAAGAATTTCCACCACATAAGCAAAAATGTAATCATTAAAAAGGTTGTCCAGTCCTTGATTTTGGAACAAGTACACGAGGGAAGTTATTATATCTATTTGTTTTCCCCCTTATAAGTAGAGGAAGTTGTTTCCAACTATAGCCAGAGGTAAAACCATGATCATCAGTAGGTTAAGAAACTTGTTCGAAAGCACCAACTTCAGAAGTATTGATATTAAGACAAGTTTCTAGCATGCAGAACGATTTAAAACTCTAAACTGATGCCATATAGCAGGATACACAATATAAAGGCATGTGCGAACAATGTCCTAAGCAAAAGATCCGGAGTGAAAAATGTGAGAAGAAACGACTTACCAATGTATATGAGCCACTGACGTTGAATCTTTTCATAATTCTAACAAAAAAGGGGAAACGTGAATTAAAAGATTGAGCCACCTTTCTCTCTTCAAATTCTCCTACTATTTGAATACAGCAACTACCATGTAGATTCAAGTCATCTTCTTTGCCAGTTCTCAGGATGGTTTCATCTGTTTCAAGAGATGGGTATCTTTATCAAGAGGGATTCATGAGATCTAAATCATCATTGAAGTTCCAACATGAAACGGATTGACTGTCCATACATGCAAGCAAAATTACAAAGTCATGAAATAAGTGGTACCAAGACTAACATAAAATGATGAGACCTCAACAACACTCCAGTTATATTGATACCAGAGTTTTTATGTGGCGTAGCGATTACTAAAACAAGTTTTTGTTGCTGACTGACTGTCATGGCTACTCCTTCATAAAAGAATTACTAGATGAAAAGCAACAAAATTCATTAACACATACAAACACTCTCAATCCAATGATAAAACAATGTTTCACATATAAATCCCAAAGAATGAGAGAGGTTCATTTCCTTACCATGATTTTCATCGTAGGAAGTTAATCCTTGACAACTTTTAGTTGCAAGAACCAGCTCATCTCCACAATGTTCTTTATCCCCATCGGATTGGAACGAGCTCTCTGTAATTCTCTTTAACAATTCTTCACAATCTTGATCCAATGAAACGCCTCCATCCTCCCTATATCTCTTCTGCCCACGATTCCATTAAACTCGTTACCACCTTGAATGCATTTACAATGAAAAGCAACTTCTTTCTCGCATTTGCTTTGATCGAACACTTTGACATCAAAACCAACTCACCATCATACCTAAAAACCAAAAAATCACCACATCCTAGGCAATGATCTCCAACGAAATCAGCCCACCCTTTATCAAAGAACAAGTCATCATTCTTTTGAAATAATTCAACAACCCAACTATACCCACTTGGTCCTTTTAACAAAACTGACCCAGAAAATTTTCCCTCCAAGTTTCTCCTAAACCCCACAGGAATTTTCTGTTAAAATATCACCATCAAACAAGTAAATATATAATTAGCTAATCTAAAATGGATTAATAACAATACTTTCACTAAACCCTAATTTTTGCATGGAGGATGAAGAGTAAAATACCAGGCTGTTGGCACTCGAAGTAGAGGAGAAGACGTCGAGAAAATGTGGTCGCCTGGGTTTCAACATCGCTGTTGCAGCTGCCTTTGATTTGCTTTTTTGAAACTGCTTTTCACTCAGTAAGTCAAAATAAAACACTGAAAGGCTGGAATCGTAAGAGTAAAAACAACAAAATTGAGCAGTCTGAAGAAGAAAGCAAAATAAAAATAAAATCCAACAATGTTGACTCGGATATTAAATTCGGACCCGAATTTTGAACATTCAAGATACGGATTTAATATTTTAAAAAAAATAATTTTTAACTAGAATTTTAAAAAAATAAAATATAAAAAATTAATATTTTTTTTATAAGTTTGAGATAAATATAAATTAATATTATGTTCAAATATATTTCTCAACCATTTGACATCGAATGCTCTCACATCTCTTGATGCTTAATCCGGGACCTCAAGAAATAATAATAATTTCTTTACTAAGATTACTTGGTTCGTACAAATATAAAAAATTATTAAAAACTTATATAAAAATTAAAAGTATATACTATTCATTATAAAGAAAATATAATATATTGTATATAATTTTGAAATATATATATATATATATATATATTTAATTTCTCATTTCTCTTTCATTTAAAAACAATCTATAATATAAAGCATTTATTAAAACTATATAAAATTGTAAAAAAAATCTATCAAATATGTGTAGATATTTTAATTTATCATTTACCTAAAAAAAAGACTTTAAAATTACATCTTATACTAGAGGTAAACTATTTCTTTTTTCAAACTCAATTTTTCATGAATTATTTTATCCTCGACTCCTAAAATAAGCTTGAGAGATAAGCTATTTTCTTCTATTTATTCTTCCCGAATGAGAATTCTTTGGATGTAATTGAGTATAAAAAAATATTGAGTTTGAAGAGGCAGAACAAACAATTTTACTTTAGAATTTGATTTTAGTTTGTAAGGCAACGTCATATATTATAGTCTGAAGTTAAAATTAAGGAAGTAGTATAAATCATCTTGTTCTACTCCTTAAATCAACATGTCACCAGACTTCACATCCTTAAGAAAACAAGTATTATTCGACACATGTAACATTCTACTCAAAATACACTGAACTGTCCTTGGAAAAATGAGAAACAAACATGACGATTTTAGAAATATTCGACACATGCAATGGATGATCCAAAAATGGGAGTTTATGTGGTGATTTAAAAACAAAAAGAGTGTTCAGTATGTGAATTAGACAAGGAAGTATCATTATCAATAATGATCATCTATGCTGCACGGGTACCATAACCCAATGTTGTTTCAACTCTCTAGTATGTCTTCGAGATGAGTATGAGATGGATATAGTTTAGGAATGTATCGAGGATGTCCCATGTTGAAGGAGTACGATTAGAATTAGTTTAGTACATCGAAAATATTTCCCAAGGACGTATTAGGGATAACGTTTGCTCTTCACGCGTGTACCCAAAATATGATTTTGAATAAGAAATTGAAGTTGATTTTAAAATTTGGAATATCTGTTGACTTACGATGATTTTTCAGATGAGATTTGGACATTTTTGGATTTTGATGTCTTCTTTCATATGAACCGTATTTCACTTACCTTTCTAGTGCATCTCGAAACACCTCAATCGAACGTCGAAAACTCAAAATATGTTCATTTTAACAAAAATATTACAAGCAGAAAATTGGATATATGTCTAATAGGTGGTTTTGAAAATTTATTTATAAACTTCAATAATATTTATAACTTTTTTATATATTTTTAAAATTTTATAATTTATTTATATTTATCATGATCTCACTGCACATGTATCTTGTAATTTTAAAAATTGTCGCTTCACATTCTTGTATCCATCCCTGCATTTGTATTAGTGCAACATAGATGATCATTCCTAAATCGTGATAAGAAATGATGAATCGAACATTTATTAAGTTATTTGTGTGAGTGATACCATAATCTAGATACCATGTGGTGGTCATTCTATCAACATTTTGTTCGAAGTGGTTGTGGTAGTGTTTATCAAGTTTATAGTAGTGTTGTCCATGGTCGGGGAGGTGGTGTTAGATAAAAAGTATAATAGGCCATTGGTGAAAATTCTTGGATAGCAATGTTGAAGGGTGAAGGTGAGGGTATTGTAGTGCATATGTTTACATAGAGTTCTGTTAGATAAAGAGTTCATACTCGTCTTCACAGCACAACAGTACAGTTCGATATCAACATTACAACATACATCTTGCAATAAACGATAAAGTTAAATACATAATTTATCCTTATTCAAAATAATTAACTTTAGTGATAAAAAAATATTATTCTATAGGTTCAAATAATTACATTTATATGTTTACAAAATACACATACATTATATATTATGTTAATAAAATTATTAACATATACTACATTATAAGTCTTTCCTAATGTGAGCCTTCGACATGTTGTACCATTGGTTTTGGTGATAGTCTCTGAGTCAAAAACAGGTCTGAAACACCCAAGGGAAATTCCATTCACACAAAAGTATTTATCCAGAAGCAGCTGATAGAGACAAGAGGTGGGAGAGAGAGAATCTTTGGGGGCCAAGTAATATGACTGGTGGTAGACGCTGGTGCCGCACGCGTGCCTGGCTATTTACAGTGACCACCACTCTTCACCCGCCATATGCAAACCTCAACCTGTACCTCTCCAAAGAGACAAGGACAGGGTTAAGGACTCGGTCAATGTCAGGTCGGCAGAACGAGATGAGTTCATGCTTGTTTCCCCCAAACCAATATGTATACTTGTCTAGTAAGAATATGGATAAACATATTGATTTTTTTTTAAAATATAGAAAATACAAGTTGAGTAAACAATAAATATACAAAAACAAATAAATATACAAAGATGAATCAGAGGAGAGAGATAGCGGTAACCGATAAATCCGGCTAATAGGCTAAGTGCGGGGGTCGTAGGCAGATAACCAGAAAGAACTAAGAGGTTTAAATTTACTTTAAAGGTACAAATATTAAAGAATCTAAAATAAAAATATAATTTAAAATTAATATATATTAAAACTATTGGGTCGGGTCGGGCACTCGATTATAAAAAAATTTAGCCTAGACCCAGCCCAACTACTCGGGAAAAATCGTTGGTCGGGAATCTAGCTCGATCGAGTAAATTTTTTAAAAAATTACTTGATTTTTTAAAGTCTGGATCAACGGATCAGCAAGTCAAGTTAATCGGGTCAAATAATTTTGAACACTCATAATACTTACCCTTCGTACGTGCAGGTAATGATTTTCTTATGTGGCCAATAGCTCCACACTCAAAGTAAGCTCGGATCTTACGGTGGCATTCCTTATGGTGTCTTTGCCCACAAAACTCGTACTCGGACAAATTCGAAGCCATGGTTGATCCTCCAAAGTTCATCATCCAAGTAGAGGTCAATGGCTTTCTACGGGATATGTATATTGATATTTGTGACTATGCTAGTGTCAAAGATTGTCTTATAGTGTCAGAAACTCTCTTGTTATGGGGTGAAGCTCTTTTACCAGTCTCGATCTTATACTCTAAACTCTTTTTACTGTCTTAATTTTTCGTGTCAACTCAGAGAATGTCATAGGCGGTTATATTGATATATAGTCCCTTTTGAAACCTCCTACACCTAAGCTCCTCTATCGCCACTAACTCTAGGGCGTAACGACTCAAACACAGGAATTCTCTCTTATTCTTATAAATTGATCGGGTGCTCTAGACTAATTGCCAGAAATACATCCTTAGATCATCCATGTTATCCTCTCAAATGTATTTTTTTTTATAAAAATCTCTCAAGTACTTTCAAGTCACTATTTAGCATATAGAGTCATCTCTGTTGTCTTTTACCAATTTATAACATTACCTTTAAGTCAGATAGTGACGCACTCAATATTGCCCTCGAGAGTAAGATACAAATGTCTCAAGGTTCTTAGATTCTCCCTCAACCACTAATCAGTTATTTTCAAATTGTTGTCACTCGCACCATGGAAATCAAATGTCTTATACCTATGGAGTCACTCTCTTGGGGACTCTTGTAGTACAATTGAAGGAGGAGGAGCAGGCGAGGTAAGCTAGGCTCTCATAATTGTCCTCACAGTCTTACAAAGCACATAGTTAAGATTTCTAAAGCAGGCTTCCTCATCTACTCCAACGTCCTTAGAAAAACCATAATGCTTATTATATATTTTTAGACTTTTTAATTTGGATTTTGGATAGCTTATGGATAAAAATTTTTGGTTTGGATTGTTTGCAGTTTGATTTGATGATGCATGGTGTTAATTTTTTATTATTATTAGAATGTGCTTTCAAGCATGTTATAGATTAAATTATGTCAAATTTTTGTGGCTACGTGTAGTGATGATTTGGATAGGTTTCTTGAGTGGAATATGGTATGTCAAGTATGTTTGATTTGGTAAATGACCTTAGTTGCCTAAAGTGTTTGTAATGCCTAAAAGTGACCATAAAGTCCAATTATATATTTTTGGTTCGTAAAGCATGCTTGATTGCTAATTGGGTGATATGAAACATGATTTAGTTGTGATTTGGCATGTTTTTTTGTGTTTCAAGTAAGTTCATATATTATATAAGCAATTAGGAGTTGTATTTACAACTCAATTATGCATAATCAACTTTTTTTTCATTTTCCAAAAAAAAAATTGATCTCTTAGGAAAAATAATCGATCACTTAAAAACTTGAATGAAAAAGATCGATGATCCATTTTCTAAAAGATCAATCTCTCCTGTGAAAACATAGATCCTTTAGGGTTGAAATCATGGAAACTTGTTCTAAGTTGTCTTTTTAACTCGTAAAGTTGTTTTAACATTTGTTGCTTAAGTAAATGATACCTTGCAAAATGATCCTTAGATTTTTTAAATTGAAAATTGGGGATGAATTGTAAATTGAATTAAGTTGGATTTTCAACATTAGGCTTATATTTACTTTAATTTCATAGTTAAGCCAGAAATTTGGTAATTTCAACTCAGTAATAATACTAATTAAATTTTTTAAAACTATTTTCTCGAAACTTAATCCGATTATCTGATTCAACTACTCATTTATATCAACCTGAATTTTAGGATGATACACCACTTGTTCTATTCTCAAGAACATCATAAGTGATGGAGACTCGAACCAGAGAAGCGAAGAAGACAAATGTTTATGATGTGATGACATCTTTTAAGTTTGTATTATCTTGCATATCTTAATAGATTTTTTTAGAATCGCTATTGATCTTAATCAAACTTTGAAATGTAATTATCAAGATATACTAAATGCTTTATAAAAGAAGGATGAGATCCTTTTGGAATAAAAATAATATACTAATGCAAAAAACAACTTATACAAAGGTTTATAAAAGAAGGATGAGATCGTTTTGGAATAAAAATAATATAGAGATCGTCGATATGAATGTTCGATATAAAGGTGACAAAGAGAGGCCTTGGTTTCAACAATATGTCATCTCATTTGAGCATCATTATTTTGTTGGTATACTTATCTCTATTATTGATTCTCAAATGAATGAGATAAGTATGACGATATGATGAAGTTACTTGAGGTTTGTAATGATCTAAATTCGAGAGATGGTTATAATTAGTTTTGTATTGACGACATATAAATGCTTGCAAATAAAATTTACCTAGAAGATTCCACGTAATAAGAAATATGACACTTAAAAGTTCAATTAAAACAGATGGAGCCTTTAATTGAGAAAGACGACAACAATTTTAGAACTTTGTTAAGTGTTAACAAAAACTCAAAAGTCAAATAGATATTATCTTCTTAACCGATTTGTTTGTCTTTTTTACTATTCTTATTTCTACTACGACCACAGAGTGATCATATGCTCTTAGAATTTTGATTTAACGGGACTTGTGACTTTATAAACATTTTTGGATGTTTCTTGGTCGGTTATGCGTTTAAATTAGCCTAAAATCATGTCTTGTAAGAACCTAAGCTCACCAAAGGCCACGAACAAGCCCTCAAGGCTTCGATGGATATGAAAGCTTAAACACCAATATGAATACTCTAGTCACCAAGAGAGGCAACAAAGCAAAAAGAACAAACAACATAAAACAAAGTGACAAAGAGATAATATAATAATGTTCGTAGGTGTATTACTCTCTCAAATGAGAATGAATGTAGTTTCCTTATATCAGGGGATTTATATAATGTGGGCTTATCTTAGTTGTAGATGTAAAATATATTTGTTATATATTTTTCTTACTAATTACTATTATTGTTATTTTATATTAACTTATGTTATTATCATTTTATTAAATATAAAACTTTAAATATTTTATATAAATTTTATGTCTATCCTTAAACATAGTCTAATAAATTTAATTAGAATAAATCAAAAAAATTATCAAATTTGATTCAATTAATATTATTATCAATACATTATAAAAAACATGAATAATATATAACTATAGATAAATTACATGTTTAATACTTAAACTATTATTTTTATTCTATTTTGGTATCTAAATTTTATTTTATTTCAATATCATACGCAACGTTTAATTTAAGTTTTATTTTGACACACCGTCTTTAAAAACTTAATTGCGATAACCATAACATAATATCATGTCATCGTTAAAAAATTAAAAGTATCACATCAATATTTTTTTAATTTTTTAACAGTGGAGTACCAAATTGAAATATAAATTAAATATTAATTATAATTTAAAAAAAATTTAATATTAAAATAAAATAAAAATAATTTAAATATTAAATTTACCCTATAAAAGGGAAAACAATTAAGAAGGAACAATTTCTAATTTAATTACCTTTGAGAGTGGCTATAAATATCGTACACCGCCTTATAATTTGTTTGGATGTGAAAAAGGCATTATTTATTTATTTATTGAGGCCTTTGCCTATCGCTCTCTCTCCCAACATTAACAAAATCCTCGGATATTGTCTCTTCTCCAACTTCCAAACACATCTCCTTCCTTTCAAAATCTTCTCTTTTCTCTCTCCTTTGTCTCTTCCCCTGCTCTAAAAAAATTCACATTTAACCCGCATTCTCCACTTCCACCAAACCTTAAGCTGACAAAAATATGCCTGCTGATTCCGGCGACAGGCGTTCGGTTCGGATCCCGGGGACCATGGGGTCGCACCCAGCTGTCAAACTCACCGACCCGCTGCCCTGCCCTAGGTGTGATTCGACCAGCACCAAGTTCTGCTACTACAACAACTACAACCTCTCCCAGCCTCGCTACTTCTGCAAGTCGTGCCGCCGTTACTGGACTCAGGGTGGCACCCTCCGTAACGTTCCCGTCGGTGGTGGCACCCGCAAGGCTTCCAAGCGTTCCCGGAGCTCTTCCGGGCCATCTCCCTCCGTCGCAACTTCGTCTTCCTCGAACGTGAACCACGAAGCCGAGTCTGTCCATATGGCTGTTAACAACGCCGTTTCGGCGGCCGGAGCTAAACCGGAAGTGGGCTTGGCCGACGTTAATTTGAATGAAACTGTGGATCTTACCGTGAATGGAGGCTTCACTTCGTTCTTGAACTCCCAAGGAGAAGGGTACCTAACACTAGGTGGATACGGGCTTGGGGCTGGTTATGGATTCGATGGGGTTTGGGGATATACCAATAGTGGTTATCTCGGTGGTTATAGTGGCGGCGATGGCGATGAACCAGGTGATGCTGTTGGTGGAACCACCGGGTGTAATACATGGCAAGCCACAAGCAATGTTGAAGGCGGCGGAGGGCTAGTTGATGAGGATTGCTTCGCTTGGCCAGGCCTTGCAATTTCTGCACGAGGGAAAGGTCTGAAATGAAAAAGGCATTTCATGTGTTTGTTTTCCAGTTTGCTTGTTACTGTTTAGTGGGTTTATCGTTTTATTGTGAAGTTTCTTTGGTGGGTATAGAGAGAGAGAGAGATGATTAATAATACAATAGAGATGGTTTCAGTGTTTCTTAAGAGTGTCGTTTTTTGGGGACGACGACTCTGTAAACCTGTGGTGTCTTTGATCAATATTGGGAATGAAATGAATGATAAACGACAGTTTGTTTTCCTTGAGCTTATTATAGCAACGAATGTTCATTGGTTTTAATGCATTTTGTCCTAGTAAAAGATCATTTCTTTTTCTTGTTTTTCTCTGTCTCAGTGTAAGGACAAAGGTTGGGTTTGGGGTTTCCATTCAATACTGTGCAACAGAATACTCGAGTGATACGTATGCCTCCAGGTTTCAGTTACCAGCTACTCTACGACTGCTTCAAATTATCAAAAAATTATGATTGTCTTTATATTAACTATAATTCTCTGTTCAAGTTAATAGAGATGAATAGTGAATTGGCAATACAATTTATTGGTACCCATGAGTAAAATCTAATAGCAAATTTCACAATGGAAGGATTGCAGCCGGTGGACCTGGATTCCCCTGGAATTTAGAAAGATGCCTCGAGAGAGAGAAAATCTTGGAATTTGTCGCCTCTAAGTGACATTCCACCAACAAATGGACCGTTTTAGAACATCTTGTTTTTCGTATTTGTTCTTAATGGAAAAGGCAATTGCTTTCATGTCCCCACAATGGTTTTTTCCTACTTTTTAAAGTTTGAACCTTTCTTCTCCTTGGACAGACTTCGATCAAAATTCCATCCAGACAAGCTATACCTTTTTCTTAAACACGTAATATCGAACCGAACAGCACATAGTTGTAATAGTTATCCCTGTAATTTTAAGATTTAAGAAACCAGTATGCTTAGCATGTGAGGAGTGTAGCACAGCTGTTTTACTGCTACAGGGTTCGCAAATAAGGACAAGAAAAACGAAGCCGTGGGACCATGTTTACTCGATGAGGAAGGGATAGACACATGATTAGGTCGGTGGATAATAGTTTATGAATACATGTTACGGATTAATGTCTCTGTTTTAGATTATCAGACGGTGCATTTGGTGTTGCCAACTTCGTACTCATATAATTATAAGTCTACCTATATATCAATGATAATAACGATGAAGAGGGGGAGGTCAACTACTGAGTTATAGCCTTGAATCATTTGGCAATTTGATCAAATTGAGACATATTTAACGATTATTTATTTTTTTAGTATTGTTTAATATATATTTTTCGAAGTGGTACCCTTTCGACTGAGCTGGCGAAACGCGCGTCCCCGAGGACGCGCTTTACCCGTGTTTTCGCTGAGTTGGATGCCACGTGTGGAAGGCGCATCCCCGGGGACGCGCCTTTCCTGACTCGACTTCCACATGTGGAATGCGCATCCCCGGGGACGCGCCTTCCATTAAATGTCATAAATACCCCCATCCATTAAATGTCATAAATACCCCCATCCATTTTCTCTAACTATCCCTCCTCTTCCCCTATATAAATCCCCTCAACCCTCCCTAATTCTTCACACCAAAATCATATTCTCCTCTCTTATATAACTCAAATTCTCCAACTATTTGAGTTTTAAATTTGTTATTAGTGGTAAGAAATTTATTTTTATGTTAGTATTTTTTAAAATAGTTATTATATTTATATTAATATATTTATGTAAATATTTTTTTTATTAAAAAATATATAATTATTATTTATTTAGAATTATTATTTTTTTGTGCTAATTATATTGTTTTGTCTACAGTTATAATGGAAAACGAAATGCTGTTGCGATTGGATATTGATCATATCTCCAGACATTTTAGCGATATGATAATATTTTTTATAATTGATGTTAATATTTAAATTTATTTTTATTTTAAAGCTATTATGAATTTATATTAATTTTTATTTTTTATAATGTATATTATTTAGGATACTGATCGTATTTTAGAGACTTTTATTAAAAATTCATGTATACCGACACCAGATCGTATTTTGTCATATTTGGCTTCTGCCGGGTTCGGGTATATTGCAACAATTATTGGCGGTTGCAAACTCGAACCTGTCCTAATTTCTGCACTGATTGAGAGGTGGAGGCCCAAGGTACACACCTTTCACCTTCCATGTGGAGAGGCCACAATTACATTGGAGGATGTCTCTATGCATCTGGGGCTTCCCGTCGACGGAAATATGATGTGTGGTATGATGGATGGTGATTGGCTGTCAATGTTCATTGATTATCTTGGAGCTGCTCCGCCAGAGTTTAATGGAGGTAGAATAGCTTTATCTTAGTTGAAAGCTAATTTTGAGGTTTTAAATGAAAATGCTTCAGAGGATCAAGCAAAGGCATGTGCTCGGGCATATATTCTACGAATAATTGGAGGAATATTGATGACCGAAAAATCTCGCAACCAGGTGCATTGTATGTGGTTGCGGCATCTGATAGATTTTGATGAAGCTGGAAGATATAGTTGGGACGCTGCAGTTTTGGCATTTCTCTTTCGAGAAATGTGTCGGGCGACGAATTATAAGAAAAATGCTATCGGTGGATGTCTCATGCTTCTACAATCATGGGTGTGGTTCCGCATGCCTTTCTTATGCCCGATCGGGAATGAACCATACGTATTCCCCTTATTGTTGAGCTAATTTTCGAACTAAATTTTGATTTAAATATTTTTAATTAAATAGGGTGATATTTAGTTTATATTATATTTCATAGGTGGTCGATGAAAAGAAAGGACCATAAAAGTATACCTACTGGGTTAGAGGAAATTCGTATACTTATTGATACGAAAGCTGGGTCTGAGGTATGTTTTTAAATTTGTTTAATTATTAATATTTTAATTTAAAATGCTAGATATAATTAGAATATTTTATTTATTTGAATTGTATATTTATATTTCAGTTTCAGTGCATACCTTATGCGAGCGATGAAGTGAAAGCTTGCATCCCACCCCACCTTAGTGGGTCATTAGAGGTATGAATATCGGTTATACCTCTTATATGTTATGCTATTATTGAGTGGCATCGAGTTGATCGTGTGCTCCGTCAGTATGGTTGTACGCAATATATTCCTAGAGCACCTAGAAATTTAGACGACGTGCATAACATAGATAGACGAGGAAAGAAAGATGTTAACTGGGTGGTGAGACACAGAGATTAGATTGCGCTTTGGGAGAACCGAAATACACTGTTGGCCCCTCGACAATATTACGCTGAAACTGGTCATATGGATACAGATAACTATATGGACTGGTTTAATGAAAATAGGAAGCCGTTTCTACTTTCGGCGGAAGCACGATGGGTTAACATTCCTAGGCGCCGATAAAGACGTCAACCATCTCAATCTCATCGTCCCCCGACGCGTGGACGGAGAGAAGGCGCTACCGGTTCTACATCAGTCCCACCACAACATCCTTATCCGTCGATGCCGCAAGGGAACATGCCCAGCCCTCCATTTCATATGCCAAGCCCACCAGTTCATATGACATCTCCGCAGGGTTACATTCCGAGCCCGCAGGGTTACATTCCTAGCCCGCCAGGTTACATGCCTAGCCCGCAGGGTTTTATACCATATGGAGGTGCATATACGACTATGTTTAATGATCCAGCATATGGTTCATATGCATCTTATTTGGCTGGTGGTGCTTCTCCGCAGACACCTCAATCTCCATCTGGATCACAGACATCGATGCCAATGTTTCCACACTTTTCACAGTTCCAGGGGAGCGGTGGGATTGTTACTAGCACTCCTCTAGGGTCGTTATTTTATACAGGCCCTTCAGCCCCTTCAGCGTCATCTACATCAAATGAAGAAAATGATGCTGATGATGATAGTGAAGATGAGGAGACTGAAGAACAAGTTCCACGAAGAAATCCTCCACGAAATAGACAACCACCGCATGTGGAACTCATTCGAGAAGACGACATCGGTGATCCAGTTGTATTTTAATGTTATTTAAATAGTTATATTTCATAATTTTATGTAATTTGGTTATGTTATTTAAATGTTTCATGGTTGTTACATACATATTTTTAATGTTATGTTTTATTCACATTTAACATTAAATGTTTGATAAATGTTTTTAAAATACAAATTATATTATTCGAAATTTAAATTTAAATTTAAAATAAAAATAAAAATAATATTATTCGAAATTTAAAATTTAAATATAAATTATAGTATTCGAAATTTAACATTAAATTTCAACTTAATATTCCAATTGTATTCGAAATTAAAAGTTATATTCCAATTATAGTTCACAATACTTAAATTGAAATTAAATTTATTCATACATATGATTTTATCATTAACATATATATTAAAATGTATACATTAAAATCAACTTATCACTTCACAATTATTCGTAAAAACATCTCGATGCTCATTCCATACAATTTCAATGTCACAATCAACTTATCACTTCACATTATTTAATTATCCATAACATTTATCTAATTTATTCAAACTTCACATAACGTTTTAATTTAAGTTATGAACTTAAATTAATCTATATGTATAATTTATTCTTAACTTGCTGAACTTTTAAAAGAAGTTAAATTTTGGTTATAATTTACCTGATTTCACAATCCATCTAGTGTCCCCGAGGGACATGAGTGACATAATAGGGCAATGATAACATATTATCTGACAAAATAATGGAAGGCGCGCCCCCGGGAACGCGCATTCAAGTCCCCTGAGAAATAATAGGTACTGATATGAATGGTGTCCCCGAGGGACATGAGTTACATAATAGGGCAATGATAACATATTCTCTGAAAAAATAATGGAAGGCGCGCCCCCGGGAATGCGCCTTCAAGTCCCCTGAGAAATAATAGGTACTGATATGAATAGTGTCCCCGAGGGACATGAGTGACATAATAGGGTAATGATAACATATTCTCTGAAAAAATAATGGAAGGCGCGCCCCCGGGAACGCGCCTTCAAGTCCCCTTAGAAATAATATGCACTGATATAAATAGTGTCCCCGAGGGACATGAGTGACATAATAGGGCAATGATAACATATTATCTGACAAAATAATGGAAGGCGCACCCCCGGGAACGCGCCTTCAAGTCCCCTGAGAAATAATAGGTACTGATATGAATAGTGTCCCCGAGGGACATGAGTGACATAATAGGGCAATGATAACATATTATCTGACAAAATAATGGAAGGCCCCCCCCCCCGGGAATGCGCCTTCAAGTCCCCTGAGAAATAATAGGTACTGATATGAATAGTGTCCCCGAGGGACATGAGTGACATAATAGGGCAATGATAATATATTCTCTGACAAAATAATGGAAGGCGCGTCCCCAGGAACGCGCCTTCATGTGAATAGTACTCCGATTATAGACACTATTATATGCAACGTATTATAAACTTTCAAAACAAACTTCAGTTCACAAGCTTTCAAATTCCCAAACTCTAAATTCTCAAATTCTCTGAAAATGAGTCGTCTTTCTGCTGTTGTTTTGTATGATGGAGAAATTAAGGAAGCTGAAGAGGGGGTTGTTTTTGAGTCAGATCATTATATCCCCTTAACCTTGAAGAGAAACATCACAACTGAGGAGTTAATCACAAAAATTTCGTTAAGGATTCGTGTAACAGGCCAGAGAAGACTATCTTCACTTCAGTACAGATTTCCTACTGAACTTTTTCCGCTCACGTATACATCATTTCAACTTTCAAATGATGATGATGTTTCTATGATGATTGATGCTCATATGGGGAGTTCACAATCTCTTATTGAAATGTATGCCACTTTTATTGAGGTTCGTGCAACTCGTGGTCTCTCATATTCATCTCACTTTGGCATTGCATATCAAGCTGATCAAGTTGATAGCCCGATACAACTGATCTGTAATGATTTCACATCATTAATGGCGTATCCAACGCCAGATACCATGCCATCAAGTTCAATAGGAAGGCATTCATCTGCAACTGCTTATGATCTCAACCCATGTGGCTTCACTAATAATCCATATGGCAACATCTCTTCTACTTCAAGGGGCAGACATTCATCTGCCAATGTTTTCGACTTACATATGGAAATGCCAACGAGACGGCAGTCTATTCATATCCCACATGATACAATGGCCTCAAGTTCAAGGGGATGGCACGCAAGTGGGAACTTATTTGACCTCAACATTGGATTATCGGAGGAACCCTCATCTCCACCAGAAGAACCTCTTCGGGAGCCAGGTGCAGATGGTGTTGAAACGGGATTATTCGTTGACCCTGACTCACCACAGTTTAACGTACATTCTGATGATGACGATGATGACGTTCCGATAAATACAACACCAGCCGAACTTCCTGCACATATGTATGAGGCTGATTATGATGAAATGTATGAGCCTGAATTTCCAGATCTTCATGATGTTGGCAACTATGGACTTCAATCATTAGTCAATGACGGTAATTTACATATTGGAATGGAGTTCGCATTGAAGGAGGAAGCAATGATGGCAATAAAGAGTTACAATATTCGTAACTCAGTTAAGTCCCGAGTTGATCGATCTAACACGGAGAAATATGTATGCTACTGCGTCCAACGTGACAACGGATGTCAATGGATGGTCCGTGTATCAAAGAGGAAGAGGAAGAACAACTTATGGGAACTAACCAGATACAACGGTCCTCATACATGTTGTGCAACAGGTATAAACCAGGATCATCCCAACTTGGACTCCAACATTATTTGCCAAGCAATCATGCCCATTTTGAAGCAAAGCTCTCATATAGCTGTTGCAGTGTTGATTTCTGCTATATAGTCACAATATGGGTACACTGTCTCATATAAAAAAGCGTGGTTGGCAAAACAGAATGCCATTTGCAAACTTCATGGCGAATGGGATTCCTCTTACAACGAGCTGCACAATTGGTTTCATGTTGTGCAAAGACTTAATCCCGGGACAATTATTGAGTTCGAAACTCAACATCATTACGTGAATGATCGAATGGTTCGCGATCGCTACTAATTTTACCGTGTCTTTTGGACTTACCCTCAGTGTATTAATGCAGTCAAGTACTGTAAACCAGTTGTCCAAATTGATGGTACTTTCTTGTATGGGAAATACAAAGCAAGTTTTATTATTGGCTGTGGTCCAAGATGGAAACCACAATATTATTCCTGTTGCGTTTGCCCTCGTTCAAGGATAAGACACTGAGTCTTGGGCTTTTTTCCTTAAAAATTTACGTTTACATGTTGTCACCAGGGAACGAGTATGCATTATTTCAGACCGAGGAGTCGGGATAAAAGCAGCAATGGACTCTTTGGGTACAATGTATATACCTCCACATGTTCAACATCGTTATTGTGTCCGTCATATTGCTGCAAACTATTACGGAAAATACAAGAAGAACGATGAACGTCAGTTAGTCGTGCGGATGGGTATGTTACTTTTTCTCAATTTTTCTATCAATTTCTTATTACTTATTTATACCTCATATTAATTATTACATATTCCTAACGGCTTATGTTACGAACTCTTACCTCAAAGGTTTGAGTCGATGCTAAAAGAGCTGTTTGGCAAAAATAAGAAGGGGTACGAGTACATTATGGACATCAGCAAAGAAATGTGGACAAATGCATATGACAGGGGGTATCGCTATGGTCATATGACAACAAACTTGGCTGAAGCAATAAATTCAACCTTAAAGGGGGCGCGTCATTTACCAGTCACGGCGTTGGTTAAAACGATTATTTTTCGTTTGGGTCAACTCTTTGCAAAGCTCGGTGGACAAGCTCTTACTTGGATGCAAAACGGCCATATTTACCACCCAAGACTAGTAGTTGATTTACAGAAAAAAGTGGCTGCATCAAATGGGATGTTAGTTACAAATTTTTCTCGCACCCGTGAATTGTTTCGTGTAACCGAAATGCCACGTCCGCTGCAAGGGATTGGAGCTAACTCTTTCAGAGTTAATCTTCAAGAGAGGTGGTGCGATTGTGGTTTCTTTCAAGCACTCAAATATATATGCTCTCATGTCATTGCAGCTTGCTCACATTCGCATTTGGACTACAAAAATTATGTTGATCCCGTATACCAACTTTCACAAGTATTCAAGGTATATGAATTTGAGTTTCCGCCCATAGGAAACGAAAGAGACCAAAATGAGATTCAAACTTGGCTTACAATTGTACCAGATCCATTGCTACTGAGGGACTCAGGTCGTCTAAAATCTACTAGAATACATTGTGATATGGATATTCGAGAGAAGTCAACAGAACAAAAACGATGTGGGGATTGTAAAAACATTGGGCACAATAGAAAAAAATGTCCAGCTCTATTATCATCATATAACCGTTAACTCTTATGTAATTAATATTGTATTTAAATGAATGTTTTTGTTTCTAATAATTTAATGTTATTGCATTATATAATTTGTCAATGTATGTATACCTAAAATAATTTTTTTAACTTTTAAATACATAAATATTTTAATATATTTATTTAATATAATGATTAATATTATTAGTTATAAATTTTTTTAAAATATAATAATAATTCCACCTTCTAAGTAGAGAAAAATATTAAATTAAACAAGTTAAAAGTTATTAAAAAAATTATGTATACGATGACACATTTTATGTTCTGATTGGAGGATTAAATTTATTAAATTAAATTTTCTATAAGACTAATTTCATAAAATATGTAAGTCTTGAAGATTAAATATGTAATTATACTAATTTATTAACTTATGCATCAATATTTTCGTTAAATATTGATCGAAAATATTGATAAGAGATGACTAGATTGATAACATTTAAATAATTAACTGATAAAATTAATAGATCGATAATCAAAATCAAAAATAATAATATAATCATATGGTTATATTATAATTTCATACATTTTCCTATAACTACAATAAAATCAAAAGTGGTTTTCATATATTGTTCTATCATATTAATGTAGATAATTCACTCCACCTTTAACACACATTAACAAAATACATTTGATAATTCTTACATTATAATCGAAACACTTTACATAACATATTACTAATTTTATAATAATAAAATAAAATATTTATTATTAAACAAATACGTGGCAGTCGAGCTGGCGAAAGGCGCGTCCCCGGGGATGCGCCTTCCACATGTGGCATCCAACTCAGCGAAAACACAGGTAAAGCGCGTCCCCGGGGACGCGCCTTTCGCCAGCTCAACCGAAAGGGTGCTACTTTGAGAAATATATATTAAAATGTACTAAAAAGATAAATATTCATTAAATATATGTCATTTTAGTCAAATCGCCGAATCATTTCGCCGGACTGAAATGCAGTTAATTCGTGCACTCCTGAAATGGGAAAAATGATGCAACTTTCTGAAGCTGGATCCATCATTTTCTGTTCATGTCTATGCAGGGATTGTTGCTAACCCCCACCATTAGAGCTAGCAAATCGGGCAACTGTCCAAAGTCTATGTTAATTTGAGTTTGAGTTAAATGAAAAGAAATTTGAATTTACAAAATTTGAGCTCAAAAGCTTTCGAGTCTGAAAAAATTAGAGTTTACAAATTTTATTCGAATCTAAAACTAATTCGGTCCGAACCTAAGCTAGATTCAATTCAAAATTTGAAAAATGGAACTCAAATTTATAAATGAACAAGCAATCATTAATATATTGTAATATTTAAATTTAAAAAATTGAAAATTATAAATAAATATAATAATTAAAGTATATATTTTATAAAAATATTTATCTTTGAAAATAAACTTATAAATAATTATAGAATCATACATTAATTTAGTCGAAATATTTAAAATATAGTAAATTAATTTTGTAAATTGCATACGATTAACCATGATTTATTATGTAACTTAGTTAATAAAATTGATTTTAAAAATCATATATCTGGTAATATAAATATTTATTTGTAATCTATAATATTTAATTTAAAAATGAAAAAAGTTTTTTTTCCTCTTTTTAAGGTACACTTAACTATGAAATGGTAAAATCAAAATATGACATGAAAATTAGGGAATACTTTGGTCAAAAAAGAAATTGAAGTTGCACATGAATTCTAAAATAATTGAGGATGCACGAATCAAGCGACCTCAATGGTTAAGAGATTTATTGTTATCATTTGAGGTTTCGGGTTTGAGCACTGAAATGTCAAAAGTATGAGCGTTCATTGTTTAATGATTAAAAGTATTTGAACAAATACTACCTTGTATTTACCCCAGATTTATCAAAGAAAAGTGATTGAGGATCATATTTATTTAAATTTGATCAAAAATATACTTAAAACAAATAAAAAAATTTTAAAAAATAAAATAAAATTATGAACCAAATTACTTAGAATTTTATTATTTATACTATATTTGATTAAAACTATAATTTAAAAAATATTTTTATAATTTCGAAATAAATTATGATTTTTTATAATATACTTGACTATATGAATATGCTTAATTTGTCATTGTGTCCATATATTACATGTATACATTATGTACAATATATGATAGGTTGATAGTGTTACCATATGATGCTTGAGCTAAATGGAACGTTTCAAACACTTCCGTTGTGAAAGCATGCTTCTATGCCTATATTATTTGATTAAAATGTGAATTACATATTAAAGTGACTATATATTATGTTTGACATGTTTATATCCCTAAATAGATAGGATAGCATTAAATCATAAATATGAACAACTTTAAAATAATTTGGTTATAAAAAAATTTGAATATACTTGTCTTGTCTTATAACTTAAATGATATGAAAAATTATATTGCCATTGTGTCTATATAAGTTTCAGATAACTTAAAATATAAAAATATTATTATATTTTCAATTAAAAATATGTTTAATAAATAATAGTAGATTCAAATTAATAAGAGTTGGTCGAATTTTTAATTAAAAATTAAAAATTAAAAATTAAAGTATTAAAAATAAAAATGACTATTTAGACGAATATTAAGATAGATTTTGACAGTATTTCTGTTTTAGTTGATGCATAAGGTTATTAGTTTAAGTTTTGATATATTTTTATAGTATTTTGAATGAATAAAATAATTGATTCCTTTATATATTTATTAATCATCTAAGTCATTAGGCCACCAATTAACATAGTGATTTCTGTTCCCTTCTAATTTGTTTATTCATGTTAAGTAAAGCTTCACTGCAAAGGATAGTTACGTTGTACGGAGGTTTAATATAAGACTAAGGAAAAGTGTAATCGAAAATATTAATATTTTTTTAATATTTTTGGTAGAATATTACTTAAAATGTTAATTTCGTTACCTAATATATTAATTTTTTAATGTTTTCGGATGTAACCGGAAATGTTATGGGGAAATACCATTTCCGGTTATAATCAGAAACATCAAAAAGATTAATATTTTACGTAACGAAATTAATATTTTAGATTGAGTTCCACCAAAAATGTTAAAATAAAATTAATATTTTTAGTTGCATATTTCTTTAACTTTATATTATGTTATCTTACCTTAAACATCCCAATGTACAGAGAGGCATAATATTTTTGGTTGCATCCGAAAACATTAAAAATTATTATTTTAAATAACGAAATTAATATTTAAGTTATACTTCACCAAAATATTAAAATAAAATTAATATTTTTAATTACATATTTTCTCAACTTTATATTAGATTATCTTTCTTATACATCCTGCAGAGGAAGGACAGTGACAATGAAAACTTAAGTCACTATGCCTGCACGCGAGTTCCGAACATGTTGTCCCGTAATTGATGGGGCACCTTACATGATGATAAACACAGTGTTTTGATTGCAGTCAATTTTGGTTTTCATTCATAATGATGATGTGAACATGATAATTACAGTCCTTTCATTTCCATCAATATGCTTGACAAAATAAATGTTTGAGCAGTCCACGTTAGGGACACTGCTAGTAATAATAACCCCACAATTATGAATCCATGGGGCACCCTCTGCTTTCGCTGTCATTTGGACTTGCAGAAATATAGCTCCATCGAGAAGACATTTGAGGTGGACTGGAGAATGAAATGCCATCACTAAGGGCGTTTATACGGGTGAAAAGCCGTGAAGAATGAGAGGGTGTTTAAGCAGCCTTTAAGTTGTACATTGATACGACTGATTGATATCAAAGCCATCATACTTGCAAAACTGCATATACCTACAAATGCTTGTATACTTACTATTTCATTAAAAAGAAATATAAATTATAGTTTTGATCGATTTAGTTATGTAATTAATTAAAATGAATAATATAAATAAAATAATTAATTAATTAAAATTTTAAATTTTAAAATATGTACATATCCAGCCAGGATTGTTATGGGTAAATTCACATTTACATCTTTCAAGGATGTAGAAATATGGACAAAATATTAAAATCATAAATCGTTTGGTTTAATATATGTTATTGTATTTAAGAGTGACTATTTAATTGAGTCAAGTCGAGTCAAGTTAAAAAAATTTAAGTTATTTGAGTTGAAAAGTCTTATTTTATAACTTAAACTTTATTTTTTAGTTAAGTCGAGTTTATGAAATTCGAGTCGAGTTGTTTGATTTTATGTTTAAATTTATTATAAATTCTTATAATATTATGATACTATTTGCTTCCAATTTAAATATTTTTTTATAATAATATACGACATACATATATATTTCTTCATATTTTTGCATATGTGATATACATATATCATGCATAATTGAAGAACTCGACTGGAATTCGAAAAATCAATCCACTAACTATTAAAAAATTTGAGTTATTCAAGTTTGAGGTTTAGGGTTTATAATTTAGGATTTAAAGTTTTATGGTTTATGGTTTATGTTTTAGGGTTTAAGGTTTTAATGTTCATATTTTAATATTTAGGGTCTAAGGTTTAAGATTTAGTGTTTTAGATTTTATGGCTTAGTGTTTTTAGTTTTTTGAAAGGTAAATAGAACCTCATTAAAAACCTCTTTATACTTTATCGAGTCGAGGCTCAATCGAGACAATAGAAGGGGAATGGTTTTAGGGTTTATGATTTGAAATTTAAGGGTTCAAGGTTTTAGGGTTAGAGTCTTATGGTTTATATTTTTAGGGTCGTTGATTAGGGTTTTAGGGCCTAAGATATAGAGTTTAGGGTTCATGATTTTAGAGTGTAAGTTTTATGGTGTAGTGTTTAAGATGTTAGGGTCTAGGGTCTAGGGTCTAGGTTTTAAGGTTTAGCGGTTAGTATCTTGAGATTTAAAGTTTAGAATTTAAGGTTTATGATTTTAGTGTTGTATGATTTAGGGTTTAATTATTTATGGTTTATGGTAAGATTTAGGGTTTATGTCGTAAATATTTTATAATTTATAAAATATTTTGTTATAATTTTTAAAAAATTTAATGATCTTTTATAAAATAATACTTAAAATAATACAAATGTCATGCGACAAAACTTGAATGTATCACATGATAAAAAAATGATTAAAATTTTAAAATTATTGATCAAAGTCGATTACATGATTTAATATATATAATTTATAAAAAGAAAAAAGTAGAACCTAATTTATATTTTTTTCAACGTAATTAGAGAGGTTAAAAATTTAAACTACTTAGCTTCTTGTCGGGTCTATTAGTATTTAGAAGAACCCAATTGGAGTTAAATTGTACCAGGTCTTATTAGTAGAACCCACATGATACATGGATAAGCAAAATTAGCCGGAAGAGGGAGTCCAGTCCAGAAAGACTTGGGAAAGAATACGAGTTCCTTCCCTATTAAGAGGGAGACAGACCCACATAGAATATTAAAACCTTTGAAGCTCCACATCATTCGAGCCCATTCATCCTTTACAAGGCCTCAACCCCTTTTAAGAGTTGCTGTATCTTATTAGAGACTTGTGAGAGTGCACAATTCTATGATCACTCTTCCGATGACTGTAGTTTTCAGAGATCTATAGTTTCAAGTTCTTTATAATCTTTTGATGTTTTTACTGACAAGTCCACTAAATCTTTCAAAGTTAAATCTAACGATAAACATGTTATATTTATTTATTCTGTTATAACTCCAAGTTTGACCCTAAAAGATCAATATATAAACTCTCATGCAAGATTAAGAAGTTAGTCGAGCTCTCTCCCTGAGTTTATCACTATTCATCATCTTCCTTAATTCACCACTGTTTTTCTCTTTTTTTCTTTAGGGTAATCACTAATTACAGCTCTCCACCCAAATAAGAAAAAATGAACCGTCTACAGTTGTTAAAATTTCACTTTTCCAATTAACAACGTTGTTAATGATCCAAAGTCGATTTAAGATACATAACAACTCAAAAATAAAAGAAAACCTTGCACATAATTGAAATGCTCTCTTCTCATTCTCTGTCAAACTCTCAACTAAATCCTTTCAAGACCTTGTCAACATTTGGACCTTTGTAGATTACAACGATTTATAGACTTTGAGCAGAAAAACAATCTTAGGTTTGATATTATGGCTTACGGGTTTTGAATAATTTCATTTGTGTGTGTGTGTGGTCAATGGTTTTGAAACCTGTCTTTGGCCTATTGGAAAGTTGAAGATCGGTATGGCTTAACAAAGATAAGGCGGAACTTCACCACTTTTGTACGGGGGGCAGAAGAAACAATTGAACATCTCTCATTCTTCTGCACAAATGCTCAAGCAGTTTCGGAGGGTGTGGTTTTAGTTACTCTCCTCAAAAACTGATCTAAACGTTCGCGTTCCATCATAACTGATATGTTGTGTTTGCTTAACATCTAATTATCCGAAATATTTAGTTAATATTAAATATTTAATTTTTTGATTAATTAAACAATTTCTAATCGAATTAATAAAAAAATTAAAAATTTTAAAAAATTAACTGTTAATTGATCTAATATCTAATTACCCCAACCGATTAACTAAACTAAACTTCAATTTGACTAAATAATTCTATTAAAATCGAACAATAAACACCCCTATTCCGAAAAATCCTTCCTCAATCAAGAAATATCTCTAAATCTCCACCCTTTCTATGCCTTGAGAACTCTAAAGACGTGAAGAGTACGTCTCTAAAAGAAGGACCTCAAATGTCCAACATCTCTCGATAAGCCATGACTCATTAAAATGACCTTTGAAAGATGCACATAATCTAACATAATCAAATTTATTGTCAACTTATCATATCTACTTAACTTGCTAATCTACAGATAATCATAATAATATTACGCTTATTGTAACTCCAAGAGCCATTATAATATTTGTTGATCAAGATTGAAAAAAAGAATTGAACTCACTCGTTTTTTCTTTTATCTTCTTAGACAAACAATTTTAATATCATTCAATGACTGTTTTTTAATTTGCTGTTATTCTCTATCTAAATTTGAAGGACTATCAATAACTATGATAAATCATTTATTCTGTAAAAAATTCTCCTCGACTTAAAAAATTGATTTTTTTTATTTGACTTGACTTGAAAAAACTCAACTCAGATTGACTTCGAGTTGAAATTTTATAAACTTACTCGATTTAAAATTTTCAATTTGGAATTATAAAATAAGATTCACTGACTTGAATAACTTAAATTTGTTTTACTCGACTCAATCGAACACTGATCTCTAATACGACTGCTAATAAGGGGATACTTGTTTTCAATTTCATAGAAAGGCATTCATTCAGATATATTTTTGTTGGCTATCAATCGTTCGCGTGACACATGCCAGGGGTTCGGGTCCTCTAGGCATGAATGCAGTGATATTGGGCAGAAGTCAAATTCCAAAAATAGATGCCGGTGCTGCTCGTATTTATGTAAACTACCTAAATCAACAACCCTTGCCGACACGAATCTGATTGAAGTGAAGCTTGCTTAATGCTTTCATATTGCATGCATCATCTCCTCATCATCAACATGCATCGCGTGTCCTCTATGTTGTATCGGATCGACACATCGATTGTACATTGCCACCTTTTATTAAGCGAGGAACTCATGGCTAATTTTCTGCCTATTTTATTTCTTCTTTCCGATTGATATATTAATTTTGGTCAGTGGGTTAGCATTAAGACATCTGTCTACCGTCGATGCAATGATTTCCCACTTCTGGAACTTGACATTTTCATTGTCATCTAAGTCACGATGGATGACGAGTGTTATTTTTATTGAAATTTTAAGTTTAAACAGTTATGTATATAAGACGTTTTATTAACGATTGAAAAAATTATAAATATATATTATCTTGTAATTATTTAAAAAAAATTTAATAATAACTTATTGGTAGTTGGGACTTGGGACTAATGGTCGTCATTCAGGGACGGTTAAGCGTCTTATACCAAATAAAGAAAGATACGAGAATTATACACGGAATAGACTTGTAATCTCTAATATAATTTTCTAATGTAATATAAAATATAGTAATTGTTTTATATCCTTTAAATAGTACATTTTGAAAATTAAGGAAAATATTGTATATGAAAACCAAATAATAGATTCCGAAAATTTTAGTGTTACTTATTTCTTATGTATTCGACAATTTATGTTATTTTGGACAAACTTATCATTGAAATGATAGTTTTCTTCGTATTAGTCAATTTGTTGTACATTTTCTGACTATATAGCTGATAAATTAAGGTAAATTTATTAAATAATTTTATTTTAATATATTAGTTTAATAATTAAATAGAGTTATATATATATAATTTAAATATGTTTTAATATTTAATATATTTAAACAATGTATAAGATAACATTATATTTCAAGAATTATATTTTTAGAAGGAATCTTAAAATAATACGAACCAACCTATCTCAATGATAAAAAGATGATTGATATCTCTAAAAATCTCTGAAAATATTATATTTCAAGAATTATATTATTTTTTTCATAGTGTCAGGTAATCTTTCATAATCTTCATAAATATAGACACAGATACATTTTTAAAATTAAACAGAAATATCAATACATAAATAATTTCGCACTAGTGATGAATACCAGCACAGTTTTAAACTAACATGAACAATCTAATTCCTCGTATGAATTCTGCACCTTTACGGGAACAACAAAACGGATAATCTTTACAGCAAAAAAATATGAAATGACTTAATTTTGAGATGATTGACAGATTATTTTCCGAATTCGTTGGAAAGGGGATTGAACGCTACTAGTCTTCCCAGAATACCCTGTTTGTATGGAAAGAAAGTTTTCTTCTTCTTCATGTTCTCAGATACTGCTATTTTCGTTGTTTAATGTAGCTCATGAACCGACACTTTTCTTCTACATGCACCTGAATTCTTGTTCTCTTCAGGTTTCTTGAAAAAACTCGCTGAATACTTCCTTAATGGATCCTTATCACTTGCACGTCCCTCGGAAGCGTTTCGAAACAACAGCAAATCTCTTAATCTCCATTTTCTGGAAGACCCTTTTGAGGAAGTTGTGGGTTCATGTTTCTTTTTTCTCTCTTCTTCTTCCCATCGATACTCGGAGACTCTGTAAGGAGAAAGCGATCTTGTAGCTCGACGGCTTGAATTCCTTAATGTGAAATCTTGAACCTTTTCTCTACCTCTTCCATGCTCTCGATTGTTTCGACTGGTTTCTATGGCAGTTGCGAAAGGGTCTCGGTCAAGATCAACCTTTTGTTTTCTGGGTGAAAAAGCTTCACGGATGAGTTTTTTGCCTTGAGAAAATGGCGATTTCGGCGACAAGAAACGCGGGCTTTTCTGGTTAAAATCATCGACCTTTAACCGAGGTGGAGGCTTCAATGGCTTGATTTTACCACCATCGAAGAGTTCTTCAGCTGGCCGAGATGTTTTCTCCAAGTCAACACTGAAATCAAAAGTGAAACCATCTCCTTCATCATCACCATGGTTTCTCGTCGTTGTTCTTGGTGACTTTGGTGTACCTGGTTTCTCTTCCCAATCGAAAGGAATCGCCAAACGATTGCTTCTCATGCTGCTCTCCCCATCATATTGATTGAACAACTGCGTGGGACTCGACGGGGCACTGATGAAACAATCGCCCAATCGTCTTGGCGTACAAGGAGAAGTCCACACAGGAGATGATGGAGCACTGCTGAAATCAAAATCCGTAACAGGCGAGCTTGATATCCCCATTGCCATCTTTCACTTCACAATCGGTAGCTCTATATGATTACGAAGCAGATTGAAGGGCTTTAAAATATAAAAGAAGAGCTGAGAATGAGAAAGAAAAAGAACCAAAGAGAGACAGCTGGGGCAGTAGAACAATGGTGTGAACAAGATTCAGCTATACAACAAGATGTGGAAGCCAAGGAAATTGCTTTATGTTTTTTAAGATTGAATTTGTAAATTATTTTCCTCCTTTCTGAATTATAGTATTGTAAGTAACAAACATGTGCTTACAAACTACAAATTAACTGATTCATGGAGTTTTGGATCTATCAGGTGCAACAACTTTAATATACGGATGTGCTACCATAAATATTATTATTTTTTAACATTTCCGATAAAGCATTACCTAAAACATTATTTTTTTACCGGAAATGTTAATATTAGACGCTACCTAAAATGTCATTTTTTCGTACCAGTTTTTAAATAATGAAATTAACATTTTCGGTAAAAATAATATTTTAAATAACGTTTTACCGAAAATATTAAAAAATAATAATATTTCTAATAATATTTTTTTCTTAATAGTATATTAAGCTGCCATACTACAGAACCACACTGGAGTTCTAGAGGTGTAGACTGTAGACTTTGTGGGCAGATAACTTGAATGCTATGACCTGGGATTGTCTCAGGAAAGGCGGGTTAATACACGGCTAATATACGACAGTACCGGATACATTAAAATGTATTTAATAAATTCGGTTTAGCGGTACCTATTATGTTGACAACTAATAATGCTTTAGGTAGAAAATATGAAAAACTATTAAAAAATTTGGTAACCGGTAAACTTTGGTTATCGGTAAATATCTATCTTTTTTATAAAAGTGTCCATACTTTTAACATATCAAGTAAATTTTACCGGTTTTATCATAATGAATCTGGTTTTGTCATATTTTTACTTGTTATATTGTAAAGTATCTATCCTTTTTATAAAAGTGTCCATACTTATTTCACTGTGAAAATATATTTATTATTATCTTTGGTTAATATTGTTAAATTTAAATTCTAAATAATATTTTATAAAATATCAAAACAATCAAATAATTTTGTGTGTAAATGAAATTATTAAATTAATATTGTAGGTGGAAAACATGAAACACTATTAAAAAAAATTGAAACATAAATTACATAACTTTAAAAAAAAGTATATATCATTTTTATAAAAGTGTTTATACTTATTTCACTGTGGAAAACATATTTATTATTATCTTTGGTTATATTGTTAAATTTAAATTCTAAATAATATTTTATAAAATATCAAAAAATCAAATAATTTTTTGTGTAAATGAAATTATTAAATTAATATTGTAGGTGGAAAACATGAAACACTATTAAAAATTTGAAACATAAATTACATAACTTTAAAAAAAGTATATATCATTTTTAAAAGGTCCATACTTATTTCACTGTGGAAAACATATTTATTATTATCTTTGGTTAATATTGTTAAATTTAAATTCTAAATAATATTTTATAAATATCAAATAATCAAATAATTTTTTGTGTAAATGAAATTATTAATTAATATTGTAGATGGAAAACATGAAATACTATTAAAAAAATTGAAACATAAATTACATAACTTTAAAAAAAGTATCGATTCTTTTTATAAAAGTATGGACACTTTCAATATAATAGGTAAAATATGATATAATAGGTAGCGCTTATATAATGTAATAGGTATCGTTTATATAATGTAATAGGTAGTTGTAAAGTATCTATCCTTTTTATAAAAGTGTCCATACTTTTTTATTGTGGAAAACATTAATTTAAGGTTATCTTTTGAGTGAGTTTTAAGATATTAATTTAATTATGCGTCTAATGATTTATTTTTTACGTTACGATATATATTATTATATTAAAAACAATAAATATATATTACATATTTATTATTATCTTTGGTTAATATTGTTAAATTTAAATTCTAAATATTATTTTATAAAATATCAAACAATCAAATAATTTTTTGTGTAAATGAAATTATTAAATTAATATTGTAGGTGGAAAACATAAAACACTATTAAAAAAAATTGAAACATAAATTACATAACTTTAAAAAAAAGTGTCGATCCTTTTTATAAAAAGTATGGACACTTTCAATATAATAGGTAAAAATATGATGTAATAGGTAGCGCTTATATAATGTAATAGGTATCGCTTATATAATGTAATAGGTAGTTGTAAAGTGTCTATCCTTTTTATAAAAGTGTCCATACTTTTTTCATTGTGGAAAACATTAATTTAAGGTTATCTTTTGAGTGAGTTTTAAGATATTAATTTAGTAATTATAGGCGTCTAATGATTTATTTTTTACGTTACGATATATATTATTATTAAATTAAAAACAATAAACATATATACATATTTATTATTATCTTTGGTTAATATTGTTAAATTTAAATTCTAAATATTTTTATAAAATCAAAACAATCAAATAATTTTTTGTGTAAATGAAATTATTAAATTAATATTGTAGGTGGAAAACATAAAACACTATTAAAAAAAATTGAAACATAAATTACATAACTTTAAAAAAAAGTGTCGATCCTTTTTATAAAAAGTATGGACACTTTCAATATAATAGGTAAAAATATGATGTAATAGGTAGCGCTTATATAATGTAATAGGTATCGTTTATATGTAATAGGTAGTTGTAAAGTGTCTATCCTTTTTATAAAAGTGTCCATACTTTTTTCATTGTGGAAAACATTAATTTAAGGTTATCTTTTGAGTGAGTTTAAGATATTAATTTAGTAATTATAGGCGTCTAATGATTTATTTTTTACGTTACGATATATTATTATTAAATTAAAAACAATAAACATATATTACATATTTATTATTATCTTTGGTTAATATTGTTAAATTTAAATTCTAAATATTATTTTATAAAATATCAAAACAATCAAATAATTTTTTGTGTAAATGAAATTATTAAATTAATATTGTAGGTGGAAACATAAAACACTATTAAAAAAATTAAAACATAAATTACATAACTTTAAAAAAAGTGTCGATCATTTTATAAAAAGTATGGACACTTTCAATATAATAGGTAAAATATGATGTAATAGGTAGCGCTTATATAATGTAATAGGTATCGTTTATATAATGTAATAGGTAGTTGTAAGTGTCTATCCTTTTTATAAAAGTGTCCATACTTTTTTCATTGTGGAAAACATTAATTTAAGGTTATCTTTTGAGTGAGTTTTAAGATATTAATTTAGTAATTATAGGCGTCTAATGATTATTTTTTACGTTACGATATATATTATTATTAAATTAAAAACAATAAACATATATTACATATTATTATTATCTTTGGTTAATATTGTTAAATTTAAATTCTAAATATTATTTTATAAAATATCAAAACAATCAATAATTTTTGTGTAAATGAAATTATTAAATTAATATTGTAGGTGGAAAACATAAAACACTATTAAAAAAAATTAAAACATAAATTACATAACTTTAAAAAAAAGTGTCGATCCTTTTTTATAAAAAGTATGGACACTTTCAATATAATAGGTAAAAATAGATGTAATAGGTAGCGCTTATATAATGTAATAGGTATCGTTTATATAATGTAATAGGTATTGTAAAGTATCTATCCTTTTTATAAAATGTCCATACTTTTTTCACTGTAGAAAACATTAATTTAAGGTTATCTTTTGAGTGAGTTTTAAGATATTAATTTAGTAATTATAGGCGTCTAATGATTTATTTTTTACATTACGATATATTATTATTAAATTAAAAACAATAAACATATATTACATATTTATTATTATCTTTGGTTAATATTGTTAAATTTAAATTCTAAATATTATTTTATAAAATATCAAAACAATCAAATAATTTTTGTAAATGAATTATTAAATTAATATTGTAGGTGGAAAACATAAAACACTATTAAAAAAAATTGAAACATAAATTACTTAACTTTAAAAAAAGCGTCGATCCTTTTTATAAAAGTATGGACACTTTCAATATAATAGGTAAAAATATGATGTAATAGGTAGCACTTATATAATGTAATAGGTATCGTTTATATAATGTAATAGGTAGTTGTAAAGTGTCTATCCTTTTATAAAAGTGTCCATACTTTTTTCATTGTGGAAAACATTAATTTAAGGTTATCTTTTGAGTGAGTTTTAAGATATTAATTTAGTAATTATAGGCGTCTAATGATTTATTTTTTACGTTACGATATATTATTATTAAATTAAAATAATAAAAATATATTACATTTATTATTATCTTTGGTTAATATTGTTAAATTTAAATTCTAAATATTATTTTATAAAATATCAAAACAATCAAATAATTTTTTGTGCAAATGAAATTATTAAATTAATATTGTAGGTGAAAAACATGAACACTATTAAAAAAATTGAACATAAATTACATAACTTTAAAAAAATTATCGATCCTTTTTATAAAAAGTATGGACACTTTCAACATATTATAATGTAATAGGTAAATTTGCAATGCTATCAGTATAAATATACCGGTTTACTTATAAAATAGGTAAATATAAACCTACCTATTACATTATATAAGCGCTACCTAGTATGTTATTGTACTTTATAATATTTTCGGTTAAATAATATAACATAACCGGTCTAAATTTTAACCGGTCACTTATTTTACCGGTCACGCCGTATATTAGCCGTTTTTTAGGCGCCGCACCGCAGAACTACCCCTATGACCTGGGACAGGCCTTACATACTTTTGCAATGCTCCCTAAAAGCTAACACACAAACATATTGCTGGTCTCAATCATTTTATTAGTAAAATTTGACTCGATTTAAAAAAAAATTGGACTCTATTCAATGTTAAAGTACTTGACTTTTAATTCTATAAACTCGATTTGACTCATAAATATTTTTAATTTGAGTCGAATTGTAAAATAGAACTCGAATAACTCAAATGAATTAGTGGATTAGTTCTCAAGTTCGAGTCAAGTCTCTCAACTCTACATGATATATGCATATCTTATATAATTATAGAAAATCATTTAAATTGGAATTAAATAGTACAATAACGTTATAAAAATTTAAAGATAAATTTAAACAAAAATTCGAACAATTCGACTCTAATCAAATTTTATAAATTTGACTTTATTTAAAAAGTTTTAATTATAAAATTGATCTCGTCAACTTAAATAATTCAAAAAAAATTAACCCGATTCGATGAAATTAATCACCCCTATCCGTAAGTATAATACTAGAGAAATCAAACACCCATAAATGATGACGTGGAAGAGGAAAATCGCATTAATTCAGTCAGCCAACTCAAATTCTCAAAGTTTTATGAATTATTCAGTGGAGTTTTGGATGAACTTAAGCTCATTTGCAGCATGGGGAATGACCCCTGATATTATCAATTACAAGCAGAAACCCCAGATGAATATTCCTCTCACTAACTGATCTATAATTGTGTACAAACAAAAATCACTTAATACCCTTTGAACTGTAACCAAAATGTTAATTTATTATGTGCATAAAAGGTATCTAAAACTGAAGTAAAAGGTACTAATAATGCTTGTATTGATCTTGAAACAACTATGAAAGGAGCAGTGGATTTCTGTGCCTGATGAATATACAATGGAACTGTGATTATCCAAAACTTAAGTTATGATCCAGAGTTTGCTTGGAATTTGTGGATAAAGCCAATGATACTGCTTTCTGGTATTATATATGCCTATGACAACCACGCTCCCTTGTGCAATTCCTCTTAAACTTTCATTTCTGTGAATATAATGTTTCGGGTATTATGATTTCTGTGAAACAGGTCCCGGCTTTCGATCCCTGCTCGGATAATTATGTACATTTCTACTTAAAAAATCCACAAGTTCAAATAAGCAATTCATGCAAATGTTCCTTATCCATGCAAATCCTGCGAGCACTGACCAACATCCATCTTTCAAATTTTGCTCAATGCGAGAGTCTATGTGGTTTATTTCTTGTGTTCATGTTGATTTGTTAATCCTGGTCGTTTCCTGATAAATATTCCTGAAAATGGCTGAGAAGAAAATCGAAGCTGGAAAGAGAAACCATTAACAGTGTTGCATGGAGGAGGATTGTTTAGATTATACAAAGGGCTCTGACAAAATTACAAAAGCTCAGCACCATTGTTTTAGATTTATTACTTACTATCTGTAAGGCAAAATAAGGATACAGAAAACATGTTTAGACAAAATGAAAAGAAGATTAAAAAGAGGTGCGGGGGATCAAAGCTAGTTTTTTTGCTGGCAAAGCGAGAGCTCTACCACTTAAGCTACGTCCCCCGTTGATTGAAATCTATAAATGACATTATATTAAGAAAACTGTTTCTTTGGTTGAACCAGAAAGTAGGTAGCTGGGACTGTTTCTTCGGTTGAACCACTTGAGCTCACTTTTTCTCCACACACACGTATATAAGTTGGCTAGAGTTAGGTTAAAATTGAATTTATAATTACTATTTATTTAAAATTGTTTTTAAATGATAACAATTTAAATCCTAGTATTTATCGAATAAAAAAACCATATTTAACCCCATGTTTATTAAAAATCTTTAACAAATTTTATTTATTATTACTTTTAATTCAATAAGAAAATAAAAAATAATTATATATTGCCATTTAAATTACAATTTAAATTTGAATCCAATATATTTTTCAAAATCAGAACTATTCTTGTTTGCTTTTGATGTGCGACCTTCTTATAAGTTAAATTAACTTGATAATATGTTTAAATCACATTTGATTCTACAAATCATAAATGACCTTTAACAAGATATTATGATTATCACAGTTAATTAAAAAACCTCATGATTTAAGACAATTTTTGTACAATTCATGAAATAATTCTTTTGTTTCATAATATATTAATAGAATTAAAGCTTGAATATGTCAACTTTATATCGCTTTATCTTTAATTTTTCAAAAATCAACTAAAATGACTAGACAAATGATATTGATCTCCATCAATTCATTTGAGAACAACCATACGTTTTTTAGTATTTAATCGTCGAGGGGCCATTGATATCTCTCTTCTAACAAGAGAGACAAATTTTAACTTAACCATTAATTTTTCACTATATGATTATTTTTATACTAAAGCATAACCTTTATAGTTGTTTGATTAAAGACAACAATTGACTTTGTTATACACTATATTCTTAGTTGGCCGGTTAATTGGTTAATCAATTAATTTTAGGTTTAATCGTTTAACGGTTAATGTTTTTTTTTCAAATTTTAGATTCCGAATAATTCGGTTTGAAATCAATTATTTAATCAAAAAATATTAAATATATATATATATATATATATATATATATTATATTATTTAGGATTAAGAGTGTTTAAAATTCGGTTTTAACCGAATTAACCGAAAAAAATGAATATAGTATATATATATTATTTATAAATTTCGATTAATTCAATTAACTGACCGATTAATCAAACTTTGTTCGGTTTGATTAATATTTTTTTAATTTTTTTTTAATTTAATTAACAGTTAAAAATAAAATTTAGTTAATGAATTTTATAAGTTCGGTTCGATCAGTTAACCGAACCGTTCAATTGAATTTGTGTAGGCCAATATGCAAGAAATCCAAATTGGGCTGAAGGAGGTGGAATAATTGTCCGTTTCCTGGAAAACCCAAGTCGGCACCGGCCTCAAGGAACGCGTGCGGCAATCATGTGTTCCACGATTATCCAATTTCCACCCATTTGGTAAATACCAATTCTGCACTAAAAATTATACATTACTGACGCTGGGCGTCCCTTTCTGGCAACAGCGACTTGGCTTTCCCACACTTTTCTCATTTAAAATATACCTTTTTCATAATCAAAGACTTAAACACACTTATGACTCGCAATATTTTTTTTTCATTTTCTTATTACACGTGAGATCGCTTTGCTTCTTTATATATATTCTTAAAAGGTAGAATAGCCCTTTTAACCTCCAACTTTATAATTTTAGTCATTGTACCCCTTAAAAAGTTTATTTATCTCTTTTGACCCTCGAACTTTTTATCTTTTATCAAATTGATTCAACTGCATTATAACAATAATATACCATTAAGTTGACGTTAATTATTGTTTTCTATCATGTCATAAAAAATTATAAAAAAAAATAAAGGATGTGAGTGTTTCAATAAAGACAATAATTATTTTTATTGAAAGTGCGGTAGAAAAGAACAAAATAATTAATATTAGTTTAACAACAACATTATTGTTTCTTCGTATTTGATCCAAATTAACAAAACATAAAAGTTTATATAATAACAAATAATCTCATGTTAACATGAAGTATATATGAATTATCACGTGATTTGTCGTCTCAAAATCGTAAAAAATGTAATGTTGGTTGATATTTTCCTTTAAGAAATAATATTTGATTTTTTAAAAGATTAAAGATCAGATTTAACTAAAAATTAAGAGCTAATTTGATAAAAATGTAAAAATGGAGGACTACATTTGTATTTATGCCATAATTTTATCATAACATATACGAGGTTAGTTGGGCCCAATATGAGAACAAAATCAGGGACAGGGATCCTCTCCCTCTTGTCACCATTATTTTAATTTACATTTCGAACAAAATAATCGTCACCCTTGCACGTGTCATTTCTTAATCTCATCAAGCAAATGTCCCCAAATCCAACGGTTCTCAGTTCATCATCAACCTTGCTTCTCTAAATTTTCAAAGTTCTTGTTTTTCATTTCCCGTATAATAACAATATTTTTTTTTTAAAGAAAATTGAAAATTCATAAACCGCTGCAAAGTTTATAAGAGTGAAAGAGAATATGCCGTTATTATGTTCGTCGCAGACAGTCCTAGATGCCATAGTTTTTGGTTTTTGAAGAAATTCTTCAAAATCATTATATAAATATATCCCATTCCCCATATCTTTCCTCTCTTATTGCTCCCACATTCGCTCTTCAGGTACTCTCTCTTTCTTGAAAGTTTTACTTTTATTGTTTTTCGAATCGTCAAAGTCGCTGCTTTCCCTTGTTTTCTTTTTTAGCGTCTTCATCGCTCCCTGTTTTTCTGATTATTTGTGTAATGGTTTCGTTATGATCATTATTTTTAAAAAGATTTTGTAATAATGGGATTTATTTTGCGTCCGTTATTGGGTTTTAACTCTTTTTTTTATTTAAAAAATAAGGAAAAGAATTGAACTAAAACCCTAGTTTTTTGTTTGATTTTGAAATGAAATGGTTAGGAAAGTACAAGTTTGTTTTTGTTTGTTTATCTTTGTGGTTGCGGTTTTTCTTGTAAATTAATGTGGCTTTTGATTCATTGAGTTGTGTTATAGTTACTTTGTTTATGGGCCATGGTTAACTTGGTTTTATTGGATTATTGATTACTTTGGGATCTAATATTGCTGATAAAAGTGGCATATTGTTTTGGGTTTTATTACTGCTCTAGAAATTACTGATTTTTTTGCCTTCCATTAATTTTAAGGCTTTCCAGTATTGTTATCAGTACCTTGGAGCCGGCCTTGGTGATTTTTGACTTTTCGTGCAGGTGAACTGTGGGGGTGATTTGTGAGGATTATTACCTACCTTCAAAATGGAGAGGGTTCGAACGATCCTGACTGATACATACCCTTATCCTCACGAACACTCGCGCCATGCTGTAATTGCTGTAGTTGTGGGGTGTCTGTTCTTTATTTCTTCAGATAACATGCATACCTTGATAGAAAAGTTGGATAATAATATCAAATGGTGGTCTATGTATGCTTGTCTGCTCGGATTCTTTATTTCTTTTCATCTCCATTTATAGGGAAGACTATCAAACCAAGCTATTCAAATTTCAGTCGATGGTGAGTGTTCTAATCTGATGCCTTTATTTACTGTACTGTGGACTCCCTTGAAATAAATGCATTCAAATAACTATGAACTATCAATATAAGTATGAAACTAATAACAGTCCACAACTTATTCGTGAATTATAACTTAAACTCGCAGGTACATAGTGTGGATTTTAGTTGCAGCTGTGTATCATCTTCCTAGTTTTCTGTCAATGGGAGTGGATATGAGGATGAATTTGTCTTTATTTCTGTCAATATATCTCTTCTATTCTCTTTCTCCTTTTCTTCCACATTGTGTTCCTTGGCCTGTGGTATCTTGGTCTTATTTCTCGTGTTGCTGGAAGAAGGCCAGAAATCTTGACCATTCTCCAGAATTGTGCTGTAAGTTTTGAAGATGAAACTGACGATTTCTTCTTTACACTCCAGGTTTTTGCTTTTCTGTTGATGCTGGTCCTTACCGGTATTTCTTTTCTCCACCTTTGTAGGTTATTAGTGTAGCCTGCTGTGTATTCTATAGTCATTGTGGCAACCGTGCTATGTTAGGGAAGATACCTTTTGACCGAAAAGCTTTGAATTGGTTATCCTTTTGGAAAGAGAGAAACACATGGCTTGCAAAACTTATTCACATGAATGAGTTGAAAGACCAGGTTTGCTCATCTTGGTTTGCTCCAGTTGGCTCTGCAAGTGATTATCCACTTTTGTCGAAGTGGGTCATTTATGGTGAGGTAAAGCTCTGATACAACATAAGCTTTATATCATTTATATCATCCTATGAACCATTTTTGGTGTTTTTCTTTATTTTAATATATTTACCGTCCTATTTTGTATCATTTATATCATCCTATTTTTTCTTGATATCTCATTGGCAGTTAGCTTGCAATGGTTCATGTCCGGGTTCCTCAGATGAAATTTCTCCCATATACTCATTGTGGGCCACATTTATCGGCCTCTACATTGCAAATTATGTAGTGGAAAGGTCAACAGGGTGAGTAGTGATCTTTAGCTTGTTTTGAAATGTTTGAAATATATCTGTTTGTTACATGTTTGAATGTGAACTGTACCATACCTTGCACGTGATCCTCTGTCTGGATTGCTTAGCAGTGAGGTTCAGTTATATCCGGTTTTCAGTTTGCTATATTCTTGTGTTCCGCTTCATTTTCGTTGCAGTGACATTTTATATGCATGAGCATCCTATGGATACAATTTCCTCTGGGTCTAAGATTGGTTTCTTTATGGGATTGAGCTACTTCTTCTAAATACCTTGGTTAGTACAACTTATTTAATTCTTTTTGCTGCACCTTTTACGTCAAGTTCAGGTGGGCTCTTACTCATCCTTTGCCTGTTGAAGAATACGAGAAGCTGAAAAAGCATCAAATGAAACCAGATTTCTTGGATATGGTTCCTTGGTATTCAGGGTAAATGTTTATTATTTATTTTCCGTTTACCCTTTTCTTATCACTTCTTTTCCATACTATGTGGTGGGAGCTAAAATAATTCAATCTTTTGACCATAGTATGCTTATCCCCAAATTTTGCAGAACCTCAGCCGACTTGTTCAATACTGTTTTTGACCTCCTGGTATCTGTAACCCTGTTTGTTGGCCGGTTTGACATGCGCATGATGCAAGTATATTTCTAAATCTTGATTTTTGTATGCATTCAGTATAGTTTCTTTTTGTATTATCAGGCAAAAGGCCCGAATATATTTTTCATCAAGGATTGACTTTCTATCACTTCCTTTCTGTGTTTGTCAGGCTGCAATGAGCAAGGTTCACGAAGGAGCTCATGAACATGATCTTTTTTATGACCATTTGAATGAAAAAGAAGATATATGGTTTGATTTCATGGCTGATACTGGTGATGGTGGAAACTCATCATATGCTGTGGCTCGGCTGCTTGCTCAACCATTGCTTCAGCTTACTAGAGATGATTCTGTGCTTACACTGCCACGCGGGGACCTGCTACTTATTGGAGGAGATCTTGCGTAAGTTGGTGCAATGTCTTGGATAAAAAATTGTAGCTGACTTGATAAAATCAATTTTAACGTTGATGGTTTATTATTCATGAAGCTAGAGCCTCTATGTAGCACTGATTGTTTGATTGATGATTTGGGCAGTAAAGTGTGTTGATGGTTTATACTCATAACTTGTTTGTTGTTTGTAGGTATCCTAATCCATCAGGATTTACTTATGAAAGGCGTTTCTTTTGTCCTTTTGAATATGCTCTTCAACCTCCAGCATGGTACAAACCGAATCACATAGCTGTAAACAAGCCTGAGTTACCTGAAGGGATACATGAACTCAAGGAATACAAAGGACCTCAGTGTTTTCTCATTCCTGGAAATCATGGTAGGTCTTTCATTTTTAGCTTGAGTTTAATCTTGAGTGATCTGTTTTTTTTAAGTTGGCAACAAATTTCTACGTGATCTTATTGTATTTTACTGTAATTTTCTCATGGTCTGAACACATATCACATTTTTCCTTGGCAGAACTAGAACATTAGAAGCTTATTTTCGTTTTAAAGAAATCTTCTACTAGTTACGCTATTTAAAAGCTCCTCCATGTCTAATGGAATTATGCTTTATCTTTACAGATTGGTTTGATGGACTTAATACTTTTATGAGGTATATATGCCACAAGAGCTGGTTGGGTGGGTGGTTTATGCCACAAAAGAAGAGTTATTTTGCTTTGCAGCTCCCAAAAAGATGGTGGGTATTTGGTCTTGATTTATCACTCCATTCTGACATTGATGTGTACCAGTTCAAGTTCTTTTCTGAATTAGTAAAGAACAAGGTAATATTTAATCCTAAGATCTGTCTTCCTCTGTTATGTTTGCTTCTAATGTTAAATTTGATTTGTCTATGATGAGAAAATGCAACTAATTGATGGAAGGGGATATATTTGTAACATATTGGAGAACTCCTTTACTTTTTTTGATGTCATGAATTGTCTTGCATTGATTCTTTCCAGAGACATTGCAATAATACTGATATTCGTTTCTTGAGTCATCTATGCTGCATTTGATGTTCAAGGTGTACTGGTTTTGGTTCACATACATAACATTATATTTCATATTATATGCGGTAAATAGATCACAAATTTTGATTTCTCAACACAGTGCATACCTTAAGAAGTATGCTTCCTATGAATGTTAACTGTTATATGTAGGCACGCAGTTGTGGAAGAAGTTTTTGAGCTACCAGATATTTATGCTTTCGAATCATAAGTATTATAGTTAGTGATACTATAGTTAACACTAATTCATATTATAGTTAGTGATACAAGCAATTACACAATAGTATCGACTGTTGCTAGGTTTAGCTTTATCTGCTAAATGTTTTGGTGGTTGAGAATAATTTCATCTCCACCATTTTCAGGTTGGAGAAAATGATTCTGTAATCATTATGACTCATGAACCACACTGGCTTCTTGATTGGTACTGGAATGGTGCTTCCGGTGAGAATGTCTCACACCTGATACTTGATTACTTAAAAGGAAGGTGTAAACTTCGAATAGCCGGAGACCTGCATCATTATATGCGCCATTCATGTGTTCCATCAGAAGGCCCAGTTCATGTGCAGCATCTTCTTGTAAATGGGTGTGGAGGAGCATTTTTACACCCCACTCATGTGTTTAATAATTTTAGCAAATTTTATGGGAAAACATACGAGTGTAAAGCAGCTTATCCTTCTTTTGATGATTCAAGCAGGGTACTCTTCCTTTCTTTACCATTTCATGGATTTCATTTGCCTTGTTTCCTCTGAATTCCCATTCCTCCTGGGGTTGTGATGTAGATTGCATTGGGAAATATCTGAAGTTTCGGAAGAAGAATTGGCAGTTTGATTTCATTGGTGGCATTATATACTTTATATTGGTTTTCTCTACGTTTCCACAGGTAAATTTCTTTTAAAATTCTTTGAATTTGGTTACATTTGACTTGATTGTTCTAACTTCAGCTTTCACTAGACCTAAAATGACCTGATTATTAGGATCCCATCCTTCAGTGACTCTCTCGCTCTGTTTATTTGTTTACTTATTTAATTATTTACCATTACAAATTTGGTGGAAGGGAATGGGGTTACCAGGGCTTGAACCCTATTCTTTAATGCCAACATACAATAACTTTACCACTCCAATTGTGGCTTTGTCGGCCTTTGACTCGCTTTCTAATTTTGTAGCTTATATGCGATGTGATATTGTTTTACTGTGTCAGGTAGGATAACTCTGATACTGAAGTGACTGATTTCTTTCCTGCCTTTTCTTAGTGTAAGCTCGATCACATATTGCAAGATGATTCATTTTCTGGTCATTTGAGGAGTTTCTTTGGGACAGTATGGAGTGCTTTTGTATTTGTGCTGGAACATTCTTTGTGTCATTGGCTGGTTTGCTGATATTGCTGGTTGCAGCAATTGCATTTGTTCCTTCCAAATTAGCACGGAAGAAACGAGCAATAATTGGAATTCTTCATGTATCTTCACATCTGACTGCAGCTCTATTCTTATGCTGCTCTTGGAAATAGGTCTGGAGACATGTATCCGACATAAATTATTAGCAACTTCGGGTGGGTTACATTCTAATAATCTTTTGTGTAATATTAAGATCATTAGCATTGTTGGTGTGATCACCTCAGCATTAATGCCTTACATTATTATATGCTCCAAGCAATTTAAAGTTGTTTGGGATTTCTATTTCTTGTCAATTTTATTTGAACCATATTAAAAATTTCAATATAATTCAACTCCAGCATTAGCCTTCTAATTTCATATGATATCCAGATTTTGAATATGTATGTACTAGTTTATCGTTTTGAGTAAGACAATTTAATCAAATCAGCAAAAGTGACACAAATAAACAGTAATTCTTGATATTTTGGTTATGGCTAGCGTAATTGGGTCTTTTGGTGGAAGTTAATGATGGTTAATTGCTGTGTTCAGGTTATCACTCTTTTACCAGTGGTACCAATCGGTGGAAATTGAGCATTTTCCAGATCCTACAGGTCTTCGTTCTCGTATTGAGCAATGGACATTTGGCCTCTATCCAGCATGTATCAAGTATCTCATGTCTGCATTTGATGTTCCAGAGGTAAGAAGCCTATCCTTGTTGGCAAGATATACTTTTTTACTTGTTACTGTATTGATGTAGGAAACCTTGCCAGGTTATGGCTGTCACTCGGAGCAATATCTGCAAAAATGGAATAGAATCACTATCCCGTGGAGGTGCTGTCATATATTATGCTTCAGTCTTCCTGTACTTTTGGGTTTTCTCCACCCCTGTGGTTTCTTTGGTGTTTGGAAGCTACTTATATATCTGCATTAACTGGCTTCACGTACACTTTGATGAGGCCTTCTCTTCTCTTCGAATTGCTAACTACAAGTCATTCACTCGATTTCACATAAACCGTGATGGCGATCTTGAAGTTTCACTCTTGCAGTCGATAAGGTGAGTAACCAGTTTTTATTCACTTGCTGCTGTCTTTCTCTTTAGGTTTCTCGTCGTGTTTTGCATTTATATATATGCACGTCATTAATTCATATGCTTGAGGAAGAAAGAACATTCCCATAGATATAGAAAGGAGTCGGTACACTAAGCCACCTGACTGCGTTTTGTTGATGTTTGTAGAGCCGATTGTTAATAAAAAGGCGTGATTATTCTATCCATTGACATGTATTTTCTCAGGTTTTCTTCTTCCTCTTTGCACAAACATCGATTTATTTGACATGCAGGTTCCCAAGGAATGGAAGTTAGACTCTGACTGGGAAGTGGAGGCTAAACAGCCACAACAGTCGAGCTACCGGAGAAAATATCCTAGCAAGTGGTGTGCATCTTCAGGCCAGCAGGATCCGGTGAACACTGTAAGGATTGTTGACCAATTTGTTATTAGACAAACAGAGAAACCTGATTTTGTAACAAGTAATGGTTCAGTTGGTCACTGAACGTGGTTGTAACATCATTTGGATTCTTACATTAAGGAAATCAATGTAGGAAAAAAAGGTAAAAAGAAGATAGGTAGAGATCCACATGAATCTGATCTGCATCTCAGCTTTTGCTTCATTTCTTACATCACAGCCCCTGGGAAATCTAAAATCTGATTGCAATAGCTTTCGGTAATAATGACATTAGGTATTGCATCATGTTAGAATTCTTTTTGTTTCAAAAGAAGATAAGGTATTGGACTTGTTGAGTCTAATCTGCTCAAATGAACCTTTTGAGATGTATTTTTTTTAATAATATGAAATAATTATAAGGTATATATCAATAATTTTTCATAATCATTGATAACACATTCTTCCCGGACTTGAGATCATAAGAGAAAATAATCCTCTCTTTAATCACTGAGGTAGCTCGTGTATTTTAATAATATATATTTTTAACTAACTTGAGGTAAGTACATGATAATATCTATTTAAAGATAACCATTTGATATTGAATGTTTACACCTCTGACATTTATAATGTTCAAACTCGGAAACTTAAAGAATAAAACTAATTCTTTACCATCGAGGTCATTTAATTCGTACATCTTAATATGTATATATACACTTTCATGAAAAATGTTATTGTGATTTTGAAAATGGAAGTGATGTAATTAGTATGTATTTTGTTTTCACATCTGACAGGTAATTTTAGTTTTGAGATTTTTATTGATATTATTGTGTGTATATATATAGGGAGAGAGAGGGAGTAAAATCAAGATTTATAATATGGGTTTATATATTTCAATTTTTAAGAGAATAATAATTTTATTTAAATGTTAAGATTTATTATAGAGGTTAAATTTTTTAAATAAAATCAAATATTCAGATTTGAGGATTGTAAATGAAATGAATTAAGTTAAAAATATCATTTTTATAATAAATTTATGTACTGTTTAATTTAGATAATTTATTAATAAATTATATATTAACAATTCAACAAAATTTAAATTGTCATAGTACCTAAAATTCTTCAATTATCATTAATCATGCCAAATTGCAAATTCGGTGGATTCTTAGAGACATACTCCTTGCTTTACTTTTATTCAGTCGAAGCATTTTTAGGTAAGAGCATACTTTTTTTATATATTTATCACTAATTTATAATTTTAAATTTTTTAAAAAATCAATTAATTTTTTAATAATTGTTGTATATAGTAATAATTAGACATTCTAGAGCGTGACTACTTAAATTAGGAGATCATATATGTCAACACGTGGTTGCTGGTGATGTTAAAAGAGTGTTTCTACAAAGACATTAGTTGAACAACACATGGTCGTAAGTGATGTTACAAGAGTATATTCGCAAAGATATTAGATGATTGACACGTGGTAACTTATAGGGTGCACTTCACTTTGCATGGATCTTACATTCACATCCCTAGATATTCATACGAGTAATATATCCATTTATATGGAAAATCGTAAAAATGGAGACTCGCTTCTATGGAAGATCATTGGCAGGTAGACGGTAGTAACACAAATATATTGCAATTATCTTGTACACAAAAATATTATTTAAAGAAAAAATGTGGCACGACAAAGCTATTTCAATGATTAAGAAATTATTGTTATTTATTGAAATTTTTAGGTTTAAATTTCATACATATTAAGGGTATGAGCGTTCAATATCAAATGATTGATAGTATTTGAACAAATATTATCTTATACTCACCCCCAAACTAATTAAAAGTGAAATATAAGATAATTTTGAAAATAAATAATAAGATTAGAAATTTATTATCTACTAAAATGAACTATAGTGCTGGGTTTTTTAATTTTGGATCCAAACTATCATTTATCTTCTCCTTTGAAACTTCCTTGCGGTGATCTCATTTCCCGAAGCTGCTTCTCCTCCGAAAGCACTTTAGCTAATCTGCAAGTTATCAGAAGCAAAAGTAATCAAAAATTCAATATGGAACATTAATTACATATTCGTGAATGAATAATATATGAAGAACATACATATATATATATATATTTAAAATACCTGATGAGAGCCTCTTGATTTGTACCCTGATCAACAGGCTCGAATTTCCCAGTATCCAAATTCACCCTGGAAACTGGTTTGTTCAACAACTGTTCCCCAATTTTTACAAGATTCTGCAAGTTTTCTTCTGTGGAAATATCCACGGATGCCAGCTCTCCAGATAGTGTATCATCCTGAATACGGAGATAACTGTCCTCGCAACGAAGTGCTCGGAAAACAGTAGCGAGATGAAAATCCACCATGTCACTGCTTCCTTGCATGAACACATCCATCATGGAGTTGAATTTTCATAGTTCAACCATGTCAAGAGACCCCATTTTGCTGCCTTGTGCGCTTCGTACTTCTCTTCAAACTTCTGCGAACCAGTCCCAACGATAACACCTGGAAACGAGCATAGTTGTTTGGTTCTATACGGTCGTAATCGGAGCTCTTGTGAGTGATTGCTTTTGCCACTTCGCTCATGGCTACTAAAGTCTGTACGAATCGATTTAAAAAAAACACATCTGATTAGTAACATCTCTTTGTCAAAATCGAAACACCAAGAATTTGAAGCATATACACATACGGGATTATTTGAAGCAACTCCACCATCAATAAGATGGAATTCTTTGACTTGGCCAGTTGAATCTTTGGTTTCAAACCAGTGTGCTGGAAGATGTTGGAGCAGCCGAAGTTCCAATGCATATATCAGAGAGCAAAGCATTCTGGGAATGATCGTAGGAGGAGAAGATTGTTGGTTGGAGTTTTTTGATGTCAAATGTTGGGATGACGACATTCGTCAATGTTTGGTCCAATCTGGTCTCTCCCAACTTTTCCCTCACAATATTGTGAATATATTCGCCATCATATTTCGGACCAGACAGAGATTTGAACAAATTTGTAACTGATGCAAACGGTGAGCTGTTATATAATTACAAACAGAATCATAATCAGAAGTAATTTACATGACATTTACCGCAGGAAAGCTTCCTTTTTTTCATTTTAAACTAGTAAATCATTTATATAAATTACCCATCTTGGGGGAAGATTTTTGGGCAGTGTTGAAGGTAGAAATCATTGATATCTTTGGCAGCAAAAAGAGGACGATTGCTCTTGGGGCTTGGTGCTGGTGCTGTTAGCATGGCAGTGACAAGCCCACCAGTACTAGTCCCAGCAATGACATCAAAATAATCAGCTAGTCTAGCCTCTTCACCATCTAGTTTCTGTAAACAGCAATGTATTTATATGCACATAAAAAAGCACAAGTGCTCTTTTAAAGCAAGAAATTCCAAATATATTCAGTGCCTAGGTAGATATATACCTGAAGTTGAGACTCTAAAAAGGCAAGAATGGTTCCGGGAATAATCCCCCTAACTCCACCTCCATCAATACTGAGAACAGTGATTAAGTTCCCATAGGTGGGTGGCTGAAGTGGTGATTTTAGACTTGCCATAGCATTGTTATTTTGTGGGATGCTTTCCATTATGATGGAAGATGAGGGTTTTATTTAGTTGGATTTGAGAATATAGACTAAGAAGCTTTTGCTATGTTTGATGATCTTGAGGAATACATATGGATATTTATAGGCTTTTCAATTCTCTAATCAACTTTGAAACTATATATCAACTATGTTTTGAATTATACTAATGCATAATTTTCTTAATTATTACAATAATTTATATAAAAAAATTCTTAAATGGGAGGGTGTTAGATATGGATGAGTGTATGTTAATATATTTATGTCCTTAAAATTTAATGAGGTGATACTATATTATTGGTGTTTAAGAATTTTAATTTTTGAACTCATTAAATGGTTTGAGTGGTTGAGGGAAGTGTTGCTCTTTTTAGAAGTCCCGAGTTTAAACAGTTGCGTCTGGACGGTGTATACGTTAATGATTAAGAAGAATTCTGAACAGATATTATCTTATAATTATCATCCATCCCTCTAATCAACTTGTTAATAACCAGATAAATTAATCAACCATAAAAAGAGAGAAGACTTACAATTAATTTTTTTAACTCAATTTCTCATTGTCTGTATATCTATTAATTTTTCTTTAACCATCAAAGCTGAGTTCACAATTCACTCATATAGATTGTGGAAGCTGGGACTTAATCTGCCATAGTGGCTGGCTAAGAAACCGTCTAACAGTTTGAAAATTCAAACCTGAACATTCATTATATGTGATAGACTAAAGCCTAGCGACCACAAACTTACCATTTCAATATCTTGCTTTTTTCAAAGTTGTATTACTTTAGGAAGAGACGCATTAATAATTTTGTTGACGTAAAAGAAGCGTGTGTGGAATTGGTTTAATTACTACTGCTGTTTATGACAGTGGTGGATTTGATGGATGCTTTGAAAATTAATAAACAAGTTGGTTATTTTTCCCTTCATTCAATGAAAAAACAAATGGATGCTTAATTATAGGGAATAACTCGTGCTGAATTTTAAAGATATAAAAATATTATCATGTACTCATTAATATCCAATATCCTCTCATTGCTCAATTTAACTTTATTTCAATTATATATAAAAATAATTTATTTAAACCTAATTACAAATCGATGATTGTTATTGGTCAAATTTCGAGTTTAGATCTTTACTTTGAGAAAAATATTATATGAGCTATTCTCGCTACGTTAATCATGAGCTCCACCATTAAAAATACTCATCTCACTTTTTTCCTTTTCGTATCATTTTTTTCAATGATGGATCTTCACTTTTTTTTCCTATGTAAATACGAAAATGGGTGATTAATTGGAAGATAATTATAAGTGGATTAGTGATACAAAAAATATAGTGATGTAACATCCCAAATTATGGGTTAGTGACCAAATTGTAAAGTTTCAGAATTTGATGACTAAAGTAGAAGAATGAAATAGTTCAATGATTATTGGATATATATGATGAAGGTTATTTAGTAATTATTAAAGGAAATAAAGGGTAAAATGGTCATTTGATCATTTAAGGAATTAAATAAATGTGATAGTGGGGATATATATATTTTACACGTGGGAAATGAGGGAAACAATGTTTCCAGAATTCTCTTCTCCTCCTTTCTTCTTTGTGCGTGAAGCTCCAGCTCAAATGTGAGTTTCTTAATTAGTTGGTTATTTGTTGAATTAAAAGTTGGGTTATGATTCTTAGGTGATACTTAAGCTTAAGTTATCTTAAAATCAAAAAGATAAATGAGTTAGGGAAGATTTAAGATTTGGAGTTCTTGAGTGAATTTCCAGAATGAAGTTGATAAGTTGAATTTGAAGCTAAATTTGACTTGTCATCAGCTTAATTAAGAAGTATTAAGTGTTATAATTGGATTTGAAACATGTGGAAAATAGAGTATGATTCTTGAAATTCCTAAAGAGGAGAGGATATTAAGGTTAAAGATGAGATAAATGAATATTAATGAGTTTAATTATGTATATGAAAGTTAGGAATATGAAAGGGGTTGAAATATGAAGGATTTAATCCAAAAAGAATGAATTTTTGGGTTCAAAAAGAGGTTCTAGGCAGAGTGCATCGATGCATATTCATAGTGCACCGATGCATCAATGTTAAAACCCAGAAATTGTTTGAAGGTGTATCGATGCATTGGTAGTGCATCGATGCACTCTTTTAAAATAAATACATCGAATGCAATTCGTGCATCGATGCATCCCATTAATAAGGAAACATCGAATGCAATTAGTGCATCGATGCATAAGGCATGCATCGATGCATCCCAGTAATAAACTAACATCGAATACATTTTATGCACCGATGCATCAGTAGTGCATCGATGCATACCTTCATTAAAAGATGAAATTGCCTTTTATCTTAGTCTAAAGAGTGAACCATTAGAGTATATTAGTTATAATACTAATATAGATCTATGTATGATGATGTAGATATAGAACGTGATCCCGTCCCGGATCAATTGAAGGATTATAATCAAAGCAAAGCAAAGCTAAGGTGAGTGCACATTCTCTAGTATATGAGGTTCAAGGGAAAATAAGACTTGTGATAAGTCTATTTCCAATAGTGAAAAACATGAATTCATAGAAGTATGTATTTGTTATGATGTTTATGTGTACATGAGTATATGCCTATGTCTAGATGTTAAGTGCATCTTTATACATGATCTATGTGAATGCATGTGTATGTGATAAACCATGTGAATTAATATAAGTGACTTATGTAATTAAAGGGAGAATTGAAATAAGGTATGTGATTATAAGATATGTGATAATAAGTTATATGATTATATGATCATAAAATATAAGACATGTGACAAGAAATGTGTGAGTACATGAAAGTATAATATAAGCTATGTGAAAGTGATCTATATGACTTTTTGGTCTATGTGAATACAAATATATATGATAATGAGATATGAGACTCTACGAGGATATTATACGATCTATGTGACAAGAAGCTATGAGATTATATGTCTATTTGATACGAATGTGTGAATATGGGACAAACATAAATATTAATGCCCATGTTATATGTCTTGAGAGCTAGAGGTATAGTTGGCATGCCAAGAGTCGAGGGTCTATGTGGTCCTTCGGGACATATATGTATTCTTTGGAACATGTGTGAGGTCTTTTGGAGACACATACTTGATCTTTGGCATATGTATATGATTCTTAAAGAATGATATGTGGTCCTTATGGACAGTTACCAATGATCTTTATGACCTCTGGACAGTTACCGAGGATCTTTATGACCTCTGGATAGTTACCGGGGTCTTTGTGACCTCTGGATAGGTCCTCCAGGATATTTATATGAGTTGTGGTGACAGCATAGTGGTGCACAACCTCAATAGACTCACATATCATTAGTTCTCACGTATGTACATGGGCTAATCAAGAGAAAACAACAAATATATGTTGTGATATGATAAATTTAATAGCAAGGACATGAAGATGTATATATTAAGTATATATGTTATGTGATTAAATGATAGTGACTAATGATGATTTATATGTATGCATGTATTGCTTATTAGATAATCTGATATGATTTATATGATGATGTCAGTATGGCTTGGTTAATTGAATGATATGTTGAGTAAAAGAATGGATATAAGAGGATATAATTATAAGATATAAATGTTAAGAATATTGATAGTGAACAAAGGGTAGAGATTCAAAAATAATGTGTGATATGTATATGTTATATATATATATATATATATATATATATATATATAATGTTATATATCGTTTTGATATGGTATTATAAGATTGTATGTTCATGCATGTGTGATTAGTTAGAGTTTTATTATATGTTTTATGCCTTACTAAGTCAACGACTTAGCGTGTGATTATTTCACATGTAGGTTATAGAAGTGAGAAGAGTAAAGAGCTAAGAGGAGCAAGACAGGTCATCATTTTCCTTACAAAGTTTCAGATCATAAAATAGATGATTTAAATGAGTTTGGTTAATTTGAATATATTTGGCATGTACTAGTTGATTGAGTTAAAGATGCTCTGATCGATTTTGGTCATTGGGGTCAATTTATGTCAATAAATCGTTATTATTTTAATGAAAGTTTTAAATTTTCTTTGAATTTTGGTCAATAGTCAAAGTTTGAAAAGTCATGTGACACCTCAGACTCGTATCCGGGTCGGATACGGGTTGGGGGTCATTTAATGGTATCAGAGCTACGGTTTAGCCGATTCTAGGCTTAAATCGAAGTCAGAAGTGTTTTAAAAAGTGTACATGTCAACTCAAAGTGAAAAAAAAATTCTGATCTGATAGTGTAAGGAGTATGCTGTCTTGCTAATAAAAATAGATTATTATGTGATAATAGAAGTATGATAATAAGAGTTTTGAAAGAAGTGAAATGTAATAAACCTGAAGGTAATAGCATTCACCTGCCCTGGCCAGGCAGGGAGAAGAGCGAACACCTCAGGAAATGCCTGTATAAAATTTGGAAAATTATTCTTCATGTTGAAGAATGTTCTGATGTGTTTTCAATTTATACTTCTTTAACTCATAGAATGAATGTATCAAATTAGTTGATAAAGTTGCGAGCACCCAAGTTCAAGGGTGGATTTGAGGAAGGTTCTATTGTTATAGACCTTTAGTTGAATGATATGATAGAAGGTTTTCATTTCTTCAAAGTGGAGATGTTGAATTGAGTAGTTTTGTTACTACTTTGGTAAGTTAGAGTATGGTGGACAATTGTCACCATAAGAACGTTAAAAGATTAAATGATGTGATTAAAATTGTATAAGAGTTCAAGAATAAGTGCATTGATGACCAGTTTATAAGACAGATGAAACTGGAATACACGAGCTTGAAACAAGGGAATTACACCTTGTATGAGTATGATTATAAGTTTATTAAGCTAAGCAGAATTGCTGCTGAGTTAATTCCGACTGAAAATGATACATGTGATTTGTTGTTAGAACTTGCGCCTTAAATTAAAAGAGTGTTACTGGTTTTGAATTTGTTATCGTTTCAAGAAATGGTTAATTGTGTTAAAGCTTTAAAGAGAAAAAGCTCAGAACGAAAAGTTTGGAGAAATAAAATCTCAGATGTTTAAGAGAATTAGTGCTTCATAGAATTTTAGCACCATCAAAGAAAGGTAGAGATTCTGGTTCAACTTTAAACCAAACATGAATTAGTTGTATTCTCCGTCAGAGAATCAAATCAGATGAGAGTTCGACAGACTCCAACAGTAGGTTTGATCTTGAAAGATTAAACAAAGAGTTAATTGAGGATAAGTCAGGGTTAAAGACAACCATTGTGAATTGAGTTAAAAGCTATTTTAGAAGTTATGTAAATCGAAGCAGAAAAAGTATTTTAAATGGATTAGATGAGTATTGAAATCTGGTGATTTTTTTTAAACAAGTGGAGAAAACATAAGTATAAGAATGGTAAAGAATAAGGTTTTGTACAAGTAAATTTGACTATCAAAGTAATGAAAATGTGATAAGGAGTGATAGTTAAGGATAAGTATATGTGATATAAAAGAGCATGAGAGTATGAAGAACATGATATGGTTTAGTTATAAGACAATGCAGATTATAAAAAGGATAAATGGATAAAGACCAAGGAATGTATTAAGTGTTTTGCTAGAAATTAAATAATGTGAAGGATAAGAAGTATTTTAAATGTATCAAGTGAGGTAGATACTGTTTTTGTATTTAAGATGGAAAGAGTTAGCGTGGGCTAACAAGATTATGGGATGGAATGTATTGAAATTACAAAATTTCAAGATATGGTAGGTTATGATAACCAAATATGAAGTGAATCTGGATACAGTTGTATACTGTGATTATAGTAAAGTGATAAAGTGAAGGAAGTGAGAATTCAAATGTTTGAGTAAAACTAAGGATTGATAAGAAGAGTTTAAGTATGGGTACATCAATGATTAGTTTATAAATAAAGGAAGTTAGAATGTTAAGCTTGAATAATGGAAGTGACATGGTGTATGAGATTGAATGTTTATTTGATTAGTTGATTAGTTAAGTTATAAAGATATAATAAAGACTGATAATCAGAGATAAGTTTAAGTGATAGGAAAAGAGTATGTGAACATGAAAGAAAGATATGATTGGTGTATAAGAAGATTTTGATTTATGAAGGAAATGAAAGGATGAAGTTTAAAGAATCAGATGTGATAAAAGTTATGTTGAGATATAGATTATAAGTTTAACCAGAAGTAAGAAAGGTATGTCAGGTAATATGAGAAATTGTTTAGTTATGCAAAGTGTATGTTTAATCAGTTATGATGAAGATTTAAGGTTATGTTTCTTGGTCAAGTGGATGTAGTCAGAGAAATTAATAAAGATTTATATGTATTAAGGAAGTTTTGGAGGCAGTCAAGTAAGGATGAAATAAAAGTTTGGTGATTCTTGAAAGACAATTGAAGATAAGAACCAAGTTATTAAAGATGATACAAAAGATTAAGTTCAGAAAGCAGCATGAGAACGTTAGAAGATATGTTCTTCACAGGATGTGCTGTGAAAATTCGAGGACTAATTTTTAAAAGGAGGGGAGATTTGTAACATCCCAAATTATGGGTTAGTGACCAAATTGTAAAGTTTCAGAATTTGATGACTAAAGTAGAAGAATGAAATAGTTCAATGATATTGGATATATATGATGAAGGTTATTTAGTAATTATTAAAGGAAATAAAGGGTAAAATGGTCATTTGATCATTTAAGGAATTAAATAAATGTGATAGTGGGGATATATATATTTTAAACGTGGGAAATGAGGGAAACAATGTTTCCAGAATTCTCTTCTCCTCCTTTCTTCTTTGTGCGTGAAGCTCCAGCTCAAAGGTGAGTTTCTTAATTAGTTGGTTATTTGTTGAATTAAAAGTTGGGTTATGATTCTTAGGTGATACTTAAGCTTAAGTTATCTTAAAATCAAAAGATAAATGAGTTAGGGAAGATTTAAGATTTGGAGTTCTTGAGTGAATTTCCAGAATGGAGTTGATAAATTGAATTTGAAGCTAAATTTGACTTGTCATCAGCTTAATTAAGAAGTATTAAGTGTTAGAATTGGATTTGAAACATGTGGAAAATAGGGTATGATTCTTGAAATTCCTAAAGAGGAGAGGATATTAAGGTTAAAGATCAGATAAATGAATATTAATGAGTTTAATTATGTATATGAAAGTTAGGAATATGAAAGGGGTTGAAATATGAAGGATTTAATCCAAAAAGATTGAATTTTCAAGTTCAAAAAGAGGTTCTGGGCAGAGTGCATCGATGCATATTCATAGTGCACCGATTCATCAATGTTAAAACCCAGAAATTGTTTGAAGGTGTATCTATGCATTGGTAGTGCATCGATGCACTCTTTTAAAATAAATACATCGAATGCAATTCGTGCATCGATGCATAAGTAGTGCATCGATGCATCCCATTAATAAGGAAACATCGAATGCAATTAGTGCATCGATGCATAAGGCATGCATCGATGCATCCCAGTAATAAACTAACATCGAATACATTTTATGCACCGATGCATCAGTAGTGCATCGTTGCATACCTTCATTAAAAGATGAAATTGCCTTTTATCTTAGTCTAAAGAGTGAACCATTAGAGTATATTAGTTATAATACTAATATAGATCTATGTATGATGATGTAGATATAGAACGTGATCCCATCCCGGATCAATTGAAGGATTATAATCAAATCAAAGCAAAGCTAAGGTGAGTGCACATTCTCTAGTATATGAGGTTCAAGGGAAAATAAGACTTGTGATAAGTCTATTTCCAATAGTGAAAAACATGAATTCATAGAAGTATGTATTTGTTATGATGTTTATGTGTACATGAGTATATGCCTATGTCTAGATGTTAAGTGCATCTTTATACATGATCTATGTGAATGCATGTGTATGTGATAAACAATGTGAATTAATATAAGTGACTTATGTAATTAAAGGGAGAATTGAAATAAGGTATGTGCTTATAAGATATGTGATAATAAGTTATATGGTTATATGATCATAAAATATAAGACATGTGACAAGAAATGTGTGAGTACATGAAAGTATAATATAAGCTATGTGAAAGTGATCTATATGACTTTTTGGTCTATGTGAATACAAATATATATGATAATGAGATATGAGACTCTACGAGGATATTATACGATCTATGTGACATTAAGCTATGAGATTATATATGTCTATTTGATACGAATGTGTGAATATGGGACAAACATAAATATTAATGCCCATGTTATGTGTCTTGAGAGCTAGAGGTATAGTTGGCATGCCAAGAGTCGAGGGTCTATGTGGTCCTTTGGGACATATATGTATTCTTTGGAACATGTGTGAGGTCTTTTGGAGACACATACTTGATCTTTGGCATATGTATATGATTATTAAGGAATGATATGTGGTCCTTATGGACAGTTACTGAGGATCTTTATGACCTCTAGATAGTTACCAAGGATCTTTATGACCTCTGGATAGTTACCGGGGTCTTTGTGACCTCTGGATAGGTCCTTCGGGACATTTATATGAGCTGTGGTGACAACATAGTGGTGCACAACCTCAGTAGACTCACATATCATTAGTTCTCACGTATGTACATGGGCTAATCAAGAGAAAATAACAAATATATGTTGTGATATGATAAATTTAATAGCAAGGACATGAGGATGTATAGATTAAGTATATATGTTATGTGATTAAATGATAGTGACTAATGATGATTTATATGTATGCATGTATTGCTTATTAGATAATCTGATATGATTTATATGATGATGTCAGTATGGCTTGGTTAATTGAATGATATGTTGAGTAAAAGAATGGATATAAGAAGATATAATTATAAGATATAAATGTTAAGAATATTGATAGTGAACAAAGGGTAGAGATTCAAAATAATGTGTGATATGTATATGTATATGTTATATATATATATATATATATATAATGTTATATCGTTTTGATATGGTATTATAAGATTGTATGTTCATGCATGTGTGATTAGTTAGAGTTTTATTATATGTTTTATGCCTCACTAAGTCAACGACTTAGCGTGTGATTGTTTCACACGTAGGTTACAGAAGTGAGAAGAGTAAAGAGCTAAGAGGAGCAAGACATGTAAGCATTTTCCTTACAAAGTTTCAGATCAGAAAATAGATGATTTAAATAAGGTTGGTTAATTTGAATATATTTTGCATGTACTAGTTGATTGAGTTAGAGATGCTCTGATCGATTTTGGTCATTGGGGTCAATTTATGTCAATAAACCGTTATTATTTTAATGAAAGTTTTAAATTTTCTTTGAATTTTGGTCAAGAGTCAAAGAAAAGTCATGTGACACCTCGGACTCATATCCGGGTCAGATACGGGTTGGAGGTGTTACAAGTGATGTATGTTACTTTTACTCGTAGTGACATAAATTACATAGCGAAAAGGATTCATAAAATAAATTTTCGTACTTTAAATGATTTAAAAGAAAAAGTAACATATTTTATAATTCAAACATGCTAAAAAGTCATTGTTTCTATTAGTTTACGTTTGGATTAGAGATGTCATGATTTCGCAAAATCTCATCTCCAATTGGATAAGGATGGATTTAGGTTTTACGAATAATAAGACAAGATTTGAGAAAAAAATAGATTTATCTTATACCATTGTTTATATTTGAATATTATGTAACGACTTTAGCCAATATTATTTAACATGGATTGTGATAGGGGTATAAAGTGAATCTCGGGATCTATATAAGTGGTAGGATAAGGATGATCCTAATATTATCGAACGTGGATGGTTTTGAATTTTGTAATTATAACGAATCACGAAACAAAGATAAAGAAAAAATTTGGGATGGGCACAAAAGAAGCTTCTACAATCGCCTGTCTTGTCTGATTAACATCCCTAATCTGGATCTTAAGCAGAGCAAAGTGCTTAGAAATATAGTGTTGAGAGTTGAATGTCACTATGAATTTCATTCTGTTTCGGATATGGATAACCTTTGAGGTAGAAGTAGCTTGGCAGCTAAATAAAAATATCATCTTTGTTCACAAACAGTAAATCAAAGTGTTCTTTTTTATAATTCTGAGAGGAATATAAAGTAATATCTATTTAAATATTTTTAATTATTTAACGATAAATGTTCATATTTCGTATATATTATATTCGAACTCAAGATATCAAGATACAACAATAATCTCCTAACGACCGAAAATGTTAAATCAAAGGCGTCTTAGCTAATCTCAATCCACTGCCTTTACGCCAAGACCAAGACTCAGCAGGAGATTTAGGCAGAGGTGGGAGTAACACAGTTTTCTTACACAACCCAAATGGCCACCCTTCACAATGACACAATTCATGAATGATTGACCGCCTTCCAAAATCCTGCAAATCTAACTTCCATATCTCTGGGAAATCAATCTTGTTCAAGCTTGAACACCGGGAAAAATCCCTCTTAGCCGATACAAATGCTTCCTTGCTTGCAGCACTTGAATTCAAGGAAAAGCAACTTCCAATAGAAAAGAATTCATCTTCTTTATCATCTTCGTCTCCTCGTTTGCCTTGCTTTGAGGTTATATAAAGCTCGTTTGTTGATGGAGATAGCACCCACGAAAGGCTTTCCGAAATTTGACTCGGCCTGCGCTTCATCTTCTCCATTGCTCGACTTCGAATTTCAGAAACAACTACCTGTAAAGAATGTCAAACAGTGAAGGTGCAGATAGCACTGTAGACTAGAAAACACAAAAGAAATCATCTTCTTGCTGCTACTGCTAGTTAATAGTTTAGTACTTGGGATTCATCATCAATGGCACTTGTTGAATATTCCTCCTCGAGACCAGAATCTGAGCGTCGTCCATGGCAATTCGAAAATGCTTCCCTCAGAACCGTTGCCAGGAACTTGCATCTCTTGGATTGACGGGGCTGCTCTTCCTGATAAAAGACGCCCATGTTGGAGAAAACAGCTGTATGTAACTGTCAAACTGAGACATGGTACCAAACAACTTCAAGCACTAGACAAATATGATATTGTTGATGAGAAAAACAGTGTTATGGCGACCTTCAACGGACTAAAAGAGATGATCAACAGTAAAAGGTTGAACTTTAGTCTGAGAGAGAATGAGAGGCTTAAAGGGATAGTCTATTTACAGATTGTTAGGTTAAGTAAATCTAATTGTCAGATAGTAGAATGTCATGGACTTATCAATGATCACGTTAAGAGTTGTAATTAACATAGGATATGGAAATCTGAAAATTTCGAGGAATTTCGAAGAATATGTAGCTCCGAAAGCTTAAACACATAAGAGGAAAAATAACAACGAACATATGATTTTCGGAAGAGATACAACAGATATAGAAGGTTCCGTTTCTTTATTTGAACTGTTCTGTCAAATTATGAAATACAAAAGGGACATACCTGAATAAAACTTGGTAAATGATTTGATTGCGAGCGAAGAGCGGTATCTGATGACCAACCAGATCAACGACAGTATTATATATATGCTTCGATCTTTGAATGGCAATAAATAGCAATCTCAGCCGGTGAAGTTGGGGCATGAGGCTCATGATAATGGCCAACCAGCATTAACTTTACCAGGGGGGAACAGCTCATTTCAAAGCATTATATTTTGTGGGTGGTGGTGGTGAAATGTTTAGAACCAGGTTGATTTAAATTTGTCACGAGACAACCAAATATTTACAGCAACTTCATGAATTTATTAATGGCAGCTCTTGGGAAAGAACTAGCCTACATACCATGTGTGATGACGGAGAGGCGTCAAGCACTTGTTCATTTAAAATAGGGTATTATAGCCAAGCATGATGATACACAACAATAAAACAATTGTAATCAGTGGTTACCGTCTTTAATTTAATTTTTTTAAACAAGTGAGATGATTACAAGATAGTATCAATTCAAAATTTTTTTAATTAACTAACAAAACACACACCCTGAAAATATAACTGTTTAAACCCAAAACTTTTAGGAAAAACAACATTCACTTTAATTAATGAGGCCCCTTAATAAATTCCTTACTTGACTTGTTTTAAAATTCATTCTAATAAGAATTTAAAATAAAATGTGTGTTGTCAATGAATAATTTTTTTAAACATATATTAACTTATAATCCCTCATATTATTTAAAAAAATTAAGATTCAGACATCTAAATTATCATCTTTCATTTTGTAATTCAAAACAACTTACATTTTTTATATTAATTATTAAATAATTTTTAACTTTAAATCTAAGAAAAGTACTAAAATTTTATAAATAAAAGAATGAATTTATGAAATTATAAAGTATAAAGAACAATTAATTAAAAAATAGTATAAACTTAATTAATTATTTTTCGAAAGTTACACTCGTAAATTTTAAATTTAATTATAAAATTATATATCATCAATATTTTTTTGAGAACTTTTAACATTAAAAGAAGAGTAAATTCGAACTTTTTTATTTCACGATATCAAATAAAATAGAACTGGAACAAGGAAAACACATAAATTTGGGGCAAGATCAACAATGAAATCTTTAATAAGATAGAAATTATAGAAACTGGTCTGGAGCAAGGCAACCGCAATAGCATTTCATGTTCATGATGCATTTTCTTGTGCTGTTTAAATCAATACAAACTTTTGATAAGTAAATAATTAATGTAATATAGATTTTTCATGTCATGCCCTACATCGCAGAAAGAGTAGGGGGAATGATTTCTAACCTGAAAGTTCAATTAATGGAAAAGGCAAAACCTGACAGATGCAAAAGCAACCCATAATAACTAGCTGTGTCCAGTTCAACCTAATCCAGAAGCAAACATCACATACATAAATGATTATTTTAAAAACAAAAGGCAAACAAGAGAAATCATTTCCGCAACCTTTGGGCGCACCTAGAACCCAATATTCAATATTTGTTGCATCTTTCCAAACATAATTACTCTAATATCATGCAATAAAGTTAAGCTTCGTGATCGAGTTGTTTGTGTATGACCTTCTTCAGTAGTTCTTACCAAGTTATCGTAAGTGGTCACGGCTTTTGCATTACTCCGCCTTGGACAGGAGAAACTAATAATTCCCTTTCAAAGAGGATGTCGTGGCAAAAAGACAGCAACCTAATAACCGTCGGAACGGAGTTTCGAGTTTCGAATTATCTGGGCACAATAAATAGTTTATATAATTCTTTCTCTCAGCATCACTTGATGGAAGCAGACTTTTCTGGTCAATATTGCATGCAAAAGTAACCGAGTCATGGTGAAAACAGGGGCATGAGCATGCCTAGAGGAAACTTAGCTAGAATTTAACAGCACCCCAGATTTGAATGGATACGGAAGTTCAGTATCATCTGTTCAGCTATATTGGCAGCAGAGGCTTTCTCAAGTGGCATTTGGAGAAGCATTCCAAGAATGAAAAGCTTCATCAAGCTTTCAAGCAGCCGATGAAGCACATTCAGCTTTAAAAGCTTCACACCCAAAACAACGAGAATACGACAGAGGATCTGTTTTGGTGACCCCGTCGTAGAGAGCAAACCAAAGCAAAAAAAATAAAAAGAAGAATAAAAACAACGAGAAAAGAGAACGACGATATTCACCAAGCTAGACGATGGCGACGAGATAAAATTCTCAAATTTTGGTGAGAATGGAGGTAGAGACGAACTTCCCCCCTCCTTTTTGGCACCAAAAAGGGTGGAGCTATAGGATCACTTCACACCCAAAACCGAGTGAAAAGACGGATTCACAACGGTCAGAATAGAGGCGGGAGAAACTCTCTAGAGGACGTCGGCGGCTATGGCAACAAAAATGGAAGAAAAAAATATTTTAGGGGAGAAAAGTTGGTATTTATACCAACAAATATTTGGATTAATTATCAGGCGTGACTCTAGATTTTCTATATTTTATGATTTTTTTCTTCAGTTTTCTACCCACTCATTTCAATCACTTTAATTCCCATTCCGGCCATCAACTTCATAATTCAATCAATCCAGTCACAAATTCACTAAATTTTAATTCAGTTAGGTCCCAAAATTTCAATAATAACAAATAAACCCCTCAATTTCTAAATTACCCTTTTTTTTACACAATTAAAACATTAAAATTCTTAACCCTAAAAGTGGGATTTGACATGGACTACAAAGTGATGATGTTGAAACTTAAACTAGATATTGACAAAAATTGATCTTTAATCAAAATTATGAATAAAGTTTTGGTGATAATGTGTTGTAAAATAAAGAAAATATAAAGGAAACAAGAACAAGATGTTTGAGTAAAATGAAAATTTATATTGTTTTCTTGATATGAAGTGTGTTGAGAAACTTCTTGAACCTCTATATTTATTATTACAAGTAGTAGTCGTAACATAAAACTCCAACACTAATAAATATTAGAGACATAATAATAAAATAAATCAAAGTCTTGTCGTATATTTAAATTTATTATCTACTTCTTTAAACCTTAAATCATTGCTCTTCTTTTCTTTAACATGATTGATTCATTTATTTCTATTTTTTTTATTTGTTTATTCATATTATCACATATCCCTTAACAAACATGACATTAACTTATCAATTTTATATATTTATGATATACTTAATTAATTATAAAATTGTTTTAATTTTATTTATGATATATTTGTTTAAATATATCTTAGATTAATATAAATATTGAGGTGCACTCTCCTTTCTTTCCCAATTTCCCAAAGTCTTATTCTCTCTAAAAAAAAATTAGAATTAAATTTAGAATTTACCAAAAAAATTAATATAAATATCATAATTTTAATCTGATCTCCCAAAACATTTGGGCTGGAACGGTTTAGTATCTAAAAAAATACTTCTATAAATATTCGAATTAATTATTATTATTATTTAATGCAGCCGACTTAAGAATTGCGCCGTTTTTGTTACCACGTCATATATATATAAAAAAAGAAGCAATCGGAAAACAGAAAAGTCTTAAAAATAGAGTTTTTACAATCAACAAATCCGAGTTTATCGATCGCAGCGACTAATCCAATTCATCTGAGGTGCCGTCTTCCCTCTCATTCTCTTGGCGCCGAATCTCCTTCTTCAGCTGTTTGCTCATCCGGTTTCTCTTATTTTCTCCCTTCTCTTTCTATGCACTGTAATTTTCTCATTCTCTCTTATTTTCAATTTATATATGTATATTCGTTCTTCTCAATTCCATTTCACTTTACGCATCGAGATTTGTTCTTTCTTTTTTCTCTCATGATTACCAGATTTTAGGAATGTCTATAATGTGTCATTGTATGCATCCACTCTGATTCATTTTCATTAATTATTCAGTCTTATTTGGTTTTGTTGTGAAATCTGATCGTTCAATTGTTGTATAAATTAGATTCTCTATTTCTTTTTTTCAAAGATCTCGACGTTTTTTCCCGCTATCACATTAGTGTCTAATCTCTCCATATAGATGTCCGGTGGTCGTTGATCGAATCGTTTATTTTTCAGTTATCTTGCGATGAGATTTGATTGCAGTGTGTTTATTTCAGGAATTTTGGCGTGATTCATGGAGAAATAGAGGCATTTTAGGTACTGTTGTGGTGTTTTGGATTTGGAACTATGTCCTCGAAAGGCCAATTTGGAACAATGTCCTCGAAAGGCCAACATCAACCCGTGACGTTGTCTGTTCTACTGGAACGAGAATCGACAAATGGAAAGAGAGAAACCTGAGATTGTACATGGACTAGCCAGCCAGACCAAGAAAGGGGAGGACTTTACGTTGCTTAAAACGGATTGCCAAAGAACAATGGGAGATGGTGTCACCACATTCTCAGTTTTTGGGGTATGAATTTGTCTCTCCCTTGAACCATTGCTTATCATGTACAAATATGCTCGAGACATTGTCACCTAACACCATGAAGCTAAAATTTGTATCACTAGCATACAAAGATTTATTAGGATATTGGTACAATCACCTGTACAATATGTTTTGTTTTCCCCAAATGTTTTTGACAATATTTATTTGCTGTTGAAAATCCTTGGAAGGATCATCATTTAAGGTGATTCTTTCTTGATTTTCTTTGTTTTTTGCTCTCTTTTTATGGTTTGGTTTTGCTAAACACGTTTCCTTTTTGCAGCTCTTTGATGGCCACAATGGATCTGCTGCTGCTATTTACACTAAAGAGAATCTCCTTAACAATGTTCTAAAGGCTATTCCAACGGACCTTAATACAGATGAACGGGTTGCCGCGCTGCCAAGGGCTTTGGTTGCTGGCTTTGTTAAAACAGATAAAGATTTCCAAGAGAAGGGTATGAGTTGTTTTGGTAAACATATCTGAGTATAGTATATAACTCATAGGATAATTTTTGGACAAAAAGGGAGCATTGCTTTAGATATTAATTTTAATGTTATGAGATTTTTCCATTTACTTTGGAATGGTTGTTACTATTAATGCAAATTGCATCATTTTCAGGCACTCCTCTATGGTAGCACATATGTTTTATCCATGTAGACCGTGTCCAATTTAACTCAACTAACTTTTTAATATTCTCCCTATTGTTTTTTGATGCTGATTTTTGCTTTATGTGAGGTCCGTGTATGATATGGATCACAGAGTTTTACAGATTTATCATTAAGAATCTCCACGAGAAAACATGCTTATATGTATAAATGGTTGCATCTTGGAAGTTTATGGATATCATTTTTTGTTAGTCAATTATAACAACTGTAATTACTCAGTTGCTAAATGGATTCCCTTGTACAAGAAAAGAAGATAGCAGATTATTAGATGTTTATCTATGGATCAGTTTGTCTATATTAATATGATCTTTTCACAGAAGATATTTAGTTTATGACTATTTTCTTTGTAGTTAACTGATAGTTTTGAGATAACTTGAAATTGGTCTAGATATAGTTGTCTCTACCAATTAGCATCCAACTTGATACTTTTACCACCTATACCATGAAACACTTGCTAGACAGTTTCATCTATTAATTATTTTTCCTTATAATGATTATACATGAGCGTATAGTTCATGGGCATAAGCACATAACTTCTTCCTCCCACCAGAGCAATTGGGATAAAGAAATCATATTTTTAACTGTTTTCTTTCTTTTAAACAGCTTCTTTGGGGTTTCTCTCACATGTTTAGTATTTGATTTTCGTGTTACGCTTTTCTTTCCAGAAAAAATATCGGGAACAACTGTAACCTTGGTGATAATAGAAGGATGGGTTATAACAGTGGCATCTGTTGGTGATTCCCGGTGTATATTTGACTCTGCTGATGGTGGAATATACTTGTCAGCCGATCATAGGCTTGAATGCAATGAAGAGGAGTAAGTTAATGACATGGAGTTTGTTTGATTTGAAAGTTTCCTTAAATTTTGAGCTGTTTTCTTCTCATCAGACGGGAACGAATAACTGCAAGTGGGGGTGATATTGGTCGGTTAAATGCTGGTGCTGGTACAGAGGTATCTCCTCTTCCCTTACATTTTTGCATCTTGCTCTTTTTGAGTGCTTCAACACCTTTTCTTTCTAGGCAGTGAAACTTAACACCCTCAAGATATATTCATGTGAATGGATGGATGTGCAACAAGAATACTTGGAAAACACAATTTAGAAGCTAGTTTAGGGCATTTCATGACTTATCTAACAGACATTAAATTTATTTGAAAATTGATGTGAATTAGAGGGACTCCTTTTTTAAAACTTAGAAATATAGTTCTAACAATTGTAATCAGCAATAACTTTTCTGTATCCATCTTTGTTTAGATACATATATTTAGAACATGCTAATGATATGCTTGTAAATGATTTGGTTCCATGTAGAGAATTTCAGTATCTGCAGTCAGTGACAAAAACTGCATTTGATTAATGTGTAGATGAAGGCTGGTGACTTAATTTATTTTGTAGATTGGTCCTTTGAGATGTTGGCCTGGAGGCTTGTGTCTTTCACGATCCATTGGCGATAGGGATGTTGGAGAGTTCATTGTTCCTGTTCCATACGTAAAGCAAATAAAGGTTTTGTCTCATATTCTATGTGCACACTGCAATATATAAATTCTGGTTGGTCTATCTTAATTTCTGGATTTAACTTCTTCCCTTAAAATTGTATTTTGTGCAATGCCTTCGGAGCACCTGGTTAATGTGTATTTTCCTTACGCAACTGTGCTAAGAAGTTTGGTAAGTACATTTCTGTAATAGACTTTCAAGTGGGTCTCCTAATTTGGTAACAACTATTCTTTTCTTTTCAAACTTTATTGATCAATATCAGAAAAATAGGATCCTGACTTTGCTTGTCATAGATTAGAACTTCTATGCACATGATTTTTTATTGATTGAATGATTTTGGTATTTTGGTTTTCTATGGGTTTCCTAAGTTTTAACATCTTGGGTAATAATATTTAGAGATTGATTAATACAAATACTTGAAGAAATTAGGATTGGTTGTCTTTACTCTTGATTTTCTTAAATATTGATTAGAAATTTAGAATTATTGTTCAGAAATTGTGGATGCCAGTGTGATTATTGTGAATGTTGTGTTTAACATATTGTATTCTCATATTAGAAGAAAATTACTAGTTGTATGTTGATTTCATGAAAACCTTATGTATTTAATGGTTAGATTTATTTATTTTAAATCTTCAACACAAGAGAGAATGCGTCGTGAGCAATTATGAAAAATGTACAAAGTTACTGAAATTTATTTGACATACTTTTTCTTTTAATTTTTATTTGAATAGTTTTGTAATAATCTTATATTAAACAATATTATACGTTGATTTATTGAGGTTTAATGTTTTGCACATTAGTTTACATGACATTTTAGACATTTTGTATATGACCCCACAATCGAAATTTTCTGGCTCTGCCCTTGGACTCTTACACACAACTGAAAAGCTTTTGCATATAGGTTTTTTCAGTTTCTCGCAATTTTCATTTGTTTACCCTAATAAGTTTTCTTTGGATAGGTTGCTAAATGTTTGACTGTGCTAGTGGCCTTTTATTGCTGTCATTAATAGTTTATTTTACCTACTAGTTTATTTTCTGCAGATGTCTTCAGCTGGTGGTAGGATGATCATCTCTAGTGATGGTGTTTGGGATGCCTTATCGGCTGAAGCAGCTCTCGATTGTTGTCGTGGAATGCCACCAGATGCAGCAGCTGCACAGATTGTGAAAGTACATTCTTGAATTACATTTGTCCACACCATGCTCTATAAATGTTGCTGATGGGAGCACTATGCCCTTCTGCCGTTGCTATATTTTAGTATCAGTTGCCTTTCTCATATATCTTACGATTCCTTGGTCTCCAATGAACAGGAAGCTTTGCAGGCTGATGGTCTTCGAGACGATACAACCTGCATTGTTATTGATATCTTACCACAAGAGAAGCCAGCTGCTCCTCCGACACCACCTAAAAAGATAATAAAACGCATGTTAATGTCATTGTTTCGCAAGAAATCTTCTGAATCATCTTCTCATTCTGATAAAAAATACAAGGAGCCAGATGAGGTGGAGGAATTATTTGAGGAGGGATCTGCTATGCTTTCAAAGAGGTTTGTGTGGATGAGGATCCTCTATTTGTTAAATGTTAAAATCTGCACTTCGATTGTCAGATCAAGCATCAGACCTATATATTTCTTGTTTTCCTGTGGGGCATAACTTGCTATGAATAAGAACATGATTTGGTACTTTGTACTTTCATATCATGGGGAACATGTCTGTTGGATGCAGGTTGGATACAAAATATCCAGTGTGCAACATGTTTCAACTGTTCATTTGTGCAATCTGTCAGTTAGAGTTGAAACCTGGAGAGGGTATTTCCGTTCATGCTGATTCTTCTAGTTGTCAGTGGGATGGTCCTTTCCTTTGCTCTAGTTGTCAGTTGAAGAAAGAAGCCATGGAAGGGAAAACACCATTGGAAGGTAATGATTGAACCTCCACTTCTCTTTCTAAATTGAAATTGGTGTTACTAAAACAACCACCCCCCAATTTTCAGATAGATAGAGCAGTGAAAGTGGCTAGCTAGACCTCTCCGATTACTTTCGCATTTTATGGGCTATAACAATTGTTTTGGAGGTGGTTATTAATGGGGAAGATGGTGCATTCTTACTGAAATGGCTACCTTCAAATTTCTTATTGGAGGGCATGGAGCTCTCTGTCCATTTACAGCCAACAATCCAGATGAATCTATACTCCCAGTCCAAAGATCAGTGTTGAAATGTGTTTAGATTTCCAAAACTTCCTCAAGTGGGAATAGAAACGGAAAATCTAAAAACAAAACGAGAAAAGATGGGCAGAAGGGTTTTAGTCTCGGGCATTGCCTCAGAGGTAATTCTTTGTATTTTTTTAAAACAGCTTTGTCCCCATTGTATACCAAGCGTTTCATTTCTTAGTAGTGTTATAATGTATAGAGCGTTTGATGAGAGTATATATTCACATCTGTCAGAAATTAGGAAAAACTTGTGTGATTAGCTTGTTGAATGAAATTTGTTCATCTATCGTTCGGTGTATCGATAGAGTTGGGACTCATAGTTTTTCGTGATCAAGGATCAAACTCTGGTTGTCTCGATTATCAATAGGAAGATAAACATACACCCACTTAGTTTATGTATATTTTGAGATACCCATATGACATTTCCAAACTGCTTTGCTTAGAAAGAAAGGTGAGTGGAAAGTGATTTTCCCCTTTGGTAAATCTTGAAAACGGAAAGGGGAGAGAGTAAAAATAAGATGGATTTATCATGTATCCCTACAAGAATATTTTGTATTGGCAGTTGAAAATTATATTTGGATAAAAGTTTGAATTGTACGATGTATGAAAATCTTAAATTTGTAAAACTTACTGATTGATTTTTGTCTGAACAACTCTTTACGTTGCTGCATTAGACTCCAAAGAAAGCTGTAACTCTTTGCAGATTTTGTATTTTTTTTTATTAAAAAAAGGTATAAAGATGAGATGATTTTGGCACCAAATTCCGGCATTTCATCAAGCACAGTGTGACCTTCCCTTTTCGGCAATAGTATTAGCAGCTATTTTTTCATTATCTTTACTCCAAAAGTAAGAGTTTTATGTGTTCTTCCATTCTTTATTCCTTTTCAGTTTTCCTTAACCATATCTATGTCAATGGGTTCCAAATTCCAGTCACTGGATTTTCTGATCTTAACTAAAATAAAGCACAATTCTTTTTCTGTTTTCCTTTTTTTTTTTTTTTCTTTTTCATAGTAACTAAAAACATTTTTATCCATATTTATAATGTTATTTTTAAAGAATGAATTTTGAGGATAAAATATTAATGAGAGTATAAAGGAGTTAAGAAATTGATAGAAAACAAGAATTTGCAAAGAGTTGTAGATTGAAGATAAAATTGAATAGTTCAGTTACCTGCTGTGGCTCGTTAGTTGGGAATAAGGATGGCAATGAGGCGGGTCAATTGGGTTTTTAGCCACATCGACTCAATCCGACTCTGATTTCAACATAATGTAATATCGATCCCGACCCGATATTATTGTTTTTTTTTCATTATTATTTTCTCTTTAGAATCTGATTTGTGAAACATTCTTGGTTAATGGAAGAGATCAAATATCCACCCCTACCTTCATTTGTCATCAATGTTAGTCCTCAATTTTTCCTTTGCACCAAACATCGTTAGTTTTGACCAAATTTGCCAAGAATTAATGTCCAAACCTAAAACACTTTAAATTAATTACACATATCAGATCAGTTCCAGAAGTAAAGAAATTAGTACGAGGAGACATTGGCCATAGTGACTGTCTTTTTCTAAAAATTAAAGACTAAATTACGGTTTGGTCCTTCTGTTATATTTAAATTAGAAATTTAATCATTTAACTTTAATTTGATGTATACTGATTTTTTTCTATTATAAATATTATTTATCAGTCTAAATGGTTAACATAATTAATGATTATGAAGGGAAAAAAGGAAAAGAAAATTATAGCAAGCATAAAGGTAAAAATATATATTAAAATTAGGATTACGGGTCACTTTTGTCTTTGTAGTAGATCCAATTTATCATTTTATACCCTACCCCTCACTTAAAACCCTAAATTAAGAGTTTTAAGTTAGAGGTTAAGGTTTATGTTTAGGGGTTTAGGGTTATCAATTTAGGGGTTTAAGTTAAGGGTAGGATATAGAATGATGCAATTAAACAACTTTGAGGGCTAAATTGATGTGAAAATATGATAGGGGATAAAATGATAAATTGAGTCTACAACATGGGCAAAAGTGATCCTTCATCCATTTAATATACAGAGATCCCTAAACTATAATGAAGATTGTATTTTGATTTTTGTAATTTAAAAATGTTCAAAAAGATTCATGCTTTATTCATCAGTTTAACTCGAGTGTTTTTAGGCTACATTAAGTTATGTGAACATGTCAACAAGGATTCAATTACATTTATGATATGTACCATATATACATATATATTGCAGGAGTCTTGTGACTGCATTTATACTCTTTAGTTTTGTGCTTTGATTGTTTGGCCTACTTTAATGCAAAATTTATATATATATATATATATATATATATATATATATATATATATATATAAATGTTACATATACGCTCAAATTTCAATTAATAATTAAATTAAATTTTATTATGGGACTAGAAGAATTGCCTTGAAAACCATTGCAGACAAATTCCCAGGAAGAGCCGGAGAAGTCAATTGCTATCCTCTATGAAGAGTAGTTGAATTTCATTAGTGAAGTTTTGGCTAATAACTTTTTAGTAGCCTAAACCATTTCACATTTCTGCTTTTTTTCCAGGACACTTTTTCATCGTTAGACCTAGCAGTGAATAAAAAGAAAGTATACGAAAAGCCTACGATGTTAGAAGACCCTCCTACTTTGGATAGCCAGTTCCGTTCGTCCGGTTTTCTCTAGTTGTTTACCATGTATTGGTTGTTATACGTTTCGGGTTCGATGCATTTCCAGTGGCATATGAGCTAATCGAATTGATCCGATTCAATTTTCGCTTTTGCTAAATAATGTTTAGTCTCATGATTACATACATGTTTCTCGACAGTTGATCGGTGTAATGTACTACTCATTACTAGTTGGTGTGGATGAGGAAAAACATGAGCTTGTCCTTGGAATAATCGATTTCATGAGGCAATACACATGGGACAAGCACCTTGAAACATGGGTGAGGACCTCAGGCATCCTCGGCGGACTGAAAAACATGCCACCGTCTGCGATATCTCCCCAACAATACAAGAAACGGTTCAGAAAAGACATCACGGGCGGCACGTAGGAGCCCGACATAAGGGAAGCTGGGGACCGGTCTGAGAGCATTGAAGATGGAGAGCCGGAGCGCAGGCTAGCTGGAAAGGCAATGTATCAATAACCTAAACATGGATGACATAAGATACATGATTAGCATTTGCAATGGTTGCCAAAGTACATAGTTGACATAAACAAAAACCTTTTTGCAATAAAACCTCCCATATAATTGCTTAGCATAATGAATAGCTAATTACTCATTCATCAAGCAGCCGGAGCATAGTCATAATCTCCATCATCATCATCACCGTTTCCTTCTATGCATGACATTGCTGGAGCACGCTCAAAACCATCAATATCTCCATCTGCAAGCTTCTTGTACCATGAGGCAACAACCTTGGAAACAGGAGCCATTTTGTTTCTACAAAGAAATGAATATTGGGGCTGCTCAGCTAATCTAACTGTGGCTTGTCTTGCTACTGAACAGGTCAATATGAAACTTGAATTTATAGAAGGAGATGGTGGATAGCCTCTTTGTGCCACAAGGCAAGCACGGTAAGAGTGTGGGAATTAACTGTTACCTTGCGCAAGACCAAGTGCGGATGATTGGTCCGGCCACCTAGGATGACAGTTCAGCAAATTCTCTCATTCGGATCTATATTCGATGACCTTTGATGTATCATAAAGCCATGTTATGGTTCATGCCTTTAGGTAGGATGGTGGGGGTATAGTGGCAATTGGCAATTCGGACTGAAATCATACATATGAAAAGTGAGATTCATTCTCTTCTTCTACAATTGGTCTGGGATTACCCAGTTAATGGTCCAACTAAAAATCAAATATGAATAAATATTAACCTCAAAGTAAAAAACACAACTTAAGCATACAAGTTTACTACATTATTCCATAGGGTTTTATATAGTGATCTTGGGCTAGTTATGGTTTTGGTATGATGTTAACCCTATGCTGCCAGATCAAAGTTGTAACCGTCATCATCATCGTCACCATCTGCGAATTCTGATGAAATATATCCATGGTGACGATGAATTTCTTCATTGTTATTGAATGTGATTATGCTCGAGTTGCTTTTGAACTTTTTAACGTTAGTATTATTATTATTATCATGAGCATGCATGATGATACGTGAGTGGAAGGTAAAGTATGACAGTTTTACTCTTGTGGTTGACTAGGATATAAAATAAAAAATATTGAGATTTTGGTTAAGTCGAAGAAATTAATTAAGAGTTCAGTATTATATGTTGCGAGAAACATGAGGCGTGTACAGTGGAGGGTCGTGGGAGAAGAAATTTGAAGCGTGGTAAGCTTGTGACAAGAAGTGCCACGTAAATCCTAGGTGGAATAAATGCAACAAAAAAAGATGGAATTTACCCTTAATTCTTTAAGGGGTGTTTTACCTTATTTTTGCTATTCCTTTTTATTTCTATTGATTACAGGAGGATTTTAGTTCATGGAATTTCTAGAAACTGCTGCCGCCTCTAATTGATATATGATGTCGGCTAGAATATATTGGTCGAGGATTCGTATAGCGAGATAGATGAATGATGCCCGTTATCACTTTGCTCTGATCCAGGTATTTTGTTTTCAATATTGCATAGTTGTTAAAAACTTGGTATGGACAGTCGGGTATTTATGTGAAATGCATAGTGTCAATAAATGTCTAGGCCCTGCTTGCAACTTGAGTTGCAGTTTATTTTGCTCATTAGAACAGCCAAAATATTAGACGTTTACTTGTTAAAGCAGAGACCTTTCAGCTCTTTACCTGCACTTTCTGAGACCGAACTAGCTCTCTCCAACGTTACGTAGACTTGTAGATATCGGATATGGGTATATACTCGACATGGATAAATTCATTTTTTAATACTTCTTCATATATTTGGGCCATATCTTCATGTTCGGCAATGTCTGTTGGCAGAGCTTCCACCATGCCCTTGAAAGCGCAGAGCGCCTTCCGAAATAATCTAATATCCATACAGAGAAAAGTTGTGTTCTCTCAGTTTATGTATTTGGCTTTTTGAGTAGGTAGATTTGAATAGTATAGTGGATTCATCCGATTCCATATAAACCATCCATTACAACACCCAAGGAAGAAAGGTTAGTGTTAATTATCAGTATTGATTGTTCATATATAATCCTTCTCCATCATTAGTTCAAAGGATATTGTTGTATTGAATTTACCTAGTTTAGTGGACTACAAATATCAGAATGCTGATATGCGTATTCAGATGCTTCACTTCGTCTTATATTGACAAACCTTGCCATCGTTTTCGAACCTTTTGACATTAGATTAGAACTTTTTATTTATCTTAAAATATTTGTATTTGTTGTGAAATTCGGGTTAATTTCCACCAATAACAGATTCACCGTGAAAACTATTATCTAGGTGACTAGTGTGAAAACGATTGTACTAAAAATCACCCCAAGGTAGATTCCCAGGAAAGAGGAGGGGTCACAATGGTCCCTCTTAAAACCCACTTTCCTTAGACAGAACTACCAAGACAAGTAATTTTAATAGGACAATAATTGACAACAACTATACCCGACAATAGCTATTAAATAGACATAAAAGAGAACACCAAAATATTTCACTAATAGAGGAAATATTACAAAGAGAGAAAGAATACAAATAGCCTTTAAAATAGAAGAAGGCTTATATTTGTGGGATGATTAACTAAGGAGGAGGAGGGCTTTATTTATAACAAAAGAATTTCCCCTCCTCCTTATACACAACCAATGTGGGACTTTTGCCAAAAACCAACAAATCTCCACCTTGGCAAATTCCACACACATCTCTAAAAAAAAACAATCTTTTAATTTGTAACAATATTGACCAAATCTAAACAATGTTTAAACTTGACCGCAGTTACCACTTTTGTCAACATATCAGCAGGATTCTCAGTGGTCCGAATCTTCTGGATTATGACTCCACCTTCTTCTAGAATCTCTCGTACAAAGTGATATCGAACATCGATGTGCTTCGTCCTTGCATGGTAAACCTGGTTCTTTGCTAAATGAATAGCACTCTGACTGTCACAGTGCACTTTGATGTGATTTTGTTCCATTCCCAATTCACCAAGCAACCCTTGAAGCCAAATTGCCTCCTTCACAGCCTCTGTAACTGCCATATACTCTGCCTCTGTAGTAGACAAAGCCACTGTTGACTGTAAGGTGGACTTCCAACTGACTGGTGCCTTTGCAAATGTAAACACATAACCAGTAGTTGATCGACGCTTGTCCAAATCACCTGCATAGTCTGAATCACAATACCCAACTACACACTGACCATCTTGTTTGTCCTGCTGAAAGACCAAACCAACATCTACGGTGTTCAGAATATACCGCAGAATCCATTTCACAGCTTGCCAATGCTCATTTCCAGGATCATGCATATACCTGCTCACAACCCCAATTGCCTGTGAAATATCGGGTCTCGTACACACCATTGCATACATCAAGCTACCAACAGCACTTGCATACGGAACCTTTGACATGTATTCCCGTTCTGCATCATCCTTAGGTGACATGGATGCACCGAGCTTGAAATGAGGAGCAAGAGGTGTACTAACTGGTTTTGACATCTCATTTATGCCAAAACGTTTTAGTACCTTCCTCAGATATTCTTTCTGAGACAAACAAAGCCTCCCCAATTTCTTATCCCTTGATATCTCCATGCCTAGAATCTTCTTCGCTTCACCAAGATCCTTCATCTCAAACTCCCTGTTCAATTGAGTCTTTAGTTTCGCAATTTCTGTCTGACTCCTGGAAGCTATCAGCATATCATCAACATAAAGAAGAAGAGATATATAGGATCCGTCTTCTAGCTCGCGTAAATACACACAATGATCATATTTGCTTCTTGTGTACTTCTGCCCTATCATAAACTTGTCAAATCGCTTGTACCACTGCCTTGGAGATTGCTTCAATCCGTACAGCGATTTTTCTAATTTGCACACCATCTCTTCTTTTCAGCAACTTTGAATCCATCTGGCTGAGTCATGTAGATTTCCTCATCCAAGTCTCCATGTAAAAATGCAGTTTTTACATCCATCTGAACTAGTTCCAAATCCAACTGCGCTACCAAAGCCAACAAAATTCTGATGGAGGAATGTTTTACAACTGGAGAAAATACTTCATTATAATCAACTCCCTCCGTTTGAGCGTAGCCTTTAGCCACCAATCTTGCTTTGTAGCGGATGTTATTCTTGTCAGGAAATCCATCTTTCTTTGCATATACCCACTTGCACCCAATTGCCTTCTTTCCCTTCGGAAGACTAGCTAGTTTCCACGTCTGATTCTTTTGAAGGGATTGCATTTCTTCATTCATGGCAATCCTCCACTTTTATGTTCTGAACTTTGAACTGCTTCATTAAAAGTGGCAGGAACGTCATCAATTGCAATTGGTGATGCAAAAGAGACCATATCAGCATAACGAGCAGGTTGTCTAATGGTCCTCTTTCCCTTTCTGAGTGCAATTGATTCATGTTGCTGTGGAGGTTCTTGGGTCTGAACCTCTTCTTCATCTGACTCTTCTTCTACCATAGGAGAGTCAACATCATTTTCTTTACTGGTTGGGACAAATTTGCTTCCTTCAAACTCCACCTTTTTGGGAGTTCCATCTGTCTGCTCCAATTTTTCTGAAGTCACCTTTCTCAACATGGTAGATTCATCAAAGGTAACATCCCTGCTGAAGATTATTTTCTTTGTTTCTGGACACCAAAGACGATAGCCTTTCACACCAGAGGTGATCCCCATAAAAATCGCCTTCTTTGCTCTTGGATCCAGCTTTGACTCCTTAACATGGTAGTATGCAGTGGAACCAAACACATGTAAGGAATCATAATCTGTAGCAGGTACTCCAAACCATTTCTCTAATGGTGTTTTACCACCAATAGCAGTCGATGGTAAGCGGTTGACAAGGTGACAAGCATAGACCAAAGCCTCAGCCCAAAATTCTTTGCCTAACCCAGCATTAGACAACATACACCGAACCTTCTCCACTAATGTCCGGTTCATACGCTCTGCCACTCCATTCTGTTGTGGTGTACCTCTGACAGTGAAGTGCCTAACAATACCTTCCTCTTCACAGACTTTCAGAAATGGATCATTTTTGTACTCTCCACCATTGTCTGTACGGAGACGTTTGATTTTTCTGCCTGTTTGAGTCTCCATCATTTTTTCCATTTAAGGAAAAATCCTAGCACCTCATCCTTTGTCTTCATTGGATACACCCAAACTCTCCGGGAAAAATCATCAACAAAGGTGACATAATAGTGTGTTCCTCCCAATGAAGTTGTCTTGGAAGGCCCCCATACATCTGAATGAACATAATCCAAAATACCTTTAGTATCATGGATTGCTGTTCCAAATTTCACCCTCGTCTTCTTCCCTTTGATGCAATGCTCACAAAAAGCTAATTTGCAAGCCCGAGCACCCTTCAATAATCCTTGATCTATCAGTAATTTCAAGGATTTTTCACCAACATGCCCCAAGCGCATATGCCATAACCTGGTTGCTTCTGACTCCTGTTCATCAGTAGAAGCTGCCACTGCTGCTGTCCCAACAATTGTACTACCCAGAAAGTAATACACATTGTTTCTTTTTCGGATTCCCTTCATTATCACCAGTGCACCAGAGATAATCCTCATAATCCCATCTTTTGCCCTCACTTCTAAACCTTTTGACTCTAAGGTTCCCACAGAGATGAGATTTCTCATTAAATCTGGTACATAATGGACACCTGTTAAGGTTCTGATTGATCCATCCTGATTCCTCAAGCGAATTGAACCAATCCCAAGTGTGTCAAGAGGGGAATTATTTGCTGTGTAGACAATTCCACCTTTTAGTTCTTTAAAATCAAAGAACCATTCTCTATTGGGGTCATATGGTGGCTACAAGCTGAATCTAACAGCCATGAACTGGAACAGCTGGTTGATGGCGTAGCAGCGAATGCGAAATCTGAATCTCCATCATCATACTCGACCACATTTGATTCTGAGACAGCCTTCCCCCTTTCAGGTTTGCCTTTATTCTTTAGCCTGGGACATTCTTTCTTCCAGTGCCCTTTTTCTCGACAAAAGGCACATTCATCTTTGCTCAATCTGGACTTTGACTTCGATCTCCCTCTGCTTCCTTTATTCTGACTCTTGGAACGGCCTCTAACAACAAGAGCTTCTGCTTCGACACTTGTGTTTTCTTGTTTGTCTTTCTTTCTCAATTCATAACTATACAAGGCAGCAGTTACTTCACTGAGAGACACATCAACCTTCCCATGAAGTAGAGTAGTTTCAAGATACTCAAACTCATCAGGAAGTGATCCCATCAACATCAGAGCCAGATCTTCGTCTTCAAAAGTCACGTCCATATTCATCAGATCAGTCACCAGCTGATTAAAGCTAGTAATGTGATCATTCATAGTGGTACCTGGTACATAGTTGAAGCGGAACAGTCTCTTTTTCATGTAGAGTTTGTTCTGACCGCTTTTCTTCAAAAATTTCTCCTCCAGTGCCTTCCACAATTTACTTGCAGAAGTTTCCTTAGAAAATGCATACTTCTGCTCTCTAGAAAGACACGATCGAATAGTACCACATGCCATTCTATTGATCCTCTTCCATTCTTTCTCCTCAACATCATCTGGTTTCTCTCCTTCAATAGCAATGTCTAGACCCTGCTGAAATAGGGCATCTAGAACCTCGCTTTGCCACATGCCGAAATGACCGGTGCCATCAAAATCTCCACTGCAAATCTAACATTTGTCACAGCATTTCTTGCCAAAATTGAAGATGAAGAAGCGTCTGTCATTTCTGCTACAAATTCTATTTAATAGCTGCCAATGCAGAATGTCAATTATCCCAAGGAAATTTTTCTGATGTGGAAGATCAGCCTAAGCCGCAACCACAGAGCATACTAAAATAAACCAAGAGCGCTGATACCAATTGTTGTGAAATTCGGGTTAATTTCCACCAATAACAGATTCACCGTGAAAACTATTATCTAGGTGACTAGTGTGAAAACGATTGTACTAAAAATCACCCCAAGGTAGATTCCCAGGAAAGAGGAGGGGTCACAATGGTCCCTCTTAAAACCCACTTTCCTTAGACAGAACTACCAAGACAAGTAATTTTAATAGGACAATAATTGACAACAACTATACCCGACAATAGCTATTAAATAGACATAAAAGAGAACACCAAAATATTTCACTAATAGAGGAAATATTACAAAGAGAGAAAGAATACAAATAGCCTTTAAAATAGAAGAAGGCTTATATTTGTGGGATGATTAACTAAGGAGGAGGAGGGCTTTATTTATAACAAAAGAATTTCCCCTCCTCCTTATACACAACCAATGTGGGACTTTTGCCAAAAACCAACAGTATTTGATACTCACTCGAGTTTAGATGATTTATGTACTCAATCCATTCAAGAATTCGATTGAACAGATGAGCATAGAAAGCAAGAAGAAAGGGATGTTGGCTTAAATTTACAGTTTACAAATGCAGAATCCTCACTTTTAAATGTTTTTTTCTGCAAAATCTGTGAGGTTTTTGATCTCATTGTCAAAGCAAATGTCATTGGCATTCATACTTGCTGGTGGTTAGACGCTAATTCCCTATCACACTGGAGTTTGATCTCTCGTATCATTAAATTTAATTTCTTCAATTTTAAACTAACAAGAAGATAACACATTTCATAATCATATTGAATGAGATTAATTTACTAAAAAGATAAATGATATTAATTTAATAGATGCAACACATCAATAATATTTGACGTCACATTAACACTTAAGTATATATATGAAAGTGTCGCGTCAACAATAAGTGTTGATCGTTACTCAACTAACCGTTTTCATTCAAATAAAGATAAATTTAATTTAAATTAAAACATTGATGGCTAAAATAATTTTTAAAAAATAAGAGCTAAAATAACCATTTAATCAAAGGTTAGAAATTATTTGTAGTATCAATCCTTTTTTATAATAATTAATAATAATTCATTATTTAAATTTATGTAATTGTGTAGTTATAATTTCAACTATCAAATATGGCATAAAAAATTAAAATAAAATTATTATGTGTAAATGAAACATGTTCAAGGAATTAGAATTGTCCCAAAAAGAACTATAATTTTAAAAAGAAAGATTATAAGGAATTCGGTGGTAAACTTAATTAAACCCTCTAGTAATTACACGTGTTAGTATTTGTGATGCTTTCATGTAAATTTTGTGGTTTCTTAACACACCTAATTAAAATGTCTAAACTTTGGTTCATTCCATGTGGAAATCTACTGTAGGAGATACCAATCTATATACCTTCTAACAGAAGATTGAATTGAAAAAGAAGATATGGATTCTAAGAAATCGCTTCTCATCTTATCCTGTTTCATTCAAAATCACTTTTGATGTACATTGATATCAAGCATCGAATATTTATCTCATTCACTGATGAGAATAAATACGTGGAAAATGAAAGAAAGGTCCACAAAAATTTGAACTTTGACCACGTCACCTTCTTCATCTTCATTTCATATATTAAAATTTAAAACCCATACTGTAAACTAATCAGGGACAAGTAATATACACAAGATAAAACTAGTAACACACGGTCTAAAACAGTAAAACCCGTACGATAAATCAGAAGCTACTAAACCTGACACTTCCAAACTAGTAACACATACTTTTACATGGATAGAAGTAGGAGTTGTTAATGTGTAATTAACTAACGTTTATGTATCCACGTTTGTAAGCGTATTCAATGAGGTCGTCAAGCTCCTCCACGCTAACGCACCCATCCTTATTTTTATCAACATGTTGCAGTGCTCTCCAAGCTCTGAAACCAGGGAAGAAGGAACCGAATCGATCAAACGCCTTCTTGATCTCTTCCTTGGTCAGTATTCTGTTATCATCTATGTCGCAATCCATGAATACTTTCCGAAGCTCCTGCTTACCAGCCGCTGTTCTGGGGCCTTTCGGAACGATGTGCTTGTAACCCATTGTCTGGCAAGGATTTTGAGGTCGATAGGCAACAGGCTGAAATGGGCACTTCCCCTTTTTCGTTGTCTTACTGTACTCGTGTGACACCAAAGGGTTTATATAGACTTCTACGAACCAATGCTAGAGCCACTTTTTGTTCGTATTGATCCGAATGAGTCTTGCGTAGGAAGGTAGGTTTTAGAAAATTTAAGTTCAACAAAAAAAAATCCCTAAATTATGCTTTTATTTTACATTTGAATGAAAAAACAACAACAAGGGTCTTCATCAGGTAGGCATCGAAAAATTCCTCCACTCTAATTTCTTCTTTTTAATTGTATGCTTACTCCGTTCCAATCCAAAAATCTTGGGTAAATTACACTTTTAATATCTAAATTATTACTTTTTCAATAATATCGACATGTCAACTTAATTGCACTTCATTTCTTTATGAGTAAATTACATCATTCATCACTCAACTATCTTCTAACTCCTATTTTGGTACTAAAATTTAAAAATTTTAATTTAACTACTCAACTTTCAAATTGTTCTTATTTTAATCACTCTAATTTATTTTATTAATAATATTTGTGACATGATTTTTTTATTATTTTATTAATATATAATTGAAAATAAAAAAATTTAAAGTTAGAGTGACTAAATTATGAGTAATTTGAAAGTTAAGTAATTAAATTAAAAAAGAATTAAACTTTAGTGACCAAAATAGGAGTGAGAAGATAGTTGAATGATAAATGATGTAATTTACCCATAAAAGAGGTGTCACGTGCAAATCGCCTGTTAAGTTTTTAATGGTGAGGTACTAAAATAAAACAAAAACTAAATGTTATGTATGATTTTAGAAAAAATTAAAAGTTTAGGAATTAAAACAGATCAAAACTGATATTTTAAGTACTCATTTAGTTTATTTCTAAACCTTTTATCCTAGTTTATTTCTAGTGTTTTAGATTCAATACTTTAGTTTAGATACTCCTTTGTGATTCGTCAAAAAAACACACACATATGAATCCACACATTAGTCTTCCAACAATTATGAAGGCAAAATTAGTACATATATTGAACACCTGTAGAGGGCTGGAGTTCCTCTCCAGATTTCTCTCTGCAGATTTTAAGCATACAAATTACTGTAGCCTTCTCTTTCGCAGGGCAGTCGCCAAATATGAGATTAACTAGTTAGGAAATAGTGTAACCACATTGCCAAACGTATTCAACAAGACCATACATCTCGCCTTGGCTTATGTAACCATCATGATCTCCATCAGCACGATGAAGCGCTTGTGCAACTCGCCATCTGGGGAACTGCGACCCTATGTAATAGAACGCATCCTTGAGTTCTTGCTTGCTAAGCCGACCATCTCCGTTGCTGTCAAAGCTCTCAAGTATACGTTTCACCTGTTCTTTAGTCAAAGGCACTGGAAAACACTTGCTCACACATCCTTTGCACTTACTTTTCTTCCCACAGTTACTGCAATTCATGCGGGCATTAAGCCTGGGGAAATCTGCGGAACGATGCATGTCTTTGAAGTGGAAATATACTTGTGTTGGTATAGAGGGGAAAAGCTTGTTTTCCGGTATGCACAAGGCTGAATTAGTGAAGCGTATATATAGGGAATTCGGGAATCGAATTTTACTCTGCATCTTCTGCAATTCATACCTTTATAGTATAGACTAAGAAGTCGTCTGTTGTCTGCAGACTCGTGAAACATGCATGTATGGAGATAATCCTATCCCTTTCCAAAAATGTGATCTTATAAGAATAGTTTATATATATATATATATATATATATATATATATATATATATTATGTAAATAAGGCTTATTTAAATTTAAAAATCTAAAAATTAGAATTTATCGTCAACAATCTCTAAATCATGCCAAGTGGTTAAAAGTTTTTAGTTGACGCTTCTTTTCTCTCTTTAGTTGTTGATTCAATATCTATTAGAACCAAAATTCTCCTTCTCCCTCTCCTAAGTAGGAATTGTTCAAAAAAGAAAATAGAACTTATTAAGCGATATAAATGATAAAATAAAGTATTATTTCTCAGCAGTTACATGCGCATCTATAGGGTGTGAAAGCGTTATCAGATAATTTTCCTTTTTAGTAAATGCAACAAATGTCTTGGTTTTATGTATATTCGTTGAAGGATACATTTCCAAAGCATATATTTTTATCTAAGTTTAGTTGACTGACTTGATCGTCTATGTTTAGTCAGGGGAAATTCTGTTTCTATTAGGTAAGAGAAGGAAAAAAGAAAATATTTTATTTATGGTTTAATATTTTTTAAGTGGATGAGATTTAAACCGTTCATGATTTGGATTAGTTTTTTTATTTCTTCTTCAACCAAGCTAAATACAATAAGAGTTTCCAATCAAACATAGTTGATTGGATTTCTTTTCCTTGTGCTTTTTTCCTTTAAACGTTTAAAATTTCTTCAAATTATTCTAAAAGAAAATTAATTATTCTTTTTTCACTCAATTAAATACTTGAACTAATAAAATGAATTAAGTAGATGTTATGATCAATATTGATTGGTACTATATCAACATAAGTTCTAATGTTATTGACGTGACAATAAATTATTTAACATGAAAATATAATGCGACAGAAGTGTTCGATTTGTTTTTCCTATGATAAATTTTTGAGTTATGATTACTTAACTATTATTCCTTTTAACTTTGATAATCGGTCTTTTAATTTTATCAATCAGATCACCTAATTATTTAGTTATTATCAATCATACTACTTGTAGATAACATTTAACAAATAGGGTGATGTGACGATTAAATATTTCAGTATAATATACATTTGGTCTCTACTACTCATATATTCTATCAATTTAGTCATATTTTTAATAAATTAAAATAAATTTAACAATCGAATCAGATGGTGTCACATGTCATCATTCAATTGGAGGTTTAAATTCCGTCTTATTGATGGTGTAATACATAATCACTTGATTACAAAATAGTCATTCAAATGTTATCTTCTGTTACATTGATGGTGTAACACCCTAAAAAATTAATTTTTAATTTAATTGCTAAATTTTAAATATTATATATATATTAGACCACAATTTTAAAAACACTTTAAAAAATCCGACAAACACTTTAAACTATATAAAAAATTACTAATGTCATTTTATCATATATATATGTATATATTAAATATAAGTAACATCAAGTTATTTAAAAGAATTAACCGAAAATCTTAACTTCGAAATTGAGATTACATTTTATAAAAATTATAAAATATAAATAATTAAATTATAGTGGAGTAATTAAATCCACCAAATAGTATGTGAACTTTATATAGCATTTGATTCCTTTTTTTTTGGGGGGGGGGGGGGGGATGACCATTGACCAGTCGGTTCAAAGAGTAAGAGTAAACCAAAAAAGAAGTCGCCAAACGAATGGGAACTTACGTTTGGTTTCATACCACGTCCACGTGCTAACTAATAAACATTGATAGAGATACACAATACGATATACTATCTTACATCGTACCATTACTTTAATATAAGAGTGCATCTAATAAAAGTTGTTTTTTCTAATGTAAAATTGATTTTTTTTTTAAAACAGTATGTTTGGAAAATGATAATAGATTCAAACTGACAAGAACAAAGATTTATCTAGTAAGGAAATTTAAATTTTAAGAAAAATTATTTTAAAATTTTAATATATTTCTTGAATATTTTTTAATTTTTTTATTGATTTCAATAATTTTCATAAATAATTTTTTATTTTTAGTTATTTAAATAGTTTTAAAACGATTTATGTTTTTATTTAATTTTTTTTTGAATATTTCTATTTTTATTTTATAAGTTTTTTACTTAATAATTAAATAAATCCTCAATTTTTTTAAAAAATAATTAAATTCTCAAGTTTACAATTTTTAATGATATATACTTTTATTTTATAATATACATTATAAAAATATATTAAATGACTTATTTAATATATAATTGGGTAAATTATAATTTTAGTACCTAAACTATTAGTTTTGATCCATTTTAATGCCTAAACTTTCATTTTTTTAAATCACACCCAACGTTTAGTTTTTGTTTCATTTTGGTTCCTCGCCGTTAAAAACTTAACGGCAAAACTGATGTGGCTTTTTTAATTATTTTCTTAATTTTTAAATTTTTATTTATATTATTATTTAATTAATTATATTCAACTAATTGTCACCACCTTATTAGAAACAAAACAAAGCAAATATTCGCTAAAGTGAGCATGCTGGGAATCAAACTTGGGGAGGAGCCAAAGCGCTGAACCATTTGAGCTGGGCAGGACATTTGTCTTACTTTCGCAGAGTATATATTTAACTACCACTATAAGATAAAAGAAATTCGTTAGATTTATGAATGGAAGTTAGAACATTTCATAAAAATATTCAAACATTCAACCACTAAATCAAATTCATAATTGATTCAATATATACTAAAATTATTATTTAACTTATAAAAATATTAAATTAAAATTAAATAATTTCTCAATTTATTTAGAAATAAAAATAATTAAATAAGTATTTAAAATTATTATTTATTAATATTGATTTATTTAATTAAATAATCAATTAACAATGTCAAATGAAAATTAATATTCTACCCTTAAAATTATTTTTAAAATAACTTTAATTTAATAATTAAATAAATATAAATAATTTTAAATTGTACTTTTTGAAATTAATATTCTACTCAAATAAAAATAGTGATAGATTTTTTTTATGACTACAAGAAGAACCGTTGCAGTTAATAGCATCACATGATATAATATTTATAAAATTATATCATTAAATAAATAATAAATTACATCAATGATCACTTAACTATAAAATTTTAATTTGATCACCGATCTTTTAGTTTTGTCAATCAGATCACTTAACTATTTAAATGATGTCAATAAAGTTATATGTCATTAACATTAGACGGAGGAGCTAACATGGTAGTTAACAAAATTAGTATGACTACACTCTCAATCCTCAATAGATACACTATTATCAATTTGATCCTAATTTTAAATTAATTCAATAAAATTAATCGTTTTTAAGTCTTTATTATCTACACATTCTATCAATTTCATTATAATTTTAAATTTAATCCTTTAATTAAATTGTCACACATATCATCATGATTAATCGAAGAAAAATAAATCGAAGAATTCTCTAAAAATCTTAATATATAAAGAGAGATTCAAAAGGGAGATAACAATTGTCTATCTTTATCAGCCAACTCTCCTATTCTTTCTTGATCATGATCACTATGTTACTCTTTTCATCCCTTATTTTAAACCTTTTTACCATCACTCGGGATTCTATTTCTTTCTTTCTTATATTAGGAGGTTGCCTTTGCTAGATACTCTGTTTCAAGTAACTCCCGGCTAGAGCCAATGACGGATGTAAGTGTATTTTAGGATAGATATTGGAATTTGAATTATCTCGGTTAATTATTCAGTTTATTGATGATGTCCATTTTAAAATTTTAATTGTATCTACTCTATACGAAAAAATTATATAACTAATATATGTGTATCAGTCTTCAAAAATATTTTTAAATCCGTATTTTGTTTGAGCTGCCATCTATTCCTATTGGATACTATCGTGATTCATAGTAGTATATAAGTAGCATAAAAACATTAACAGATGATACAGAACAATCTATCCATCGTTTTTCTTGTTGAAAATTAGCACATGCATCAAAAGTGCATGTTGAAGAAAAAAATGAAATGAAGTCAAAAAGCATTAAATGCACCGAAAGGTGCACATCATTTTTGTTGACATTTAGGAATGGTAAAATCTCACATTTAGTTATTATACTTTAGGGTATTTATAAGATTAGTCCTTAAGCTTCAACTATAAATACCCTAGCTCATTTAGCTTCAAAACCATCCCAAAGCATTCTAGCTTTATTCCAATACTAGAGAATTTAGAGAGTTTCTTGAGAGTTGTTTTCTCCTTTTTATCAAGAGATAATTATCACTGTTTCCTCCTTGGTAGATCGAGAGAAGTAGTAATTCCTATTTTCTCATAGTGAAATTCTTCTACCGTTGCCCGTGGTTTTTACCCTATATTATTTAGGGGCTTTCCACGTAAATTTTGTGTCCCTTTTATCTTCATTTTTATTTTCTCAAATTATCAGTTGTGATTTTGCCCTATTCGATAGCCGTCTTCCGCAACAATTGGTATTAGAGACAGATTAGAGTGTGTAATATCTGCTTATTGTCTTTGTGGTTGCCACCAAAATGTGGATCCTCCAACATAAGAAAGTAAGAAGGTATTATCCATTCTTTGAAGGTTCCAGAGAACTATTCACGATAGTGAAATAATGGGAGCTATCTAGAAGCTATGACAACGAAATTTGATATTGAAAAGTTCAATGGGAGAAATTTCTCATTGTGGAAATTGAAGATGAAGGTCATCCTGAGGAAAGACGGTTGTCTAGCAGCTATCAGCGAAAGGCCGGTAGATTTCACAGATGACAACAAATGGATCAAAATGGACGGGAATGCTATGACAAACTTTCATCTAGCATTAGCAGATGAAGTATTGTCAAGCATCGAGGAGGAGAAGACAGCTAAGGAGATATGAGATCACCTCACCAAACTGTACGAGGCCACATCGCTGCACAATAAAATTTTCCTTAAGAGAAAATTGTACACTCTCCGGATGCCAGAATCTACTTCAGTGACGAAGCACTTAAACACGTTGAACACTTTATTTTCTCAGCTTACATCCTTAAGATGTACAATAGGAGAACAAGAACATGTTGAACTTCTACTTCAAAGTCTACCTGATTCGTATGATCAACTCATCATCAACTTGACAAATAGTAATGTCACCACTCTAGTCTTCGATGACGTTGTAGCTGCTGTTCTATAAGAAGAAAATCGGCGCAAGAACAAGGAAGTTAGACAAGTAAATCTGCAACAAGTAGAAGCGTTGACAACGATGAGAGAGAGATCAATGGAACTGGCCAAAGCAGCAGTCACAAACATGGTAGATCGAAGTCGAAGAGCAAGAAGAATTTAAAGTGCTACAACTGTGGAAAGAAGGGTCACTTGAAGAAGAATTGTTGGAGTCTAAATAAAAACTTCAATCCACAAGGCAATACCGCAAACACTTCAGATGATTGGAGATGCTCTATGTTGTGAAGCATCAACCACCGTGGAAGGTAGAAAACGATTTGCAGATATATGACTCATTGATTCGGGAGAAACATATCACATGACCTCAAGAAGAGAATGATTCTATCATTATAAACCTGTCTCAGGAGGATCTGTGTATAGTTGCAATGATCATGCCTTAAAGATCATTGGCGTGGGAACCATCAAATTGAAGATGTACGATGGAATAATTAAAGTTGTTCGAGATGTGCGACACATGAAAGGCCTGAAGAAAAATTTATTATCCTACGGATTGTTGGATAATAATGCTAGCAAGATTGAAACACAAAAAGGAATCATGAAGGTGTTCCGTGGAGCGCTTGTGGTGCTGAAAGGCAAAAAGATAGCAACAAACTTGTACATGTTGAAGGGAGAGACTTTGCTAGAAGCAGAAGCCTCTGTTGCCTCATGTAGTTCAGATTCTGCAATGCTATGGCATCAGAAACTTGGACACATGTCAGAACAAGGAATGAAAGTCCTTATGGAGCAAAAGCTACTTCCAGGCTTAACAAATGTATCACTTACTTTGTGTGAGCATTGCATAACAAGTAAGCAGAGCCGGTTGAAATTCAACACATCAAATTTTAGAGGCAAAAGTATTCTAGAATTGGTTCACTCTGACGTATGACAAACACCAGTTACATCCCTAGGCGGAGCAAAATACTTTGTCTCATTTATTGATGACTACTCCAGGAGATGTTGGGTGTACCATATTAAGAAGAAGTCAGATGTGTTTTCAACTTTCAAAAACTTCAAAGTGCGGGTGGAACTTGATTCTGGAAATAAAATCAAGTGTTTCATAACAGATAATGGAGGAGAATACACAAGCGAAGAATTTGATGACTTTTGCAGGAAAGAATGCATCAAAAGACAGTTCACAGTGGCGAACACTCCTCAACAAAAATGGAGTGGCAGAGCGAATGAACAGAACCTTGTTAGAAATAACAAAAGCAATGTTGAGGGATGCATGCCTAGAAAAATCATTCTGGGCAGAAGCAGTCAATACCGCATGTTATTTGGTGAATCGAGCTCAATCAACTGCAATAGAGCTAAAGACACCAATGGAGATGTGGACTGGTAAACCAGCTAATTATTCAAACCTTCATGTATTTGGAAGTATTGTATACGTGATGTACAACTCCCAAGAAATTTCAAAGCTGTATCCAAAATCCAGGAAATGTAAATTCTTGGGGTATGCTGATGGTGTAAAGGGGTATCGCTTGTGGGATCCCACTGCCCGCAAAGTGATCATTAGTAGGGATGTTATCTTTGTAGAAGATAAGCTACAAAGAAAAGAAGAATATGGTAGCGTTGAAAAGTCAGAGACTACACAGATACATGTGGAAAAGGAGTTTGAACAAGGAGATTCTTCTGAAGCAGAACCAGCACATGATGAACAAGAACCAGAGAGTTCTGAAGTTCCAACAACTCGTCAATCAGATCGTGTGAGAAGAAGTCCCAATTGGCACTCAAATTATGTTATAAAAGGTAATATAGCATACTGCCTTTTAACAGAGGACGGTGAGCTATCAACATACCATGAGACAATAAACAACTTAGATGTTTCACTATGGATGATGGCGATGCAAGAAGAAATTGAAGCCCTTCATAAAAATAATACATTGGACCTTGTGCCACTACCACAAGGAAGGAAGTCAATTGGTAACAAATGGGTCTTCAAAATCAAGCAAAATGGTGACGATCAATTTGAGAGGTATCGTGCAAGACTGGTGGTCAAAGGATATGCTTAAAAAGAAGGTATTAATTTCAATGAAATATTTTCTCATGTGGTTCGGCAAACAACAGTTCGAGTAGTTTTGGCAATGTGTGCTACATTGGACTTACATCTAGAGCAGCTAGATGTTAAAACAACTTTTCTTCATGGAAATCTTGAAGAAGAGATTTACATGCTCCAGTATGAAGGATTTGAAGAAAAAGAAAAGAAGAACTTGGTTTGCAGGTTGAACAAATCTCTGTACGGTCTAAAGCAGGAACCGAGGTATTGGTATAAGAGATTTGATTCCTTCATTATGTGCCTTGGATACAACAGACTTAATGCATACCGTTGTACTTATTTCAAGAGGTCTGGTGATAACGATTTTGTTATATTGTTGTTGTATGTGGATGACATGTTGGTTGCAGGACCCAACAAAGATCATATTGAAGAATTGAAGGCACAATTGACTAGGGAATTTGAAATAAAGGACTTGGGATCAGTAAATAAGATTCTAGGGATGCAAATTCACCGAGAAAGAAGTAATAGGAAGATTTGGCTTTCACAAAAGAATTACTTGAAGAAGATCTTGTCACGATTTAGCATGCAAGATTGTAAGCCAATTTCTACCCCTCTTCCTATTAACTTCAAATTATCCTCAAATATGAGTCCTAGCAGTGAAGAAGAGAGGGTGGAGATGTCTCGAGTACCGTATGCATCAGCAGTGGGAAGTTTAATGTTCGCTATAATATGCACAAGACCAGACATTGCACAAGCAGTGAGAGTAGTTAGTTGGTACGTGGTGAATCCAGGCAAAGAGCATTGGAATACAGTAAAGAGGATCCTGAGATACATCAAAGGGACCTCAAATGTTGCATTATGTTATGGAGGATCAAACTTACTAATAAATGGGTATGTAGATTCTGACTATGCAGGGGATTTGGATAAAAGCAAATCTACTACAGGATATGTGTTCAAAGTTGCTGGTGGAGCTGTAAGCTGGGTTTCAAAATTACAATTAGTTGTGGCTACGTCAACAACAGAAGCAGAATATGTAGTAGCTACACAAGCCAGTAAAGAAGCAATTTGGTTGAAGATGCTATTGGAGGAGCTTGGACACAATCAAGAGTATGTCTCTCTATTTTGTGACAGTCAAAGCACCTTGCATCTAGCAAGGAATCCAACATTTCATTCAAGAACAAAGCACATACGAGTTCAGTACCATTTCATTCGTAAAAAGGTGGAAGAAGGGACGATAGATATGCAGAAGATCCATACCAAAGACAACATAGCAGATTTCATGACGAAGGCGATCAATGTTGATAAATTTACCTGATGTCGATCCTCCTGTGGTTTGTCAGAAACGTAAGCAACATGATGGTACAAGGTAGAAAGAATGGTGTGAAGATATGATTGTTCCAATCAAATCTTAACAATCAAATCTTCAAGTGGGAGATTGTTGAAAATTAGCACATGCACCGAAAGTGCATGTTGAAGAAAAAAATGAAATGAAGTCAAAAAGCATTAAATGCACCGAAATGTGCACAACATTTTTGTTGACATTTAGGAATGGTAAAATCTCACATTTAGTCATTGTACTTTAGGGTATTTATAAGATTTGTCCTTAAGCTTCAACTATAAATACCCTAGCTCATTTAGCTTCAAAATCATCCCAAAGCATTCTAGCTTTCTTCCAATACTAGAGAATTTAGAGAGTTTCTTGAGAGTTGTTTTCTCCTTTTTATCAAGAGAGAATTATCATTGTTTTCTCTTTGGTAGATCGAAAGAAGTTGTAATTCTTATTTTCTCATAGTGAAATTCTTCTACCGTTGCCCGTAGTTTTTACCCTATATTATTTAGGGGTTTTCCACGTAAATATTGAGTCCCTTTTATCTTTATTTTTATTTTCTCAAATTATCAGTTGTGATTTTGCTCTATCTGATAGCCGTCTTCCGCAACATTTCTACCTTTTATAAAGGCAAAATTACATATATCAAAGTCCTGCAGGGAGTCTCAGAAAATCTTCAGATTTCTGTTTGCAGCTTTTAAGTACACAAATTACAACGCTAATTAAACCCCAAAATGTAAAAAAAGAAGACCACGAAATTGCCAAGTCACTAGCTCAAATGGCACGTGAAGAGCTGTGCAAAGCAAAGGAAGAAGCTGAGCAAGCAAAAGCTGCTGCATGCACCATGGATAGTAGATTACTTGCAGCAGAAAAGGAGATACAGGCTGCCAAGGCTTCACAAAAGTTGGCTTCAGCTTCAATCAAAGCATTGCGACAGAGTACTATGAGCTTAATATCGGTTCACCTGCAGGTGTCATCCTTCCCATAGACGAGTACTATGAGCTTAATAAACATGAACATGAGGCAGAAGAACAGGCCACCATGAGAGTGGAAGCTTTCATTTCTCAGATTGAGCTAGCTAAGCAATCCGAGTCGAGAAGCGTGAAAAAAGCTGGAAGAATTGAAGCAAGAGATGGCTGAAAGACAGGAAGCACAAAGATCTGCTAATGAGAAGGCTGAGAAAGCCAGGAAAGGTAAGTTAGCTTAGGGTTTTAAATAGCGGTCGAATAGCGATATCGCGGTCGTGGCGGTGTCTTAAACCGCTATCGAGAAAAATAACGGTGTGAAGCGGGATCACACCAATAGCGACGGATCGCGGCCGTAATTTAATGGATCGTGGCCAATCGTGACAATAATGGACCACTATTCCGTTATTTTAATTTGCTTTTTAAAAAATGATATTTTATTAAAAAAATCAGCGCCTTTAAAAAAAATTCACGATTGTGATATCCGCAATGACCACAATAACATCCGCTATATCCGCAACCGTGATAAACGCGACGCGACAAAAAACGTGACCGCGAACGCTATTTAAAACCCTGAGTTAGCTGTAGAAGAGGACTTGAGAAAGTGGAAGGCGAAACACGAACAACAACGAAAGGGTACCGGATCGAGTAATGGTGGAAAAGATCCAAAGGAAAATGGTGAGGAAAAGAAAGAAGATAACGGCTACGAACCTGCACCTCCTGCTCCAGCCAACACGGTAGAAAGCACAAAGGCACAAGTCAATGGGAACAAAACAGAGAGTGAACAAGCATCATCAGAAGTGAAGGTTGTAAAGAAAAAGAAAAGGGCATTGTTCCCAAAGATTTTCATGTTTTTGTCCAGAAAAAAGTCATCAAAGCCAAGTTCTCGCAAGTGGTGAATGAAGTCCGATGTCATCATCGTTGCTGTTGTGATTTTACCTCCATTGTTAGCTGCCTGCTTGTTCTATAACAATAGACAGTTCTTTGTTTTACTCAAAGTGTGTAAATTTCAATTACGTTGATGAATGATAAGGTTGAGATTGAAATTTTGCTTTCGGGAAAGACTTGTATGTAGACGTGAGTCTTTGAATGGATAAATGAAATCTTTTGAGCTACCATCAGTTGATGAATTTAATTTGTAAACCAACTTTGATTTGCAATGTTTTTACAAAAGCAGGTTGTATTGAAGTTTCAATAAATAAAAACAATGTTGTTAACTGCTTAAATTTAGTTAATAGACGGCGGCAAAATCTTGATGCTAGTTGTCGACGCCAATATTTTTTTATTATTTTTATTTTTTATATAACATTTTTTACTTTATTTTAGTTTTTAGATTTTAATAACTATGTCTTTATGACACGTTTTCTTCTATCTTTGTGGTATGTTTTGATATGACTTTTGGTACGTTTTTAGTTATTTGACCGTTTCGTTTATCCTTTTTATCATAGTTAGATTTGATATTGCAACGACTAATCAAAATGATGCTTATTTGTTATCATGTTGATCTTTTCTGATTTAGACCTTTGGATTGAATTTGGATACGTGATTCGCGTTTCTGGATAGTTTTCTCATGTCCCTCGAATCTGATTAGCGATTTATCGGTGACCTTTCAATAGCTTGATCTCTTTTATGGTTCGTTTGTTAATACGATTAGATGCGTTCGTATCTATCTTTTGTTCACGTTTATTTAGTAATATTTGTTAATCTTTTTCTTGTATGATCGTTGTATGATCTTAATTATAAAAAAATATTTTTATTATATATTTAGTTTATTACTACGGTTGTAAATTTTATTTGTAATTCTGAATATATTTTATTTTTAATAAAACTAAAGGATTATATCAAAAATAAAATAAATTATATTGATTGATCATTTTTATTAAATGATTAAATGTATAAATTAACCATTAAAAAATAAAAATATCATCACGCAAGTGATGGATTAAAAAATCAATCAAACTACTTTAAAAAATAATATATACAAATAAATATCACTTGTATAGTGAAAGATAAACACCAACATTATTATAACATATGTATAATAACAATGACACATTGATAAATTAATTTTATCACAATTCAACTTGATAATTCAAATATATTGGATTATAAATTTTAAATTCAAGTTAAATTAAATTATTTAACCTGAAGTATTTTTCAAGTTTACTAAAATTGAATAAATAGAACTATTTGATTACCAAATAAAATAAAGTACTAAATTTGTCTAAACTATTATTTTTATTTTATTTTATTTTGGTCACTTAATTACTTTTTTTAAATCATACCTAGCGTTTAGTTTTGGTTTTATTTTGGTCACCATAAGATAATGTCACGCTATTTTGAAGAATTAACGATGATATTGTCATAAGATAATATGATACATTATTAACAGTGATACTGACATGTCATCGTAAAAAATGTCTTTCTAATTCATGTACATGTTTCTCTTTGTTATTAATTTTTTTATAAAAAGACGTTATTGGAGAATTAATCAACTAATTTGCAGTATTTTTTTGGTTGTTTTTTTTATAATAAAAACAACTAATTTGTTCTTTAATTGAAGTAGGTAGAGTACTATATATAAATATATCTATATATAAATCTTTTGGCCTAACTTTTTAATACAGTTGTATACAGATTTTAATGGCGACCAACATGAACTTCGGAACTAGCAAACCACCAGCAGCAGCTTACGGCGTTGGGAATACTCTGTCAACTAAACAGCCATCAATCTATTCTCTAACCATTGATGGTTAATGCTCGGGTTTGTGCTAAACATAAATGAACCGGAATTGTTCTATCCTATACGATAACTGGTAAAAATTATGGTGTGTCCTCAGGTTTGTGCTTTGGTGTTTCTTATGGCATTCACTGTTTTTTATCTGTTAGGCTTATACAACGGAACAGGAAGAAGAAGTTTCAAAGCTAAAAGAGGAGAACGAAGAATTGCAGAAGCAAAACGTATGTTCTTTGTTCTTTAAATCTGTTAGGCAAACACATACTTACAGTCTTTTCTTGACTGTACTTGGGTTGCTGCAGCCAGAAATAATGGAAATGAAGAAAAATCAGGTACCGAGCCATTTCTGTTTATATTTTATAAATCTCTAAATTGGTTGCTTGGTTATTTAGATTCGAGGCACTTGGTTCAGTTCTCAGGAGTTATTTGGTGGAACCACAGGTGATGGAAATGATGAAAAAGCAACAAGGATCGAAGAGCCGATGCTTGCGAAAAACACTGACCGGTTCATGGTAAAGTGAAAACATAGTGCTATCTTTGTTAGCAGAGTCATAGGGTAGGAGTTGATTTCTTTATATTAGAATTGTTGAATTAATGCTATCTCGGTTTACACTATCTGTATATTTGAGATCATGCCAGGTCTCCCCTTGCCGGTTGTTGTTAAGTGAAGTAATCCTTTTTTTTCTGCATTTGGTTAGAGTTGGTCAATGGATTTTCCTTTTTCTTTATCTGTTTCACACATGCAGTAATTCGTCATTCATTCAAGTCCAACAATTTTTTTTTTGTTGATCATTCATGGAAACAAAACTGAGATTTCTTGTGACTAATTTGACTAATATTTTATTAGTATATCCTAAATAATGTCTCAGCTTCGTCTCCACGGTTGGGGGCTATGAAGAAAAGCTCGGATGCAACACGGAATCCGGGTTCATTTCCTAGTCCAGTGTGTTCGTAAATAGACTGAATTAAAATGAGGCATTAACACTGAGAAATACTAAATAAAATAATTAAATGAAACGATAATCGTGTTGTGGTAATCCACTATTTTAGAAGCGAATTCATCTCGATGTGTGTAATCGATACAATGGATGAATGATCACGAATCTCTAAATTTCGTACACCCGAAAAATTAAATGAATTTTAATGGTACTACTATTCTCTCAAAACTCATAATTAGAACTTAGAAAGATGTCGGGTTGGGTTGAATGGTACAAATCGAGTCGGATTTTTAAAAGAAATCGCATTCGGGTCGAGTTTTTTTAGACATTATGTTTGGGTCGGGTCGGTTCGGATTTAGAGTGAAAAATATCCGACCCGACCCAAAAAGATATAATTTTACCTCATATATTTAGGGATAATTACAATAATATCCCTCTATATATTATTTTTTTCAATTAAATTCCTAATTTTTATTAAATAAAAATATTTTTTATAAATATATTATTTCGGTCGGTTTGAATTTTATCTCAAAAAGACGAGTCGGATTCAAGTTAGATGAAAGGCATACATTTTTCGGGTTGAGTTCGGATCGGATGGAGAGTGTATAATTTTTGAGTCGGGTCGGGTCGATCGGAAATCTGCCCCAACTGGACCCATGTACATCCCTAGGTGTAATTGCAGCTGATGGTTTGTCAACTCATTCTCGTAGTCATGGTGGAGGATTTGCTGTTCGGACTGAGCCTTGCATGGATGCTCTGAGGTAGTCAATACACAATCGTCGTCTTCTCAAGGTACGTATACTGTTGTATAACTCCAGGATTAGATGAATCATAAACTCATCATCTGATCTAAAACTTAAAATGAGAAGCTTAATGTTAGCCAACCAGGCCAATCAAGTAACAAAGGCCTCTCATAAGGTTTATCAATGCGCAGAACCCGCCAGATGGGCTCATTGAGTGGTTGCTTCACCTGCCATGCATTCTAATGCCTCAACCATCATTTACTGGTTGTCATAATCATGGAACAAGTATCATTCATCTTTCTTTTCCATATTTTCTCGCAAGTAGATTCAAAGCATTTAAAATGGTACTATAATTGAATTCAATAGAAAATACAGCATTAGTTACATATTGATCTATAAATATGCTATAGGTACTGGTTAACATCTCCTCCCAACCCATAATCTATCTTCACATATCTATATCTTACTTCTTCATAATCCTGGGCTGCCCAAAGGTGTAAACCGCTTCCAATTTCTCCAACAACCATGCCTCCTCGTGCAACATCAGCAGAGCAGCAAACAATATTGCCAATGCCCCACCCAATCTATGCCCTGTCAATATGAACCTGGCTTCTCGATTCTCATGCAAAACCTGCCTCAGCTTCCGTCGGCGAGTGTAGTAAGTGAAGTCACGGCGGTCGTCGGTGGGTTGTCGGAGCTCTTTGGGGAAACCATTGTTCTTTTGCAAGCCTAGAGCTTTGATGAAACCACTATGGATCTTGCCCTTAGCCATATGTTTAAGCTTATACCAAGATAGATCCAAGTTCGCCCGTAAGTCATGGGGCTGCTGTTGGTTTTTGGCAAAGTCCCACATTGGTTGTGTATAAGGAGGAGGGGAAATTCTTTTGTTATAAATAAAGCCATCCTCCTCCTTAGTTAATTATCCCAAAAATATAACCCTTCTTCTATATTAAAGGTTATTTGTATGCTTTCTCTCTTTGTAATATTTCCTCTATTAGTGAAATATTTTGGTGTTATCTTTTATGTCTATTTAATAGATATTGTCGGGTATAGTTGTTGTTAATTATTGTCCTATTAAAATTACTTGTCTTGGTAGTTCTGTCTAAGGAAAGTGGGTTTTAAGAGGGATCATTGTGACCCCTCCTCTTTCCTGGGAATATACTTTGGGGTGATTTTTAGTACAATCGTTTTCACACTAGTCACCTAGATAATAGTTTCGAAGGTGAATCTGTTATTGGTGGAAATTAACCCGAATTCCACAACAATTGGTATCAGCGCTCTTGGTTTATTTTAGTATGTTCTGTGGTTGCGGCTTAGGCTGATCTTTCACATCAGAAAAAATTTCCTTGGGATAATTGACATTCTGCATTGGCAGCTATTAAATAGAATTTGTAGCAGAAATGGCAGATGCTTCTTCAGCTTCAATTTTGGCAAGAAATGCTGTGACAAATGTTAGATTTGCAATGGAGATTTTTGATAGCACCGGTCATTTCAGCATGTGGCAAAGTGAGGTTCTAGATGCCCTATTTCAGCAGGGTCTAGACATTGCTATTGAAGGAGAGAAACCAGATGACGTTGAGGAGAAAAAATGGAAGAGGATCAATAGAATGACATGTGGTATTATTCGATCGTGTCTTTCTAGAGAGCAGAAGTATGCATTTTCTAAGGAAACTTCTGCAAGTAAATTGTGGAAGGCACTGGAGGAGAAATTTTTGAAGAAAAGCGGTCAGAACAAACTCTACATGAAAAAGAGATTGTTCCGCTTCAACTATGTACCAGGTACCACTATGAATGATCACATTACTAGCTTTAATCAGCTGGTGACTGATCTGATGAATATGGGCGTGACTTTTGAAGACGAAGATCTGGCTCTGATGTTGATGGGATCACTTCCTGATGAGTTTGCGTATCTTCAAACTACCCTACTTCATGGGAAGGTTGATGTGTCTCTCAGTGAAGTAACTGCTGCCTTGTATAGTTATGAATTGAGAAAGAAATACAAACAAGAAAACAAAAGTGTCGAAGCAGAAGCTCTTGTTGTTATAGGCCGTTCGAAGAGTCAGAATAAAGGAAGCAGAGAGAGATCGAAGTCAAAGTCCAGATTGAGCAAAGATGAATGTGCCTTTTTTCGAGAAAATGGGCACTGGAAGAAAGAATGTCCCAGGCTAAAGAATAAAGGCAAACCTGAAAGGGGGAAGGCTGTCTCAGAATCAAATGTGGTCGAGTATGATGATGCAGATTCAAATTTCGCATTCGCTGCTACGCCATCAACCAGCTGTTCCAGTTCATGGTTGTTAGATTCAGCTTGTAGCCACCATATGACCCCCCAATAGAGAATGATTCTTTGATTTTAAAGAACTAAAAGGTGGAATTGTCTACACAACAAATAATTCTCCTCTTGACACACTTGGGATTGGTTCAATTCGCTTGAGGAATCAGGATGGATCAATCAGAAACTTAACAGGTGTCCATTATGTACCAGATTTAATGAGAAATCTCATCTCTGTGGGAACCTTAGAGTCAAAAGGTTTAGAAGTGAGGGAAAATGATGGGATTATGAGGATTATCTCTGGTGCACTGGTGATAATGAAGGGAATCCGAAAAAGAAACAATGTGTATTACTTTCTGGGTAGTACAATTGTTGGGGGAGCAGCAGTGACAGTTTCTACTGATGAACATGAGTCAGAAGCAATCTGGTTATAGCATATGCGTTTGGGGCATGTTGGTGAAAAATCCTTGAAATTACTCATAGATCAAGGATTATTGAAGGGTGCTCGGACTTGCAAATTAGCTTTTTGTGAGCATTACATCAAAGGGAAGAAGACGATGGTGAAATTTGGAACAACAATCCATGATACTAAATGTATTTTGGATTATGTTCATTCAGATGTATGGGGGCCTTCCAAGACAACTTCATTAGGAGGAACACACTATTATGTCACCTTTGTTGATGATTTTTCCCGGAGAGTTTGGGTGTATCCAATGAAGACAAAGGATGAGGTGCTAGGATTTTTCCTTAAATGGAAAAAGATGATGGAGACTCAAACAGGCAAAAAAATCAAACGTCTCCGTACATACAATGGTGTAGAGTACAAAAATGATCCATTTTTGAAAGTCTGTGAAGAGGAATGTATTGTCAGGCACTTCACTGTCAGAGGTACACCACAACAGAATGGGGTGGCAGAGCGTATGAACCGGACATTAGTGGAGAAGGTTCGGTGTATGTTGTCTAATGCTGGGTTAGGCAAAGAATTTTGGGCTGAGGCTTTGGTCTATGCTTGTCACCTTGTCAACCGCTTACCATCGACTGTTATTGGTGGTAAAACACCATTAGAGAAATGGTTTGGAGTACCTGCTACAGATTATGATTCCTTACATGTGTTTGGTTCCACTGCATACTACCACGTTAAGGAGTCAAAGCTGGATCCAAGAGCAAAGAAGGCGATCTTTATGGGGATCACCTCTGGTGTGAAAGGCTATCGTCTTTGGTGTCCAGAAACAAAGAAAATAATCTTCAGCAGGGATGTTACCTTTGATGAATCTACCATATTGAGAAAGGTGACTTCAGAAAAATTGGACCAGACAGATGGAACTACCAAACAGGTGGAGTTTGAAGGAAGCAAAATTGTCCCAACCAGTAAAGAAACTGATGTTGACTATCCTATGGTAGAAGAAGAGTCAGATGAAGAAGAGGTTCAGACCCAAGAACCTCCACAGCAACATGAATCAATTGCACTCAGAAAGGGAAAGAGGACCATTAGACAACCTGCTCGTTATGTTGATATGGTCTCTTTTGCATCACCAATTGCAATTGATGACGTTCCTGCCACTTTTAATGAAGCAGTTCAAAGTTCAGAACATAAAAAGTGGAGGATCGCCATGAATGAAGAAATGCAATCCCTTCAAAAGAATTAGACGTGGAAACTAGCTAGTCTTCCGAAGGGAAAGAAGGCAATTGGGTGCAAGTGGGTATATGCAAAGAAAGATGGATTTCCTGACAAGAATAATATCCGCTACAAAGCAAGATTGGTGGCTAAAGGCTACACTCAAACGGAAGGAGTTGATTATAATGAAGTATTTTCTCCAGTTGTAAAACATTCATCCATCAGAATTTTGTTGGCTTTGGTAGCGCAGTTGGATTTGGAACTAGTTCAGATGGATGTAAAAACTGCATTTTTACATGGAGACTTGGATGAGGAAATCTACATGACTCAGCCAGATGGATTCAAAGTTGCTGAAAAAGAAGAGATGGTGTGCAAATTAGAAAAATCGTTGTACGGATTGAAGCAATCTCCAAGGCAGTGGTACAAGCGATTTGACAAGTTTATGATAGAACATAAGTACACAAGAAGCAAATATGATCATTGTGTGTATTTACGCGAGCTAGAAGACGGATCCTATATATATCTTCTTCTTTATGTTGATGATATGTTGATAGCTTCCAGGAGTCAGACAGAAATTGCGAAACTAAAGACTCAATTGAACAAGGAGTTTGAGATGAAGGATCTTGGTGAAGCGAAGAAGATTCTAGGCATGGAGATATCAAGGGATAAGAAATTGGGGAGCCTTTGTTTGTCTCAGAAAGAATATCTGAGGAAGGTACTAAAACGTTTTGGCATAAATGAGATGTCAAAACCAATTAGTACACCTCTTGCTCCTCATTTCAAGCTCGGTGCATCAATGTCACCTAAGGATGATGCAGAACGGGAATACATGTCAAAGGTTCCGTATGCAAGTGCTGTTGGTAGCTTGATGTATGCAATGGTGTGTACGAGACCCGATATTTCACAGGCATTTGGGGTTGTGAGCAGGTATATACATGATCCTAGAAAGGAGCATTGGCAAGCTGTGAAATGGATTCTGCGGTATATTCTGAACACCGTAGATGTTGGTTTGGTCTTTCAGCAGGACAAACAAGACGGTCAGTGTATAGTTGGGTATTGTGATTCAGACTAAGCAGGTGATTTGGACAAGCGTCGATCAACTACTGGTTATGTGTTTACATTTGCAAAGGCACCAGTCAGTTGGAAGTCCACCTTACAGTCAACAGTGGCTTTGTCTACTACAGAGGCAGAGTATATGGCAGTTACAAAGGCTGTGAAGGAGGCAATTTGGCTTCAAGGGTTGCTTGGTGAATTGGGAATGGAACAAAAACACATCAAAGTGCACTGTGACAGTCAGAGTGCTATTCATTTAGCAAAGAACCAGGTTTACCATGCAAGGATGAAGCACATCGATGTTCGATATCACTTTGTACGAGAGATTCTAGAAGAAGGTGGAGTCATAATCCAGAAGATTCGGACCACTGAGAATCCTGCCGATATGTTGACAAAAGTGGTAACTGCGGTCAAGTTTAAACATTGTTTAGACTTGGTCAATATTGTTACAAATTAAAAGATTGTTTTTTTAGAGATGTGTGTGGAATTTGCCAAGGTGGAGATTTGTTGGTTTTTGGCAAAGTTCCACATTGGTTGTGTATAAGGAGGAGGGGAAATTCTTTTGTTATAAATAAAGTCATCCTCCTCCTTAGTTAATTATACTACAAATATAAGCCTTCTTCTATATTAAAGGCTATTTGTATTCTTTCTCTCTTTGTAATATTTTCTCTATTAGTAAAATATTTTGGTGTTCTCTTTTATGTCTATTTAATAGCTATTGTCGGGTATAGTTGTTGTTAATTATTGTCCTATTAAAATTACTTGTCTTGGTAGTTCTGTCTAAGGAAAGTGAGTTTTAAGAGGGACCATTGTGACCCTTCCTTTTTCCTGGGAATATACCTTGGGGTGATTTTTAGTACAATCGTTTTGACACTAGTAACCTAGATAATAGTTTCGAAGGTGAATCTGTTATTGGTGGAAATTAACCCGAATTCCACAACAGCTGCAAAGGTTCGGTGCCTCGGAATGCAACCACGATCAAGTTTGGGTTAGACAATGTGTCTTGCATCATAAAGACTTCGGTTGTGATATGATCTTCGAAATCTGTTAAAAAGGATGACCGAACTAGGACTTAAAATGAAGCAATAGTGAAGAAGAAAATGGAATCCTATATAAATCTTGGCAAAATGGAACGGAAATTGAACCGAAAGAAAACAATGGGTTTTTTATGTCCTATTAACTGGCATGTGGAGTTTAAGCAGAAGCTTGCATCTTACATACCGTTCCAGAACTCGTAGAATTTCATCTGCAAAACAACGTTAAATTGTTATTTTTTTTCTTTAATTTAGGAAAGTAAAAGGTTCAATGGCAATGCATATTTTTTTTTTAAATAAAAAATCCCCCCACCCCTCCGCCATCCCTTCCCTCCTGTCCGCCCCCTGCTTTCTCTCCCTCTCATCTCCCCACCTCTTTCTCGTCCCCCTCCCTTCCAGACATACGATCCCCGACGACCAATGGACGAACCCTAATGATAGCTTGGGGTTTCGACCATTCGTTTTTCACTCATTGTGCATCATCGTTCTTCGGCTGGTCAACAACGTGGTAGTTTCGACCGGCACTAACGACGTTGGTGGTGATCGACGGCGAGAAAGATTAGATTTTAGGGTTTGAGTATTTAGAATTTAGGAATTTTGGGGTATTTTTGTAAATTTAAAAAATGAGATTTTTTAAATAATAATAATTTTTAAATTAAAATAAAAGTACGATACGTGTCACTTAACAGTTTTTTTAACGGCTGTTACAATATAGACACTTAAAAATATAATTTTTTAAACGTTATGTATCTACTTTTAACAAAAAAATCTTTATACATCTAAAATTAATTTTGTATATAGTTAAAACACTTTTATATATATATATATATATATATATATATATTAAAATTTCCATTAATCTTTCTTTAAAAAAACTAAATCTGAAAGAAATAGTTGATGAAATGCAAATATTAAAAGAAAATACCTTCCAGTGCTCCATGATATTGGTTTTAATGTAAGCTTCATTCTCATATGAAAATTTGGCAGACATCATACACAGCGACGCTTTATATTTGGCGTCACCAGGCTTAATTTTGTCGTCTAATTCAACGCGAGGGTCGATAAATGCCATCAACGATCTGAACTTCGCCGATGACTTGTGCGGCCACTCTAATTTCCCTGCACCATTAAACGTCATCTCTGCTTCTTGTACGTTATACCTTTTTAGTCATAAAACATTCTATTTTTCATGCAAACTAATACCGGTTTTGGGGCTGTAAGTTAGGGGAATTTATTCGGTTAATTTGGTCACTGATCGAACTGAATTTTCATTAATCAAATTAATTAAATTTTTTTTAACCGTTAATCGAACTGATTTTTTTAAAAAATATTAACCGAATCGAATAAAGTCCTGTTAATCCGATCGGTTAATTTTTTATTTGAGTTAAAATTTAATTATGTCTTGATAATTTAATGAGTCTAGTGTGGTTAAAAAATAATTTGGTCTTAATTCTCAATAGATTTGAATTTAAAATATGTATTCAATATATATAATATAATATTTAATATTTTAAGTTAAATTGGTTATTTAACTGATTTCGAACTGAATTAACCTTTAACTGAATATTCAAAAAAATAATCGTTCCCAGACCAAACTAATTCGGAAGGCCAACCGAATTACCTAAACTAATTTGATTCGGTTGGTTAATCCAGTTAAAAAAATGAACACCTTTACTGAGTTCGACTCCACTCGAAAAATTTAAAATTGAGCTCGAGTCCACTCAAAATCTTGCAAACTTAAAATTGTCAATCTCGAATCGAAATCAAAAATTGAAGTTCGTCTCGAGCTCAAAAAAAACTTGAACTCGAAACATTCTCAGATTCAGCTAGGGCTGTAAATGAGACGAGACAGATCGCGAGCTATTCGAGATCGACTCGATCAAGTCAAGGCTCAATAAATGCTCGGATCGAATGGACTCGACTCGAGTTCTTAACGAGCTAAAACGAGCTACTCGATATTCGACTCGAAAAGCTCGTGAGCAGCTCGAAAATATAATATATTAATATTTTATTTTAAAAAAATAAATTAATAATAATATTAATATTTTATGTATTGATTTTTTAAAAAAAATTACAGTAAGATTTCATATATTTAAATTTCATGTATTTAAGGTTTATATTCGAGTTTGAGTTTGAGGCTTCAATCGAGTTAAGTTTAAGAAATTTTTTCATTTCGAGTCTTTTCGAGCTGCTCACAAGTTTTAGTTCAGGATTTTGAGTTCGAGTCGAGCTAGAAAATTTTAAGCTCGCAAGTTTTCGAGTCGAGTCGAGTCGAGCTCCATTTCAGAGTTTTCGAGCAATACTCGAGCTCGACTCGGCTCGTTTACACCCCTAGATTCAGCTCGATTAAAGCTCAAACCCGAGTTCGAGCATGAATAAGTACATGAAAATCTTATATTTTATTTTAAATATACATATATATAATAATAATAATAATAATAATTTAATTTAATTTAAAAAAATAAAAATAATATATTATTTTTAAAAACATATTAATAATTAGCTCGCTACATCTCGTTAAGAACTCAAAGTTGAGTCTAATCAATACGTGTATTGACCAATCTTTAATCGAATCGGATCCAAATAACTTTCAATTTATCTCGTCTCATTTCTAGCCTTAACTGGTATGATAAATATTAAGAAATGATAGAATTATGATTATGAAAGAAATCTGAAACCTGTCATGAGTCTGAACGGGAGACGGAACAAACCACCGTTCCATGAAACAAGATTCAGAGACATCTCGAGCACATTCCTGGTGAGTATTAAAGGTATTCTCATGGAAAGGGTGAGTTTTTGAAGGAGAATCGAGACGAAGATGATCCATCGACGGACAAAACTCAGATTAGACTGATGTGGACAGTCGATGAACCTTCTTCGCCCCAATTTAGAGGAAAACAGCAGGCCGAAAAGATCAAAGTAACTTGGATCATCCGGGTGGATAATAAAACAATCGTCGTAAAAAGAATTCTCCTCACTAGACATTGCAAACAGTTTGTTTTCTCAACGTGAATATTGAATTTGCAAGACAAGGGGACGTTTATATTTATAACCATCAAGTATGAAAGACGTTTAGCACAAGGAAAAGATAGCACTATATGAGACATCAAATTAGAAATACTTAATTAGGTTAAATAAATCAAAACACCTTTTCACACTTTTAGTTAATATACATCTAAAAGTTTAATTTAATCGAGTACGTGGATCATAAAATTGGGTTGAAAGGGTCATCTTTATATTAAATCTATATAGTATTTGATCTGAATTAATTGAATAATAAATTGAATAGCAGTGATTGTATAAAAGAATCAAGAAAGCGGTTGATTTTTAATTTGATCCGTTTAAGTTGAGTTTTCAATAAGAAAAGAAAGAAAAACTTGTCTAGGATTATCCTGAAGACTACGTGACGTAAATTAGAATTTATTTTAATAAAATCAATTTTTATTTTACCTCTAATTTTATTGACAATTGATTCAAATTATTGGTTGATTAAGATATGAGATTTTGATTATTTTTTAATTTATATTTCATAAACTGATCACAAATTTATTTGCTTTAAAAGTTTTAGAATTTTTTAAATATATTTTTTTAAAAATGACATTGTGGATATGTTTATTTCATATAATTCATTTTTAGAGAAAATATTTTTTTTTTTTTTATGTTTGGTTGAAGTAAAATGATTTGATCAACTTTAATCTATTTTCCAAGTCGATGTAAAATGGCTTGCATTTTATGAAAAATGTAATAACGTATGGATTTTAATAGTACATTTTTCACATTTTCAATTTAAAGCACAAATAACCAAAATAATATTATTCGAATATCACTCGAGACTATATATGAATATGAACACCATACATTGAGAGCCAAGCCCTAATGCAATCAACTTGTACCGATGTTGACCATTTCTCCACCCTCACAATCCAAGGCTGGAAAACATTATGCTACAAACACTCCGATATCAAACATTACCAAAATCAGATAACCTAAAATACATTAAGAGAAAAACTTTAGAGCCCTGTCGAGTTCATCGCTCTTGCAAACTTATTGATCTTTGCCAACCACCTACGCCACCCAATATTAGAAGAGTTGTAACACCCCAAACTTGATCATCATATGATGGACCTAAAGTATCACATTGGATTGTCGAAACAATCACAAAAATTCAAAGATTCTCTTTCAAATGTAAAGTCATTTCATAACTTGAACATTTAAAATAGTTCAAATAGTTTATATAAAATGGAACTCTATGACCATTTAACACAAACACAAAATAAAATTATTCGAATAGAGTTTATAGACCAAATCATAATAATAAGGTTATTATGAATACATATGTCCACTAAAAGTTTGGTATTGTACTCTGATATTCAATGGCATTAAAAACCCACAGTGATGATGCTCATCGACAATCCAATCTATTGACTTGCAAATGAAAATATCCAAATGTTTAATTGACAAAACTCAGTGATACATATCTACTCTACTATACTATTTACAGTTCATAAATATAAGTATGCTAGACAGTATAAGCGGAGAGGCATACATATAGAAATACAAAGATATCAACGACACATTTGCTTAATATAAACTAATATTCACATATTCAGGCCCGGTACTGACATTTTAAGGGCCTTAGGCCAGAAGGTGATGACAAGAAGACAAGTGGGGGCACATACCTAGATTTCTCCCATCATTAAAATGGGGCCCACTAAATTACCATATTTTTAAGTTTTTTAAATAAAAAATATGTTTAAAAATATTTTTTAATTATTTGAGCCCACTAAATTACCATATTTTCGTATATTTGAAATAAAAAAATATATTTAAAAATATTTTTTAATTATTAAACTTAAAAATAATTTTAAAAATGGGCCCCTCCAAACTTGGGGCCATAGGCGGTCGCCCCCTTGCCTATGCCCGGAGCCGGCCCAGCACATATTAAAATTCATATAAACATGTTGGTTTCACATTCCTCGGCTATCAACTCATACACATCAAGCACAATTTCACGCAACACATATAACACAAACAAGGCACCCGATGTCACATAGCATTGGTTGCTTAGGTAGGGAATTCTGGTATCACATAGCGTCAGTAATAATTCGATGACCAAAATGTAAATATCCCAAATATTTAAGGACTACCAATATAGTTTAATTTTTTTTTCTTTCTTCTTTTCAATGTATTTAGCAGCATCGTTTGCATATTCTATTTAAGAACAGTACTTAAAAATTAAACTTAAAATTGTATTGAATAGAAACCATGGGATACATTGTGGTAAAAACACTATCCCGTTTATATTCCTGAGATTTCTGATCTGGATAAGAACCCAGGATTAGAGGCATATTTAGCAAGCAAATTCAGAAGAAAGAATTTCTTAATTACCCACATTTTATTCTGAGTTGGAGTTTGCCTACCCTTCCACTATGAAAATTTTCTCTTAAAATTCACAAGACTTCTCGTATAAGAATTCAATTTGATTATGATCTGTGTAAAAGAATATTACCATCGACTATTATTAGGACTTGTTTTAATTTACTTTGAGTTTAGACAATGTATTAAGTAATTTTATTTTACGAGATGGGATTATAGGTAAGAAGGATAAATTCAAGAGAGTTGTTCATGGGTCGAATTATCTTTATCTGTTGTGAATTTTGATCGTCCTTCAGATAAGCTAAAACACTAGCAAACAACAACTATTCAAGTGTTGAGTTTGATTATGCTTAAGTGTAATTGTTTTCAACTTAAAGATGGAGGGTTATGGGCAAGAATGGAGTACTGACAGGTTGGCAGGACCATCGTTCTATGAAAATTTTAAATTCTCATATAATTTAAGTTTTTATATGTATATATTTTCTATTGATGTAACCTCCTAAGCTCGGCCTAAGAGTTACAACTTAGTCAGGATAGCCACGTTGACCTCAGAAATGGTTTACAGATAAAATTTGTTTAACAAGTCATTTTAAAAATATTTAACAATTGTAATATCATAGATAAACTCATGTCACGGTTAAAAGAGACTGAAAGCAAATATTTAATCTCATACAATATGAAATCGAGACTACTCGTCCGATAGCCAAACCGATTATACATCTGAAAAATCTGAAAATGTAAACAGAAACAAGGTGAGCTACAAAGCTCATTGTGCCCTCTAAGCACAAATAAAAATTCAAATGATTCAGGCATGATATAATAAACAATACTGTAACTAAGCAAAAATAAAACATATATTAATCACCAGGAAATCGTACAGAATCTCTCACGATCTTACCTTTTGTTGAAAATAAACAGAATAGAGACATTACCTGTTGAAAGGTACATGAGACCTCCGAATATGGACCTAGAGCAAAATACAGAAATCAGGATGGAGATGTAACCCTCCGTAAAGAATCCCGATCAGAAACGGAATAAGGGTATCGCCCTTTGTAAAAGGTTCGAAACAGAAATAGGACGGGATTTTGCCCTCCATAGAGGATCTCATACAGAATCAGAACGGGATTTTTTCCTACGTAGAGGATCTCATGCAGAATCAGGACGATGATTTTTTTCCTCCGTAGAGGATCCCATGCAGATGGCAGAAATATATCAATACACGAATAAAAAGTGATTCAATTCCAATCAACAATCAGACATATCCGAGACCAACATAATCAATATACTAACATGTGTACAAATAGCATTACACAATATAAAATTAATAAATGCATCATATGGGTCAAGGGAACACATCTATTAGTCAATTTATACTGGCTAAGTTTTACGCTTCTCACGATGATGGTACTAGGTCCCACGGAATGGAAACCTAATGATAATATATTAATGTAAAAGAGCTGAAGTAATACATAATTAAACAGAATTAACTACTAATTCAATTAATAACACTCACGTATATCCTGAATCGAACGTGCAGAGTCGAGCTGAGCTGAATATAGGTGATTCAGACCTATTGAAGTGCGATACGGAGACATGTGATCACTTTCATAATATAATATCGAAGAGTGACACCACATATTCTATAATATACTTAAGTACTTAAAGACACAAAGCATGACTTTCGTGTCAGAATTTAACTAAACAGATTCAGAACATCGAAAAACGTTAAGATAGGGGTTTTAAAAAAAAGTCATTCGATCAACGAAAAAGTCAACGATCAATAGTCAACGGTCAAATGGTCAGGTTAGGTGGGATCGGTTCGGATCAACATGTCAGAGCAGTTCGATTCAAGTCAACCAAATCAAACGAGTCAACTGAGTCAAGGTCACGGTCCAACTGAGTCGCAATAAGTTTGGCTTGACAGTCTCTTGAAACTTAAACAGCAACAACCCACACAAACATGTCCAAGTTATTGAATATTGGGCTTGGGTAAAGCTATTGGGTTTATGGTTTTATACTTAGACAACTAGACTCACCGACGATGGTAACACTGACAATAGAAACGACAGTAGCAAAAGTAACAATGGTAACGATAATGGTGGCATCAACACCGACAACAGTAACAGAGAAAGAAACGATAACTATAGTGGCAGCGACAACATCGCAATAGAAACAGAAATGATAACAGTAACGGTAATGGTGGTAAACATAAGGCGCGTCCCTACAATTTCTATGGTTCACATTATGGCCTCCGAGTTTATTTCATGTTCAAAACAATCCTCATTGTCTTAAATTTCCATTCAATTGGATCCTTAAACTTTGTATTAAAACTAATCAGAACCTTTTGGGCTTAAATTTCACTAATTTAATGAAATTATACTCAAAACTTTTAACCCCAAGATCGGGGTGTGACAATTGATAATTTATTTTCTTCTCCGAAAGTTGTATAAGTTCGTCGTTATAGCATAAAATCATATGTTCATCCTTAGTTATGATTAATTCAAATATTATATTTTACATCTTGAAAAGGATGATCATAAAACTGTCGAAAACATTTTGTGATGGCTTGAATACGTTGAATCTTTGAAGAGCTTATTACGTGGTTGAAGTCTTCGTCGATCATTATGGTTGGATACGATCAAACACCCTTAAAATTTAGTTTGTGTCAATAATGAAATCATAATTAAGTTTGAGATTCGGTTACGTATGGACGATGAACGATCACATGTTCCGCGTTAGTTTTCCTGTCATACCTAATGTTTTAGACATGCTTTATGCGGTTCCATTTGATTTAAGTATCAAGAACTCATAATTAAAAGCATTTAAAATCCTTTTTTTTCCATTGAATCCGTAGAGTATAGATACCAAAACTCCAAATATCGATATTATGCATCATCTGTCAGTCAAAAATTTATAGAACTAATAGAAGGTATTAATACCTAGTCTTGCATATCGAGACATGTAATACGGTATTAATATTATAAGCCAAATATCGATACACGATTATTTTCAAAAAATTATAATTTCAAAATCTTTAATTTTTTTATATAACTTTTAAATTTACACTGACATAAGTACATAACCTCTTACGTTGGATCCTCTAAGAGAAGGCAGATTGTATTATAAAGAGTATATTTATAAAGCCAACCGTATTTGGCCGGCATCAGGGTAACAAGGGACCAGATTATTGTGACATTTATTTTTGAATCCATTGGCATATAAAACACCCGCAATGACAATATTGTAGTCAGCATTTGAGATACTTGACAGATGCAAGCTGACGAAACTGGGATGAAGACTGAATAAGAAAACGCATTGAAATTAACGTTCTTGAATAAACTGAAGAATAGACAAATGGAAGAGTGTTAAGAGCAAAGGGGTCAATTTAAACATCTATAAATTCGGGAAATATAATCGTAAACTTCAAATCTTCCTGCTTTCTGTTCAACCCCATGCATACATCGATGAGTTTCAGTAGATGCTCACTGAGTGTTCTTTCATGGTTACTATTATTGTTGCTGGTTGCCAATGCGAAGCCTGAAGAATACAAGACGTACATAATCCATATGGATCATTCTCAGAAACCTTCTTTCTTGACCCATGAATCGTGGCATCGATCGACGCTGCACTCGGTGTCGGAATCTGCTGATAAACAAGACCACTTGTTGTATTCATACAAGAATGTTATGCATGGATTCAGTGCCATGCTCACGCCATCACAGGTATCTGAAATCAAGAAGTCTCCAGCTCATGTTGCCATACATGAGGAGTCCTTTGGTAAGCTGCTGACGACGCACTCTCCAAAGTTTCTCGGGTTAAGACATTCTTCTGGTTTATGGTTGGCTTCGTCGTACGGTGAAGGTATGATCATAGGTCTTATTGATTCAGGCGTTTGGCCGGAGAGTGCGAGCTTCAATGACAAAGGGATGCCACCAATCCCTCATAGATGGAAGGGGAAGTGTGAGAATAGTACGGCTAGCCCTTTTCCTTGCAACAGAAAGCTTATTGGCGCTCGTACATTTATTAAAGCAATCCAAGTGAACAACTCGGACCAAACAGACGATTCGCCCAGAGATCAACATCGGACATGGAACACACACATTGTCTACAGCTGGGGGTAACCATGTAGCCGGTGCAAGTCAATTCGAATATGCAAGCGGCATAGCTAGTGGAATGGCACCTCGTGCACATCTTGCCATGTACAAGGTCTCAAACACAGAAGAAGTTGCTGAAAGTGATGTTCTTGCTGCCATGGACCAAGCAATTGCAGACGGCATCGATATCATGTCGCTGTCTCTAGGTTTTGAGCAAAGTCCATATTTCAGAGATGTCATTGCGATAGGTTCATGCCACCAATCCCTCATAGATGGAAGGGGAAGTGTGAGAATAGTACGGCTAGCCCTTTTCCTTGCAACAGAAAGCTTATTGGCGCTCGTACATTTATTAAAGCAATCCAAGTGAACAACTCGGACCAAACAGACGATTCGCCCAGAGATCACATCGGACATGGAACACACACATTGTCTACAGCTAGGGGTAACCATGTAGCCGGTGCAAGTCAATTCGGATATGCAAGCGGCATAGCTAGTGGAATGGCACCTCGTGCACATCTTGCCATGTACAAGGTCTCAAACACAGAAGAAGTTTCTGAAAGTGATGTTCTTGCTGCCATGGACCAAGCAATTGCAGACGGCATCGATATCATGTCGCTGTCTCTAGGTTTTGAGCAAAGTCCATATTTCAGAGATGTCATTGCGATAGGTTCTCTGTCAGCCTATGAGAAAGGTATTGTTGTTGTCTGTGCTGCTGGTAATGATGGTGCATATAATTCTACACTGAATGCAGCGCCATGGATTACGACGGTTGGTGCTGGTACACTCGATCGAAGTTTCATTGGAACAGTAACTCTAGGAAATGGACTGACTTTTGAAGGCAGATCAACATTTCCAGAGAGTGTCCTAATAACAAATGTATCTTTCTACCACGGTATACGTGACTCAAAGAAAAGAATATGCCAGTTAGAATCATTAAACAAGAATGAAACCAGTGGAAAGGTAGTCTTCTGCGATTATGCTGGAATTACCATAATTGACGAGCAAATATCTGAGCTTTACAGGATCGGTGCACTTGCGGCTATAGTCGTGGCAGACAAAATCCCTTTCGGTACTTTAGATGACCTTACACTTCCCATCCTGGTTCTACCTCTTTCTTCTGGAAATTTGGTTCGAGAGTATGTTAAAGGTGAACCTAAACCGGAAGTGATGTCCATGAGATTTCTGCTCACAAGTTTAGGTACAAAACCTGCACCAGAAGTGGCTTATTTCTCTTCAAGAGGACCAAATCCGATAAGCCCTGGTATTTTAAAACCAGATGTCATTGCTCCCGGTGTCGACGTGCTTGCTGCAGTTCCACCATTTCCGAAAATAAGAACCGGTGACTATGCTTTGGCGACAGATTATGCATTCGACTCAGGCACATCAATGTCAACCCCACATGTTGCTGGTGTGGCAGCTTTGCTAAAAACAGCGAGCCCTAACTGGAGTCCAGCAGCCATCCGATCAGCTTTGATGACCACTGCCTATACCATCAACAACAATGGAACTACTATGATAAATCAATTATATGTTGGTTCTGCGACACCTCTAGATTACGGTGCTGGTCATATCAACCCCAACAAAGCATTGGATTCCGGACTCATTTACGACATGGACACACAAGATTACATCAATTTCCTGTGCGGCCTAGGCTATAACGACACGGAGATGAGAGCTGTTCTTAGACGAAATCAATGGAACTGCACCCGAAACGAGACCGACCTGAACTACCCGTCGTTTTCCGCGGTGTATAAAGAACCCAACTCTCCAAGAGTAAAGAACTTTTCCAGGGTGGTTACTAACGTGGGGGATGATCAATCAGTTTTCCAGGCTGTGGTGGGAAACTCCAAATGGTTGAGAATCATTGTTGAACCAAGCACACTGATGTTCACGAAGAAATATCAAAAGCAAAGTTTCGTTGTGAGTGTAGAGATTGATGGAAATGCTCGTCCAGAGCCAACATACGGTTATCTCAAGTGGATTGATCAACACAAGCGGACCGTCTCAAGTCCTATAGTGGCCCTGATTTCCTGACTTTCGAATCCGGTATTTGATAGTTTGAAAACTTTAATCAACATAATAATGGTTATAGAGAAATTTCTTAGTAAAGTTATGATCTGAGAAAAAAAAAGACATGAAAATGTAAAGATATTGAATACATAAAATTATTAGAAGATGAAAAATGTTGAAACTAAGTTTTTCTGTTCTCAGTGCTTCAGACATGTGTCATCCACCCAGAAAGATAGCCTTGTTTGACATAACCTTAAGTAAAAATTATTGCCGAAGTCACCATGAATTGATTATCTACGAATGAAATCCGTTGGCTGCATATGACACACTTGAAGGCATCTAGTTTCAATGAATTGCAGAAGCCAAGCCTCACATATTCAATGCCGGGCCTTTTCTCTGACCTAAGGAAGAACTAATTGCCTGAAAACAACCGGTCGTCTCATTTAGTCAGACCTGTTGTCTTACAAATGGGGCACAAATTTTTGTGCATCAGCCATTGTTTAATGCAATCCGCATGGAAGTCATGGCCACATTCCAGTGTCCCAATATCTTCTCCATCATTATATTCTTCCTGCAAGTCGGTAAACAATTGTTTTCAGGGTTCATAAAATCAGTTAAAAAAAGTGCAGATGAGAAAATCCATTACCTGACACACACAACACGGTTCTGCCTCTAACTGAGCACCTGATGCACTAGAGTTCTTCCGTCGTTTGAGACGGTTTAATATAGTTTCTTCACTCAACCCGGTGCTTACGTTACCAATGCGTTCTTCCAGAGCCAATAACTCCTATTACCCATAAAGCAATTCAACTGTGAGAATTTTCAAGCACAGAAAGGATAAAAGGATTCAAAGAATATAGATACTACCTCATATGACATGTTATCAACATCGAGCCGCATATCCCTGTGCCGATCATGAATATCAGCTACCCCTAAAAGTACTGATTGATCAAGGATCATAACATCCTGCAGACAAGCAGAATCAGAAGAGAAAAATGTCACTTGCTTGGGGAAGAAGGTACAAATTGGCATGGTCACTCTTAAGTCCATAGCAGAATGGCCACTTGTTACATTAATTACTTCAGGTAAAAGAAAATATTATTATTTATTTAGAAGACATCGGTTTTATTATCGTTACGAGTCAAATTATTATTATTATTATTTTGAGAGTTATCAGGAGACAGTTATCTTGGTGAAATTTATCTCAAGTAAACTCAGTAATTATTTCAATTTCTCACATTTTCAAAACAATGAACGACAAAAGAAAAGGTGTTTTTTTTCATGCTTCTGTTTTTCAGTTGGTGAAGATAGAACTGCATCAAATTACACCGTCATAAATAAAATCCTGACCTCAAACTGCAAGTTCTGCCCCCTACGCATGAGATCCAAGACATTGCGAATCTGCCCCATAAACAAAATGTCAGATCGAATAAAGTGCAAAAAATTTTGGATAACAATGCCCAAAGCCATGCCTTTCAGACAAATGCATTTAAGGGAAAACAGCAACATGTTATAGCATTGCTCTATCAAACAAGGAGTTTCCTTTATATATACCAGGATAATTAGACTAACAGCAAATCAGGTAGCAGTGTTAAGGGAACCGAGATTGTACTTTGTTATCGTTTGAATTTGAAGGGAAACAGAAAATATAACAATCAGAAAGGATGGAGTTCAAAGGCAGACCTCAGATGCAACAAGCCTGCTTCTTCCTTCAGCGGCGAAAGCTAAAGTTCGCAATGAGTGCGGAATTCCAACTAAACCAGCATCTTGTCTCTCCAACCATGGAAATGACCTAGGATGTGAACGATGGCGAGCCTGATTACTTACTCGAGAGGAAAGCATCATCTCTTCAGGAGAAGCAGTAGGTCCTGAAGGAAGTGAGGAATGATTGCTCTGACCTCCAGATTCAATGTCAAGGGAAGACATTAACGATTGACGAACAAGTTCTGACAACCTTCGTGGGTATTGCGAAGAGGAATTGGGATGAGGAACCCAAGTAGATGCGGGCGTTGCATTGACACCAGAATTTGAACCAGCACGGGAAGCAGAAGCAACATTTCCAGGAGCACTTATACTTCCACTGCTTAAACCAGGATTTCTAACCAATGTTCTTAGTTCTGGTGCAGGAACCAACATCCGATGATCTAATAGGTTTCTGGCACTTCTTGATTGATGTCTTGCTCGTGGTACAACATCTCTATCAGCAGATAGATTAGAATTTGATGAACTCCCAGTTCTGATGCCAGAACCTCCATTAGTTGGGACATTAGTTACAACATTCGGGTTTTCAGAACTTGCATTAGGTATCACTCGTGCTGAACTTAAGTCCAGAGAATGATCAGTTGGAAGAAGTCTTGATGACTGCGGTACAGGCGAAACAACAGACTGTCGGACTATATCACCTGTAGAAAATAGAGGATGAGTAATAGGTTCTTGTATGCTAGAACTTATTCTCAGCCGGAAATTCCTGTGTGAGCTCTCTGCAGCTGGTGGTAAAACAATTCGTTCAGGAATGCTGTCAGATGCTGATCCTCTGATGTCTAATCCAAGTCTAGGATGCGCCTGTCTTGAGGGGGGAGATATATTCACATTGTTTCCTGCAGTATAGCTAGCAGCAACTCCATTCTATGCACTAGTTTCTGCACTATGATAGTAGCCAGAACTTCCACTCGAAGAGGGCTGCCCAACATTTCCTTCCAGAGCCTTTCTTTTGCATGATGCACGACGACCCTCATATGAGCAACCAGGTCTGCTATCACTATCATCCACAATATACCCAGAACTTCCAGCAGAAAGTAGAAATGCTTCAGGACCAGCACCCAGAGAACCCTGCTCATTTTCGGATCCACTAGGCTTATACATGTTAGACCGTTCTGTAACTTGACAGTTATTATCACCATGACCAACTAATCCAGCATTTAACCTCTGATTCTGGGGAACAGTATCAGAATTGGAACTTTGGGTAAAAAGAGAGCTCTGTTCATACCTCTGCCCTTCTAACCTCGGACCAGCATTTGCAGAAGCACACATAGACAATGACCATCCATGATCTGTTTTCCGCTCATTATAATTATAACTGCCCTCATTTAGTGTGCCACTAGAGCTAGGCTCTCCCAAGCTCCATCTACCCAGCTCCTCTTCTCGACCAATAGGGTTCACATATCCAATGTTCATATCATTAGATGACAGCAAACAATTAGGCAATCTGTTTTCCATAGGATTTTGCATATTATTCCAGAAAACCTGCTGTTCAATAGCAGCATTATTTGACGTAGAGCTATGATCATAGAATGTTTCAGAAAAGGAACCAATAGTACCCCTTTGCCCTTGCATTATGACTCGATGAATTTCGGTACAACTATAACGAAATACTGAAGAATATTCCAATACAAAGTGTAAGTAACCAATCGGCACAACATAGCAAAAGAGAAGCATTGGCATTTAAATGATTCTAGACAAAAATACTAGGATATATAAAATTACAGAACAAAAGAAAAGCAGCTGCATCAAAAATCTAATATCCAATAGTAATAATAAGATAACAACAACGCTGCAGAAGCACGACAGCAACCAGAATTTCTAAGCAAATGCAGTGATTAGTAGGAACCAGTAGCATAGAGACAATGTAACTATATCAATAAAGACACTAATTCAGTAAAGCATATCATCAACAAAGACGACCAAATGTGCCCCTAACATAAAATCTTGGACCCGTCCCCGACTAACTGCTAAGTCGAGTAATCAATCCTAACGTGAAGTAATCTAACATTCTAATCCACACACGAAACTCAGACATCTCTATGCATCATAAAAGTATAAACATCATCTTAAATTCGGTCAGCAATCAAAATATTCAAGGGGAACCAAAACCAAACAACAATGAGCATCCACCAACAGCACATATCCAACTGTGGACCAAAATGAAAGCAGACATCAAATACGGTTCAACGTTCCTCGCTGCCATATAGAACAAAAGACAAAAACAAACTGAATAGACACAGAGGAGCCTTTATCATGTGAAAACAGCGAAGAGTTGCAGAGTCTAAACACAGAGAACGTGCAGATTTAGAAAAGGAAACCCCATAAAAAGAAAAACTTCCAAAAGAAAAACAATAACCCATCAAACCAAACAACCAAAAATTTCATGAAAGTGAAAAACAGAGAGGATATCCTCTATTTCATCTGACCATCAACCGATCAAACAAATATAAACATGAAAAACGCACCCAAAAGGCTCACCAAGCGTATAAAAATGAAAGACTTTGATCGATCTGAAAGAATCTTAACAAGAAGATGAAGGATTATGCCAGAAACCCCGGATGAAAAAAAAATGCTCTCTTGAGATATCCTCTCTCCTTTCTCAAGAAAAGAAAAAGAAAGAAAGAAGAAAAAGAAAACCCAACAATATGAGCAAGTGAGAAGACCATCGAAAGATTAAATGGGATAAGAAATGAAACACTTGTATACAAGAAACAAAGAGGGAGATTAAAAAGGACAAGAATACGTAATTTACCGAATAACCCACAAAGAGGAGCGATAAGAAGAGACTAGGCAAAGGCAAAGGTCATAAAGAGCACCTTCCTAACAAAGAATTGAATAACAAAAAGCAATAAAGACGAATACAGTACATAATACCAGCAACAACAACATGAAGCTGCAAAGGTGTCCTTGTGGGGTCGCTTACCAAATGGTTTCACGTCTGAATCTTTCTTTTCATTGTTAGATTTTGCCCATTTCCTATCTTGTCATATGCAAATGCAAAAAAAAAAAAGTTTAGTAAAGAAAAAAAACCACCTTATGCCCCTCAGAGTCCTCTAAAACTAAACGTATAAATAAAATAATGGCTGTATAAGTAAGACCCGTCTCCTAATGCGGTTCGCCTCACAAAACACTAAACCCCTTGTGTTTTGTTTCCACTTTCGCGCCAAGTACTTCCACTTACACCTGCCATTCTCTTTAGGCTTCTTTTACCCCCGTCCACATGCTTCTCTCTTTCTCACCGCTTGCTTTACCCCTCAGCAATCTCTCTTTGTTTGTCACCGAGAATAAACCCCTAACGATATCTTATTTATATCTATACATACATACTACAGAGACGAACTTATGCTTCATCCTCGGGGTCACTATCCTTTATTTTTTTTCTAGAAAAATATATGAATAAATTTTAAATTAGAGTTCTTAACTTTAATTAATTTTGATTTTATTTTCTATCTTTATGATTAATTATATTTTATCCCTTCATTCTTTATGATTAATTATACTTTACCTTTTTTTAATTAGAATTCTGAATATTGGGATATATATATATATAATGAAAAACTGGCTTCTGTATATATATATATGATAACATGACAAACTAAAGAAAAGATATGATAATCGTTTGCAGCTCTTCACCAAATAAATATAAATAAACTGTCAAAAACCATCACAATTCAATTTCACTGTAGTTTAATTACTCAATTTACTTTTTATTCACTTTAGTCTTTAATATTTTATATATTTTTAATGGTTAAAAATAAAATATATGTATATATTTATATAATAAATAAAATATGAGGGCTAGAATCTACTTTTAGATTTTTTTTATGTTGTTAGTCTTAATAAATAATTTTTATATTGATCTTATGCTTTATTATTATCTAAATTTATTATGTTTTTCAACCGATAAAAAAATTAAAACAAAGTGAATGATTACTGTGAGAAAATAAATAAATTCAAGGATTAATATAGAAAAAGACTATAAGTTAATGACATTAAGAGAAAGAACTAACGTGTATTATAAAATTCGAAATAAAAGATGTAGTCAAATTCATATTATATTTTACGTGTAAGCAAGATTTATAATGTTATTTAATAAATCAAATGTCATATGAAAATATATAATATTATTATAATTTATTTTATAAAATAATAAAATTTAAGGATAAAATATTGATGAAGAGTATTACACGAGAGTAATGAGTTATTCTAGTAATTCAAATTGAGTTATTCAAGTTGTTCGTGATATTGGAGTCAACTCAAATTTTGAGTTTGGATTTCAAATTCGAGTGAAGTTTGAATTCCTAAAGTTTGAATAACTGAAAAATTAAAAATTTAGACAAGTAATTTTACAGGTTTACAATTTGGTCTTTGATTTCCTTATTCATTCAATTAATCTTTTATTTTAATTCATTTTTTAACCAAATTTGAACTACATGCTCCTAAACCATTTCAGAATACATATGTACCTTTAGTTTCTCTTTTTGACAAAAAAAATCATCTTTTTACAATTTAGTCCCTCATTTTTTTCATGATTTCTTTAATTTCTCCTTCATTTTGAGTCAATTTTGGGCAAATTTTAACTACATGCTCATGTAGCACTATAAAATACTTATGTATCTTCAATTATTATTTTTAAAAATAATTTTAATATTTTTTAAATCTAGTCTCTTAACTTTACATTTTATTCAACTTGGTCTTTTAACTACAATTTTTTTACAAATTATTTCTTCTCATCAGTTCATTGACTCCTTTATATTCTCATTAATACTTTAATATCAAAATACCTCCTTAAAAAATAATAAGATAAATTTAATTTATAAATATTACAATGTAAAACTAATATGAAGAAAAATTAAATGTATATCTTATATGATTAGACAAATCAAATAAATTATAACCAAATTGTACTACTATATTATAAACAAGTACAATTAAATTTTAACAAAAATTTAAACAGTTCGACTCAACTCGATTTGACTCTAATTTTATAAACTCGATTCTAAAAAATTCAAATAAAATTTGAATGATAAAATATGAATCGTATACTAGACTAACTCAATTTGTTTTACTCCAATAGATCGAATACTCGCCCCTAGGTAGTGCAAAGAAGTCAAAATTTGCAAAGAATACTAATCATAGGACCAAATTGAATAAAACACGGTTGAGAAGATAAATTTAAAAGGATAGAAAATTTATTTTCAAAAATATTAATTGAAGTTCACATGAATTCTGACGTGGCTAACAAATATGTAGTTCAAATTTGATAAAAAATATATTTAAAATGAAGAAGAATTGAAGAACCATGGAAATCAGGGAATAAATCACAAAACAATCAAATTACTTAGCTAAAACAAAAGACCACATAGTTTTAATATTATGTTTATCCGTTATTCAAACTTCTAAAATTCAAACACGTCTCAAACTTGAAATTTGAATTATTAGTACGTGTTGTTTTGAACAACTTGAATTGAATAACTCGAAATCAAAAATAATAATGTTTTAAGTTGAATCGAATTTTGTTAATTCATGTCTACTTAAATGACTTTCTATTTTATTACCTTGTTTTTTTTCTTTTTATTCCTAAACACCCAGGACGACTGTTTTGTGAATTGTGAGTTAATGAATTTTGAACATAAAAAATGGAATATGTTTCTATTTTCTCAGGGAAAAAAAAGGAGAAAGAAAGAATCAACGTTTCCACGATCTGGGAAGATATTATCACTAAGACAAAAACGAGATTAAATAAAATAAATCAACAGCAAGATGATTTATGGGATTAGAGATGGTAACAAGTCGGGTTGGATCTGGTTTTTTGTCAATCCGTCCTGAAATATATATATTCTCCATCTGAATCCGACCCGGCCCGACCCAAAAATATATAACTTCCACCTAAATTGACCATATCTAAAGAGCATATTTGCTCACTCGAACCTAAACCAACCTAAATTTTTAGAGTATAAATCCGAATCGACCTGATCCGATCCGGTGTAAAATAAGGACCTAACTAAAAAATTATAAAGATAGGGGTATTATAGCAATTATCCATAAGTTTTGTATGAAAAAAATTACACTATTACCTCAAGTCTGCCGAGTCATAAAATTTTCACTCTCCACCCGAACCCGATCTCACCCATATATAAAATCGACCCGAACAGACCCGAACCCAATTCTTTTTGAGAAAAAATCCGACCCTTTCAAGTTGGATCTAGTCGGAATCTATCAATTTCGGATTAAATTGCACCATCGAGCAAATTGAGTTGGGAGATTGCCCTCATATTGGACCTTTGTAATTTCTTGATATAGATTAACTGATTAATAATTGAAATATCGATGATTATATAAAAAAAATTATTCACTATCTTGAGATGAGGGGCAGTAACTTGATTTCTCAGTGGATATAATTTTAGGTAGAATATGTGAAATGGAGAGTGCTTAATATGGTTTCGTCTCTTGACTTTCACATCTCAATCGTGGGGGTGGGGGCACCTCTCTCCTCTTCTTTTTTTCTATTCATTTTTATTTTCTTAAAAGGTTGTTTTGCTTTGAATTTCCTTTTGGACATATGGGTTCTGCTTACACAACTAGATTGTGAAAGATCTTGCTTTGACAATTGATTAATAAAATAAGTATTGAATATTTCATGATTCCCCCATCTTCCAATGCGAATATTAGCGATAAAAAAAATGCATATTACCTACGTATTTGATCATGTATTGCCAAAAAAATATATAGGACTTTGGACATTAAGCACTAATTCCAAAAGATAAACATGAGAAAAAATATACAGAGTTTGGACATTATGCACGAATCAAGTGATTTCAGTGTGTAAGGGATTTGTTGTTATTCCTTGAGGTCCTGAGTCCGAACACAGCATATATTAAAGGTATGAGCGTTCATTGTCAAAATTGAAACGTTGAGGGTTAAAGTACTCTAAAAAAATAATAGGGGTCCATTCCAACAAACATATGATAGTTTGAGAATAAAATTGAATTGTTTACAAGTTTGAGGACTAATTTATAATGAAAATCATAATTTAGGGACAATTGATCCAATTAACTCAAAAATATGAGAGAAAGATGATTGACTTTTGTTGAAAGGGGCAATGCTTGCAAGTTGGAATTGTATGGTTATAAATTTCTAGTGGAAAGGTTAATCAGTTGGGGGGCAGAGGTAGAGCTGTGCCTGATACCAATTATGTGATTTAACCCAAGACCATGTGACATTAACAAGAGAGCAATGCTCATGAACCACGGGTCTATGACTCAAGTTTTGTCAAACTGACCCACCTCCTCTCTCCCCATGTGTTGGCATATGGGAAAGGTTGGATGTTGGATGCAGTGATAATGATTATTCACATGGAAATGCCAACTTCATGGCTCATCTTTCCTATATTTTTTTACTGGTTTTGAGGGGGAAAGGGAGGGATAAGAAATTTTTAGACTGCGTTCGGTTCATGTAATGTAAGATTATCAATAGAAATAGGATTATCGACAGGAATAAGATTACTGAGAATGTTGTATTTGGTTTATTTAGCATGAATATAAGATTACAGTGTTTGATTAAAGGAATAAAAGATTATTGGAATATATATTTTACCAAATTGTCCTTATTATATATTTATTTTTTAACAAGTTAAATTTTACTATAATTAATTTATATATTTTCTTTAAAAATTTATATAATTGTTTTTTTTACAAAATTGAAAAGATAAATAGGTTTAATGAAATGGTAAATTTTATTTTAACCTCTGAACTTCATATAAAATTATAATTATTGATTTTTTTGTAAATCTAAAATAGTTTAAGGATAATTTTATAATTTAACCATCTTAAATTTTTTATTATTCAACGACAAAAGAATGATATTTTTGGAGAGAAACAAATTTAAGGGCAGTTTAATCCAAAACGCTGGTAATCCAACAATACCTAAGGGAAGGGGTAATCACATTCCCGATAATATACTCCAAAAATATCACTGTTAGGAATAAAGGATTACCGGGATTGAGAATGTTTGCTAACCAAACGGAGGAATGACATTTCATTCTCCCGATAATCTAATATAATGCCAACTTAACGCCCCCTTAGGCAAGATACTGAAGCCAGGAGGCAGAATTAGAACATGGTTACATGGATGTTGGGAAAATGTGAAGGAACTTGCAAATGAAGTCGTTTTTCTTTGTACCGTGAAACGAACACGTACTTGATTCCGGAACATTAAAAAAAATAAGGAAAAGATGAGGCATGCCAGACGACCAGAGGAAAGGTTAAATGTTGGGTCCAGAGCATAATTTTGATGGAGGAAATGACCGAGGACCAAAGTTTATCCAAATAGTATTCAACAAGGGAAGACCACTTCAGCAAGCACTAATGACGGTAACTGCATCAATTTTGGTTTCAGCAAGGAGACCATCAACCCCACCCCAGCCGCTCCAGGATCACCCAAAGATGATCCATTAGTGTTCAGTTTAAGCCATCCCGATGTGGGTACTTTCCACTAAGTGAATATTTTGTAACCTAATTAAAATTTTTCGTTTAGTCTTCATTTATATTTATATGTTTACAAACACGTTTGTTTAGCGTTTGTGAACATATTTATATATATATATATATATTAGAAATTAAACAAAACCAATTAAATAAATCGAATATAACATCCATGACAAAATACAATATCTAAACTCCAAAATTTACCATGTGTGCAACTTACTCCGTATATTCATCAATATTTTAAATATAAAAAATAAAAAAAGTAAATGAGCCATTAAACGAGCTTGTTCATTAACATAAATGAATCATACACATATTTGTTTGTTTTTGTTTAGTTATTAAATGAATATAATAATTTTGTTCATACTCCTTTATTTAGCTGAAGAAACAAACTCGTTTATATAACTGAACAAACGAACATAAATAAACGTTATACGAATAATTCTCCGAACACTATGTTCATTTAAACCCCAACTCGAAATAGGGGGATAATAGTGAATGAGTAATAAAAATCAGTCTTAGATTAGTGGTGGTTGGGTGGATCAATTAGCGGCAAATCCAGAAAAATATTATTGAGTGGATCAATATAAACATAATAAAAAGTTTATCTAATATTTCTCATATATATAATCTTTCAATTTAAAAATGTAATGACTAAAACCAGTATAATTATATGTTCTAAAAGAACTTTAAAATTTATGTTAACAAAATACATAATTCGAAATATAATATTTTCATTGATCAAGTTGAACTCTCTTTTTCATATAACCAAAATCATCTATAATCGAGAAAAAAGAAATAATGAATAATTTTGATTGAATAAAATAAGATATGAGGAGTATCTTTTAAATTTTTATTATAATTTTGTAGGTAATGTTGAAAAATTACTAAACAAACGCTAATAACACCAAAAATTCATAATTAATTAAAGAACAAAAATAAAAATAAAGTATGAAAATTCAGGAAAAAAAGTAATAAAAAACCTGCAGAAGAATATCAAAAACTTAAAATTTTAGTTAAAATACTTGATTACATTCCTGTTTTAAAAAGAATTCTTTGAATTTAAAAATCATGGAATGAATATAAATAAACAAGAAAGAGAGAGCGTCACATTATATAAGTTATAAAATTTTGAAGAGATAAAATTGTAGTTAAATTTATAATTAAATAAGACTCGAATTAATTTAATTTTGATTAAATATAATTTAATTAAAACTAAATTTAATAAAATTATTTTTCTATTAGTATAATTTTTAAGAGATAAAATTATAGTTAAATAGGACTCTAATTAATTTAATTTTGATTAAATAGAATTATAGTTAAATTTAAATTTAATAAATTATAAAATTATATATTTTTTCTCTTAGCATGGAGGGGGCCATGGCCTATGTAGGCCCAGGCCTACCTCTGTCGTGTGATCAATGATTATGTTATAAAGGTCCGTTGAGAGAGAGAAGAAGAAGGATTAAAACTAATAGATCTTAAAAAGATATAAAATAATATAAGAAAGAAATTAACCACAATTAATTTTATGAATATTAAAAATAAATCTTGATATTATTTTTTTATAATTTTTTAACTTTAAAATTGTTATTTCTACTTTTTATATTTTATTTTAATCTTTTTTAAAATTAAAACTAAATTAAAAATTGGATAAACATAATAGTTTTTAAAATTTAAATCAAATTATACAATATATAAACATTGATAATTGAATTTATTATTATATCAAATTTCAAGATACCATATTATCTTTTTTATTAATTAATTAACGATTAATAATAAAAAATCAATCCAAACCCAACAATGGGTCAATTTTACTTGGAATCCAAACTTAATTGACCTTGTAAGAGGCCCGAATCCTAACTCCCAAGTCGTAACAATCAATGAAAAAGGAAAGTGATTTTGACTGGTTCGACTGTGTTTCGTTTGCTTTCAGATTTCTCTTTGTTTGGGTTTGTTGTTGGGAGTTAATGAGAATTTTTTTTGGTTTACTTGGAGAACTTTCGGTAATCTATTAACCCTATGGAAAGTTTAAATGTTAAGGAATAACAGGTATTTGCAGTACATGTACAATTCAATTTTCGGGTATTATCTACGGCAACTATTTCCTTCAACGAAGTGATCATGGCAATGCTACCACTGGTTCAAAAACATGTTTGATTACTCCTCTCCGTTGTAAATTAACATTACACGTGGAAAGAAAAAGAAGAAAACACCATGGTCAAATGTTTCTTTGGGTGTAGATATAATCCATATGAGCGACTAAGGATCTCCTTATTAGACATTCTTCGTGGTGAGATATAGGTATGTTCTGGTAAAGTGATCAATAACTATAAAGGGTGGTTCTAGTGATGACTCCGATGGTTCTAGTGTGCTAGTATGGTTTTTGTGGTGAAGAAGTATTCATCATTTTACTCTTTGTTGTATTGCTGTTCATAATACTTTGGACTAGTGTTAATTAGTAGTTGTCATGTAATTAATATTGATTGGATATTCTAGGGAGTGTTGACTTAGACTAGAAGATCACATATATCAACACGTGGTCGTTGGTGATCATATGTGAGGTGTTCTTGCACAGATAGTAAATGATCTACACGTGATCATTATTGATTATTTGTAGGGTACGATCTACATGAATGAAAGTTTGCATAATAAGTATTATGTTTGCATGTCTGAAATTTGCATAATTAGAGATTCACATATAATAACAAAGTACGAAGTGAAAGATGATCAATAATTGGACTTGTTTGAGGTTTACGACAGATATTGTCCTTAAAGATATTTTACATGCATTCTCTAAGATTTAACAAATACTTATACTAAGCACTAAATAAGATAATAAGAAATAATGAACACCCAACTTTAAGAGGATTTGGCTATTGAGAGATGAGAGAGAGAGAGCAAGGGGAAAAATGTTTTGGGATCAGAAATGGAATTAAAAATTTATTAAAATGGGGTTAAACTAATTTTCATTTTCCATAAATATAATTTTCTTTTAATTGAGACTAAATTTTTCTTTATTTATATTTTGAAAATATATATATTTCATATTAATTAATATTTAAAAATATAATTGACAGGGGAATAAAAAATAATGACATGTAATGCATTGTGTTTATAATGACAACCACTAAGATGATATAAAAATGATATTTATCTCAACCTTGAGAAAATAACGAAAATAAAACTGTTTGAATGAAAATTTAGATAGAAATTGAGAGGAAAAGATGAGAGATAAGTTAAAAAGTCTTTGGGAATATTAGAGAATGAAAACAAAGTAGTGTTGATTTGTTTTAATAAAAGGGTATATAAAATTAGTTTAGAAATTAGAGTATTTAATATTATTTATTAAAATATAACTTAAAATAAATAAAAAATAAGTAACTTACAATAAAATAGTAAATTCTCCTTTAGGAGCTCATTCAATTGATCCTCGTTTAATTTAGTCAGTATTTAGCTTTACAAATCAAATTAGTAAATTTTAATAAAATTCTTTTTAGTCCGAGTCTCTAATTTTTTTTTTATTTCACTAATCCTTATTTTAAAATTCATCAATTCTCGATTTACCTGATGAAAATATTTCCATTAATCTTTCAAAAATAAAATTTTGAAAATTTATATTTTAGGAACTAGATCTGAAAATCAAGTTGGACTACACATTTCTACTAACCCAGTTTTGGATGTTCCATAAAGATCATTCGCGATCGAATTGAAAATAATTTTGAGTCACAGTTCTTTGTTAACTTCGAGGGGCTCCTTTGTTTTCAAGATCGACTATGTGTTCCTAACAATTCTAATTTAAAATATAATATTTTTCGTGAAGCTCATCGTGACTCCTTTTCTGACTATCCTGGTTTGGTTGGGATGTACACAGATCTCTGAGAGCAGTACTAGTGACTTGAGATGAAGAAAGTTATAGCTGAATTCGTTTTCTAGTGTTTGACTTATCAGTTAGTATAGATCGATCATTAAGTCCTCACTAAACTGCTCTAACATACTGAATAGACTCAGTAAAAATGGGAAAAATCGTGATGGATTTTATTTTTGGTATGCTCGTATCCATAAAGAATAATGATTCAACCAGGGTAATCATCGGTCGATTCACCAAATTAGCTCACTTCATTGCGATCAAAAGTACAAATTCAGTAAAGCTCATAGAGTTGTATATTCGAAAAACTGTGAGATTTCATGCATGGTATCCATGTCTCTATTGTTTTTTTTATCAAGATACTCAATTTGTATCTCCATTTTGGAAATCTTTGCAATAAGTTTTAGGCATCCGAGTTCAGTTTGATATTGCTTTTCATCCTTGAACTGATGGACAATTCAAAAGAGTTATTCATGTAAATTGTTTGTAAATTGCATAACTTCTCTGAACCCTTAAAATTTGTTTCCGATAATTATTTTATCTTTATAAACTCTAAAGGATGTGCTTTGAGCCTACATATCGATTTCAAGGGTGGATGAGAGAAATTCTTACCCCAAATTGAGTTCTCCTACAATAATGGTTGTCAATCTTTGATTGAAATGAATCTGTTTGAGGCCTTGTATAATTGGAGGTGTAGAACATCAATGCTGGTCAAAATTGAGTGATAATAAAGTTTTTGGCCTCGTTGTGATATGTGAAACTCAAGAAAGATCAAATTGATCCATGATCGGTTGAAAGCCGTGTTTGATAGACAATAGTTCTTATGCATATATGATATCTTTAAAGACAGAATTGTAAAATTAACAAATGTTGAAGATTGTTTTTACCAATAAAATATTATTTCAGCGACATTCACCTCCATTCCCATTTAAAATTAGACTCTGCACATTACCATGAATTTTCCCTCCCAATTCCCAAGCCTAGGTTGGGTATATATCAAATATCTGGCCCACGAAACAACTATCAAACTTTAAATTGGTAAATCAAATGCCCCTCAATTAACTCACCAGAAGTAGACAAATACAACTTTATGAAAGTCTTCCCAGCAATAGAATCGTAAGATAATTCAGATGATGCATTTTTTCTAACCACACCCAAACTTTCCCCGTCAATTTTGTACAAAGTTATGATATTTCGGCAGCACCAATGAATCTTTGGAGTGCAAGAAGACAACTTTATCTCTCTTCTTTTCACGAAACAAAAGAAAAGAAAACAAAAGCTAGATAGTATATACCACATCATTGTCAAAGCAGATCGTAATGGGGACACAGTTTTGCCCTTTTCTTTTCCAATTTTTTTTCAAACAGCTTCAGGTTTGGTCATCTGCCTTCCGGGTGTAATGGGAATAGCTCTCGAGTTCTGGTTTCCTCCTCTTTGAATGACGATCTGGTTTCTTCTTCCATGCGCACAAATGACCACCTCCTGCATTTTCTCTTGCATGGACTATCCTCGTCTCTTTCCATCTTTTCAAGAGTTATGGTGGTAATGGGATCTGAGTTTCTAGTGAAATGGCTGTTGCGCTTCTGCTTTTGTCTATCGCGTGCTTTGTGGTTTTGCAACCAGTAGAAAATGTTCTTGCCTTGGATCCTTCCGTACTTCCCTCGCAGCGCGATGATTTGTCCAATCTGTCGTGCATTTGGTGTTCGCATCCCTCCTCTATACATCATCTCCGGAATCCCAATCTGCTCTTGGGTTGGATTCCATCACGTGCCTCCTACTTGCATATCCACCTACATGAAATAATGTAAAATATTAAAGGTTTGTGAAGCAATATATAAGAGTGAAGGGTTCATGTACTTAATGTTACCTGAAGAGAATGTGGCTTTGTGGGGTTAGTTTTGGGTGTAATGAAGGTGTTTAGGTGGAAAGAAGGGAGGGTACGGCCATCAGATGAAGGGTTTAAGGGCTTGCACGAACTGAGCAAAATCTCAACGAGCTTATCAACAACGAGTTAAGAAAAAAAAAATTAACGAGCATGAGTCTAACTCTCGCTCGATAAACACCCATACATTATACTAGTATACATAACACGCAAAAGCTGCTCCCCCGCAGCTCATTTTCGCCATTCTCCTTCAATCACGACAAACATTCAAGGGGAAAAGACGAAAATTTCTCCTACATTAACCCCCCCTACGTTCATAGGCATCCATGATTCTGCACCTAATCTTATACTTTTGTTTGGAAATATATGTCCGCCTGACTTTTCACTAACTACTCCATGTATGATTAACATTGGATGGTAAGGGTAAGAGCAAGGGTAGTAGAAAAATGAAACTGGTGGGGTCTTTCAACAAAACAGCAATGGACCAGGTGCTTACAATTTCAAAAAAGTTAGACTGAGCCATTGCAGCTCCCAAATGAAGAAAAAAATTATTGATTTTATATTTTATTTTATGAGACCTCTAAAACAATATATAATATGTTAAAATATTTTATTTTATGAGACCTTTAAAACAATATATAATATATTCAAATCGGTAGAGTGATAATGAAAAACTGGTATTCAAAGTAAACTATGTACATATATTATTAGAAAATTTTAATATCCTAAAATAATTTCATCTTACAAGATTGATAATCTCAAACTAAGCTTCATGCAAGGTTGAATGTTCAATGCCTTTGAAATCATATAATCTCATTTCTTCTCATTTTAACTCTCCTCTCTTTAGAAGTAAATTGACAGAAAAATTTCACTTGAATTTTTTTTCTTCTCAAAAATTTAATTTTTGTTCTGATAATAGAAAAAGATATGGTTAAGTTCAATTTGTTTATTGGAGTGATGTTGCTGTCACTGAACGGTTGTTATTATATCTTGGAGATAGACTCAAAGTAAACTTAGCCGCATGAACTCAAAGTCAAAAAAATAAATAAATAAAAATCTATGTAATTGATGAATCTGGACTAGTGCTCCATGTTTGTTATAAATAAGGACGAAAAAAATGATTGAATTGAACCTCACTTTGTTGACTTGCATCTATGTCCTCTGCTGTTGGTTTTGTATATTATGATTATCTTACTGAAAAGCTTACTAATATTTTCAAAGCACTTTATTGTAGGTTTCAGGTTCGGAACAATGTTATTTACTTTGTGGTTCGTTTTAGTTGGCAGAACGAATACATAATCACAGTTTATTAGTTTGATCGTTTGCATTTTGTTGAGGGATTTTGGGATAATGATTTATTGGGTGAGATAATTTGGTGATGACTAATTCATAATACATCTTAAAAATGAACGTTTGTCCTTCCATGGCTTAATTGAAAGTAGAGCTGTGCACCACTGAAACTTAAATTTATCTTCTTCCTGATGCTAGTACATAGATTGTGGTTACTAATCTAGATGCTTCTTTCTCATCCCTCGTTATCAACTTTGTTTGCTTTTGGTGTTTTAGATTTTCAGTACGCCAATTTAAACGTTTTAGTACACGTTCCTTAACAATTTGGCAAGCGAATGAACTCCGAATTCAAACTAAACCAGCGGGGCAGAGGCGAATTAGGTAACCCTGGTTTGGAACTTGTCTCAAGAACTATTAGTTGGTAAATAACAGAATTCAGACTTCTACCCACTGTTATATAGGTCATATTGAATAGGAATCCAATACTAGAATTTTAGAGGTTCGATAGCCTTCTTACTGTATATGATTGCACAATCACCAAACTTCCTTCAGTGGTTGAAGGCCTGAAACTGAACTTTATGTCAATGAAAGCAATGAGATCATCTCCTAATATAAAATTATATGTTAAAAGTGTCCGGATAATGCATGTGAAAATATTTTTTTCCCAAAATAATGTAGTCAGACGATTATTTCTCCAAGAGGGGTGAATGCTATAGGGTTACATGCATTGTTTGGGATCTCTCGACGTCTTCAACACAAAAATTTCCATGCAAACGTGGATCTCTTGGCGTCTTCCATGCAACTCGTTTAGGGAAAGCTTGAGGGAATACTCGACGTCTTCACCTCTATCGTCTGCATGGGGGCCGGGATGGGAATCTCTGCATGCATGCAGAGATGCTTTGAACGTGTTTAGAAATGTGAAGCAATAATGCCTGGGTGGGATTGCTCGGCGTCTTTAGTTAACAGGGTGCAGCAGTGTCACAACATTCACATGCAGCAGGGGTAGTTTCAGTTTCGCATCAAAACTGAAGACGTCGAAAGATTCCTTGAACGAATGCAACACCCTAAAGACGTCGAGAAATTCCAAACAATACATGTAAACCGGTAGCATTCACCTTATTTTAAGAAATAATAGTCTAAATGCATTATTTTAGGAAATAAACTTTTCCACTTCATTATCTAGGCATTTTTGCAAAGTTATATATCTATCACTGTAAAATATATTTCTTTCTTTTATTGAACTATACCCGAGAAAATCATATGCTGGTGGGAATTGTGAAATAACCCCATGATTTTTCTGTCTTTTACAGATTGATACCCGAGAAATGGTATGGTGGTGGATTTGTAATGTGAAGTTGTTGGGTTATAGTAAGTACTAATGGGGTTGAATCATGATTAGGAGACAAGCATGATGACTAGACTCGGACTACTCTATGGTCTGTGGATTGACATAGCTGGATGAAGATAACCCATGTGGGGCCTTTGCTCATTGCTCCCTCCTTCTGTATAATTTGCTGGAGGAAGAAAATCAAAGATTTTTTTTTCTGGCAGAGCCGTAAATTATGTGATACTCAGCCTGGCATTTCGGTACGGTTTGAGCCTAATAATGCGTTGGTCTTAAAGTGCATGCTAGTGCATTTGGGGTACCCTTTTGTGTTTGATTTGAGTTGGTGTGGGCTTGTCAGACTTTGACCTTGCCACCGGAAATTTGTATCTCGAAAAAAAAATCTTTTAGAATCATGGTTCGGTTTTGATTTAATCATGTATGTCTTAAAAATTCTCCGATGATATTTTTTTAATTATGGATTTAATATTTATTATGCGTAAAAAAAATCTTTATTTTTTAAATAGGAATTATTTAAAAATACATATAATAATAATAATGTAAGTAGGATTATACGTTTTATTTGAATTAATTTAATTATATATGGTATTTGATATGAATTTGGTTTAGTTTTGTAATAGGCAAATTAAAATTAAACGTAATATAATTATTTTCTTTTTATTTTCATTTTAATTTGATTGATATAATTGTTTTTATAATATTTTAGAAGTTGAGAATTGTAATATACTGATTGGCCTTCTATTAGAAATGGACACTTAGAGAAAATTTAAGTATTATACAAAAGTTTATTCTAACTTTTTGTATATATAAAAACAAAATTATTAACTTCTAGTGGGAATGAAACAATTAGGTTTAATAAAGCTTTTAATCCTTGTACACTTCAAAAATTTAAAATTTAACCCCTCTACTTTAAATCACATGAATTTTAATTATTTTTTTGGTAAATTTAAATATGAGTTATTAATTTGACTTCAAATTTTATAGCATACTTTATAATATTAAAATGCCATGTATTTGGATTTAATAAAATTCTATCAACACTACTGTAATTCTCACATGTATACAAGGGATTAAATTTAAAAAAAATGGAAAGAAAATCTTAAAAATACAAAAGAGAAGGAGATGGGGTATAATCAAACCGAATAATTGTCATTTACTTTTTTTTAATAGTATGAGATAATTAAAATGTAGTATTTGTTTAGAATTTTTTTGATCAGACAATGTACATACAACATGCAAAATAGATGCTCAAACTCAAGATTTTTAGGGAGAATAATACTCACTTTAACTACTAAGATCACTTAATGGTTCAATTATATGGTTTGTTAATTTTTTTGAATATTCTTTAATTTGATTAATCACATGTTAACTTTAGTTTGATATGAACAATCGTAATTTTTAAATTTACAAATTATTCAAATATTAATATTCAAATCAACTCTACTTAAAGTGATGAAGATTTGGTAACGAGATGGCCATGAGTTGAATCTTACCCAAAAATTAAAATCCGTACTTGATTTAACTCAAATTTATAAGAGTTTCATCCGATTTTAAACTCGGCTCAATTTTTTATATCAAAACTCTATCTAACCTGATCTAATATATGTATATATACACACACGCACGCACGCACACACTATTTTTTTTATTAGGTATACCAGCCACTTGGCCAGTTTTGATACGTAGGCTTGTGTTAGGGGTGAGCTGGAGACCAACACAAAGCTCCACAATTATCTTCCACAAAGCAGTCATCTCTGTCTTACCTTCTTCACCGACTTCCACCCATTTTTACATTTCTCTCAATACCTTCATTTCTTGGGGTTCGAGCCCCTGGAAAATGAAAGGAAGTCGTAGTAGTAAAACAAAAGCAAAACAAAGAAAGCAACGTATCGTGGTGGGAAAACAAAGAAAAGAAAACCTACATATTCATCTCCATATTCATCACCACCACCAATCGATCCCCCACATGAAAATTTAAGCCATGGGAGTTGATAAAAAGTATGGGACTTTATCAGATAAAAAGCTAAAATTGATTCAGAAGCAAAGTATCAAAGTATCATTCATGCCCCAATATGTGTTTGAATTTCTTACTGTTGAAGAAGCAGAAAGAAAAAGAACACTAATATAAGGTTGTACTAGATTGGAGTCCATACTCCATAAGCATGCAGATGCAGATGCAGATGCCTTTGGGGGGAGAGATTTTTTTACCAATTTGTACCAAAAAGATGGGGTGAATTCATGATTAATGTGGCCATAAAGCGGTTAAAATTTTTGGGAAAACAGAAGGTGACACCTCTGTGGTTGCTTTAGATTTTGTGTGTTTGGGTTTTCTCCATGACATTATGAAAAAGGAACGATTAATTTACTTGCAAAGATGGAACATGTGTGCTTTATTTTTTTATATAAATATAATAAAACAGTGTTGAAGCCCTTATATTAAAATCTTATACGAAAGTAAGGACCATAAGTATCTCCATCACTCGATGAAATATAATAAACAGATGATCGAAGTCTTTGGATTTTCGATAGAAATATAGAATTGTCGGCAGAGTAGATGTGTATAGGCTATAATATTTCAAGCATAAAACTGTGGCTCCATGGTTAATGATGCAACAATGATTTATTCTATTCTTTTCTTATATAAAATTAATATCTCATTTAATATTATTTATTGCTGTAAATTAATAATTCACTTGTTTTTTGTGATAAAAAATTTGTTTCTCTCCGGTTGTCAGTTTTTACGAACTTTCCCTCTGCAAACACAAAACAGTTTGGCAGCCTTTTCTCAGACCTACCATTAATCACATTCTTCTATCTACCCCACGTATATTATAATTAAAGGTAAACTATGTATTTAGTTACCTAATTATTTCTATAATTTTATTTTAATAATTCAATTATTTTTTTAAAAAAACTATACTCAAAGTTATATTTTAGTTTTATTTTGACCACAAATTATTAAAAAATAGAACTATTGATTTGGTAATTGTTTTAATGATATTGTGACATTATCTTATGGGGTAACACATCAATACCACTGTTAATTTTTTGATGACGTATGATCAAAATAAAACTAAAACATAACTTTATGTATACATTATAAATTAAAATAATTGGATAACTAAACTAGAACCACAAGAACCCTACAATTAAATAAATTCATTGAATGATTTTAATGGACCTGGTGGAAAAGTGAATGTTGTTATCTCTTGAAATTATTGGTTCGAACAACTACGTCAATAGAGTGTATATGCATTATTAATAATTAAAAAATTTAAAAAAAATACTATCTTATAATTGCATACTAAAAAAAATCTATAATTTTTTTTAAGAATTTGAAAAAAAGAAATGAATCCAGGATTAAATAAGCAAAATGTCCATACTTATTGAGAGTTTCAAAACATAAAATGAATCCAGCTCATAATCTGATAATCTGAATCTACGAATGAAAGGAAGGGGAAGGTGGGGTCCAGAGATTTGAAGACAAAGAATGTCACGTGTCCAGTAAATGCGTTGCATGGGCCATGATTCAGCTATGTTGCTCCATAGACACGACACTTTCCCTTCTTATAAAACAAAACTTTTCTTCTCCTCCAAGTACTAAATCCCCATTGCTTGATGCAGCACCCATACAACTGAGCCAACTCACCCAACAAACACACATCCTTCGATCATTGCTCGCAAGAGAGATGCCTCAAGGCCTCTCTTTGTAATGGAAACAAAGATCTGAACAAATTTTGGGGTTTTTGGTGGAACAGAATGGCTTTGAATCATCATGACTCTTCCTTTATTTTCGATGCTCTTTATTGTCCGGAAGAGAATTGGGATGTTGAAGAAGAACAAAAGCGTTGTTTCGATAATGGGATTGTTAATAAATCTAACCCTTTTCCAGTTTTGTTAGAGCATGACTTGTTCTGGGAAGACGATGAACTTTCCTCTTTACTTTCGAAGGAGGAGCTGAATCAACTCTTCGATAGCGTTCAAGCCGATGGGAATCTAGCTAAGGCTCGCCGGGAAGCTGTGGAATGGGTATTGAAAGTTAATGCTCACTATTCCTTCTCTACTCTCACCGCCGTTCTTGCAGTAAATTATCTCGATAGATTCTTGTTTAGCTTCCGGTTCCAAAGCGAGAAGCCATGGACGACTCAACTAGCTGCCGTTGCTTGTCTCTCTCTTGCAGCCAAAGTTGAGGAAACGCAAGTACCTCTGCTACTGGATTTACAAGTAAATCTATTTGTTACAAAACTTTTCTGTAGTTTAATTCATCCGTCACTCGGTTTGGCTTATCAATGTGCTGATCTGTTCAGGTGGAGGAGACCAGATATGTGTTCGAGGCCAAAACTATACAAAGAATGGAGATTTTGGTACTCTCTTCCCTTCAATGGAAGATGAACCCTGTAACACCACTTTCATTTCTCGATTACATAACAAGGAGGCGTGGATTAAAGGACTATCTTTGTTGGGAATTTCTCAGGAGATGCGACCACATTCTGCTCTCTGTCATTTCAGGTTCATTAGTACCCTTTATTAAAGTGGATTCACTCTGTAATCTATATGTAATTTAATATTTATTAATTATTTGTTAAAATCATCGGCAGATTCTAGGTTTTTGTGCTACCTTCCTTCTGTAATGGCCACTGCTACAATGCTGCACGTTCTGGATAGTGTAGAGCCTAGTCTTAGAGTAGAATACCAAAACCAGCTATCAAGCATCATGGGAATTGATAAGGTATTGTTTATCACTAACTTTTTCTTTTCCGATGTTTAATCCGCAGTTTTATCTTAAATCTGGATTCAAGTATTGAACCAGGACAAGGTAAATGAATGCTGTGAGTTGATCATGGAATCGGCAACAACAAGAGTCGAAGGCAACGAATCGAAGAAGCGCAGGTTTAGCTCCGTCCCGGGAAGCCCGAACGGTGTGATCGACGTCTCATTTAGTTCCAACAGCTCGAACGATTCGTGGGCATTGGCATCATCATCATTATCCTCTGTGTCTTCCTCACCTGAGCCTGTGTCGAAGAAGAGCAGAACTCAGCAAGACCAGCTTCTGGAAATGCTAAGAACTCACTGAGTTTCCATCGTCAATTTCGGGCTATAAATAGTGTAATATGTAATAATATTACTATGGACGGTAAATTGCTTGCCATCTCTGCACTTTCCAAGCAAACACAGTAATATCATTGGTGTGGGAATCAGGAATTGGAGATGGTTTGCATTTTATCCGGAAGAAATCAAGTGGAAGAAACAAGTATGAAAAATGCAGAGTCCATGCATGCATTGATGCTTAAGACATTTTTGTTCTACGAACATAAATGTTAATTTCAGTGTAAAAGATTATTATTTCCTTGTTCTTAGACATTATTGAAATGCATAGAAAGGGGAATGAAAAAGAAGAGCGGGAGTAATGAAAGTGGATATAAGAAGAAGAAGAATTTGTGTTTGCATGTGAGGGAAGAAACATGTTGTCAGCCACTGGCGGTGACTAAATTTGGTGGGGTTTTGACCTCGTTTGAAGAGCCACAGTGTATTAAAATACTATTCACGTCCCATTACGGTCAAATTTTATTATTATAAAATTTAAAAAATAAATTTTAATGTTTTTTATAAAAAAAATAAAATTTAAGTTAAATTATGGTTAAAATTAATTATATATTTGAATAAATTCAAGAATAAAATTGAAAGATTTAAAAGTTTGGTGACTAATTTAGAATAAGAGTCATAATTTAAGAATGAAATTAGAACGTTCAGAAGTTTAAAGACTAATCTAAAATGAGTATCATAGTTTAACGACAAAATTAGAATATTAAAAAATTTAAAGATCCATTTTAGAATATAGATCATACTTTGTAATTAACTCTTTCTTTTATTAAATGTGTAATCACATATACATAAGTTTTTTTTTTTTGATAAATTCATTTTTATTATCCAAGAGCAGAAATCTGCTCAAAAGAACAGAGTACTTACAAGAGTATCCAGGAATTACAATCAAAGTTACAGTAAAACAACTGCAATAAGCAATACCCCATTTATTACAAAGTGTGATATTGATACTATCAATCCTATTGATGCTTCTACCCCGTAATTTGATTGAAATGGTATCTTTAATGTAGTTGAACATAGCTTCAAAAGATCTTGAGCAACCTGTAAATAACCTTTTGTTCCTCTCTTCCCATATAGTATAGGTAAAAGATGTCCAAGCAAGCTTCAAGATAGTAACTAGTAGAGATAGCACATGCCCAAGATATGTGTTCTTCCCAAGAGCATGGTCTTATTCTAATGCCATTTAGGTGCAAAATCGCATCCCACAGTGAGCTAGACAAAGGACAATGGAGAAATAAGTGAACCCTAGATTTCAAAGAGACATTGCAAAGCACACATGTATTATCAATTTCAAATCACATTCCAAGCAATCTATCTTTAGTTGGAAGTCTATTTAACAAAGCCATCAGAGTAATAATGCTAAATTTTGGGATATGGAGTGGGAACCATATTAACTTGTGCCATTTTATTTTTTCCTCCCTGTGTCTGATTTGAAGCCAAATATCTTTTATAGTAGCAGCTCCCATGGACAGAATAGTCGAAGTTTGATGCCTCATTTTAAGCAAGCTTCGGAAGCTCCAGCTCATATTAAGACCAATTTCCATGTCCCAGAAATCAGAATTTTTAATGATATAACTATTAATCCAGGCTATCCATAAAGAACCTTCACCCGCAAGCACATTCCGAATTAAATGCATCGTACGAGCTTTGTTCCATGATTTTATATCTTTAAGTCCTAAACCCCCTTCTGATTTAAGAATACATAGTTTTTTCCAGCTCACTCTAGCTCCCAAAGCTGCCTTGTCCGAACCTTTCCAAAAGAAACGTGAACATAGCTGCTTAATTCTGTTTAGAACAGATTGGGGTAGGATTAACTACCTACACCATAAATTAGTGATGCTTAACAGAACAGTTTTTATAAGCTCTAATCTACCAGCGTAGCTCAAGTGTCTTCGTGACCATTGATGAAGATGTTCCATGATATTATCAATAAGAGCAATACAGTCCTTGTTCGAGAGTTTCCTAGTAACTAGAGGAACTCCCGGGTATCTAACAGGTAGATAACCTTGATTGAACCCTGTAATTCGCTTGATTTCATCAATTTGCCTAGGTGATATTCCAGCAGTGTAGAATTTACATTTCTGCGCATTGATTTTAAGGCCAGAAATGGCATAAAAGTGTTCAAAAACATTAATAATTCCCACATCTGATTCAACATTCGCCTTACAAAAAATAAGCAGGTCATCAACAAAAGTGAGGTGTGTTAAATCATTTTTTTTGCATCTAGGATGAAAGCCAAAAATACCTCGAAGAGCAGCCTTGTTCAGGATTTGTGATAAGACGTTCATTGACAGAACGAACAGTAAAGGTGAGATTGGATCACCTTGTCGTAAGCCTTTGGCTCCTTTGAAATATCCTATGAGACTTCCATTGAACTAACAAGCTCCAGTGAAACAAGCTTCTACCCACTTGATGAAAGTAGTAGGAAGACCAATAGCTTTAAGAACAACCAATACAAATCCCCAATGCAGAGAGTCAAAAGCCTTGTGGATGTCAATTTTCAATGAGCACCTAGGAGAGATAGATTTCCTACCATATCCTTTAACAAGCTCCTGAGCCAGAAGAGTGTTATCAACAATGTTCCTTCCTTTTACAAAAGCAGATTGATTGAGAGAGATGATATACAGAAGTTAATCTGACTTAATTTTCACAAATTTCTATCACAATTATTAATATAACATCATTTTAGGATTATATATCGTAAATATAAAATAGTTATATTAATCTAGTATAAAAATAAATTGATGTTTATTTTTTTTTAAATGTGCACATTGGGTCAGAATGAAAAATCAAACTGCATAATTAAACTAGAATTAAAATTTATGTATATAATTTTACAAATTAAAATTTATATATTATATTACATATTAAATCAAAATTTATATATCACATCACATATTCAATCAAAATTCATATACAAAATTAATATTTATTCCTAATTTTTACAAATTATAAATATCCGGTCTATTGAGTCATCTCTAATTGTAGCGTCGGATGGTTGAAGTGATTGGCATAGTGTGACGTTTAGGAACTCTCCCGCACACTTCCTGCATAAAATTTCAATTGCCAAATCTGAAAGCTGAGGAAGATAAGGTCTCCAACCCTTAAAATTTATACATAATCCCTTACGGTGACGAATATACTTGTGTGAGAGTGAGTACATGTTCACCTTAAAATCTATAAGTAAAATGATATTTAGAGTTTTTATACTTTTTAAAAGAATTAATGTAGTCCTCGAATTATTTTTACACTCAATATAGTCCTCCAACTAAAAAAAACAAATCCAGTGTGGCCCTTTTACGCCGCTGACGTGATAATTCAAGATGTTGACGTGGTGGAAAACGTTGGTCAAAGAGTCACATTGAATTTGTATTTTTTTGAGTTTGAGGGTTATATTGAGTGTAAAAGTAATTTGAGGGTTACATTGAGGTTTTTTTAAAGTATAAGGACCTCATATACTTTTGTATCAAATCTATTTCCCCCCGGATAATTATCTATTTTATTGATGATATTAACTCTAAAATTTCATTTATATTTACTCCATATAAAAAATTATGTTGTTAATCTATATGTCTATTATCCTTCAAAAATATTTCTGTCTGCCACTTATCTCTTATTTGTAACCTTGGAGAAAAATGAGTAAACAAGCAGAGCATTTACTTCATATAAAAATATATTTTGGTTTAAGAATTTCGCACCACCTAAAGTCATTGATTTTATTAGTCAACAATATCCTCTTTATTAATAAATGGTCATACTTTAAAGTGGTTGAAGATGCAGGAAAGGCAGCAGCAAGCAATACCCCTTTAAACTAAAGGAGATTCTTGGCTTGGCATTTTTCTCCAACTTGTTATCCCATCAAAATCCATTCATAATAAATGAAGACCCCCAAATTGATTAAAACTACCTTTTTCTTTTTCCTTTTTTTCTTAAAAGATAACCTTAATAGACGGGAACAATATTATTTTAATAATTTTAAATTATCACATATTTTTTATATTTTTTCTTTTTAACTTTTTTTATTGGTAATCTATTTTGGTCCTAAGAATTTTGTAAGTTCATATTCTCCTAAAATTTTAAAAGTACATCTCTTAACATAAAATCATACGTCGGACTATACATATTTCCAATTATAGATTAAAATGGAATAACGAGAGTGTCAAATATAATTAGTAAAAAGTCAAAATCAAATTATTAAATTATCAATTTAATGGTTTTGATTTAATTTATTTAATGCCAAAACTGTTATTTTTTTTATAAAAAAAGATATTTATACAAGGAGGGGATCGAGATTTGTTTACTTAATTTCAATGATGATAGGGTTTTAAAAAATATTTAATTCTAAGTTACTTTTTTATTGAATCATCTAATTATAAAAAGTTATAAAATGGTAAAAAAAATTAAAAATATAATAAATTAGGAAGACAACATCTTTTGATTTGGTTCCGTTGTATCTTTGTTGATCCTTTGATCTTTGCTTTTGGAAGAAGATGGTGGAGAAATACTAATATAGTATTTCAATTAAAAAAAAGGAAAAAGAGATTTAAAAAGAAAAGAAAAGAAAAGAAGACAACGATAATATATTATTTTTTAACTGTATACGATGATTATAAGTTAGTATCTGTTTAAAAAAATTAGTTATTGTCAACATACATATATTTACATACGTAATTGCTTGAATTCAAAATCTAAAAATACAACTACTTAAACCAAAAACTTTAAAAAAAATAAAACAACTCTCAACTACTAAGATCAATTGATAACTTTAGGAAGGAATAAACTTGGTATTCTCATCATTTATACTTATTTTTTTCATCTTTGTTTGTTAAGTACGAGTGTTCAAACTCTAAACCCTAGACTCTAGTTAAAGAAATAATTCCAAATATAACTTATATTGAATTTTTTTCCCCACAACATCATCTCAGCCATTTTCCCCGTATTTCATCGTTGAACATTAATGAGTTTAATTTAAAAATCTTAAGAAATTGACTCATCACTCTCCTAAATCTGTCGATCGCCTGCATCGAAGATTATACAGTCATTTCCTGGGCCATGCATATTAGTTGTTGTAAGTCCCACCCATTTAATTATCCCTTTCTATTTTCTTCCAAACCATTAATTTGCTCATGCAATTATAACATAATATGTGACATTGGGATGATGTTATTCAACAACGCCGGATAAGACGTAATGATATAATTATTTTCTAACATTTATATAATTTATTATTATATTTTTAATTTTTTATTAAAATATTTTAATATCTTAACGTTTTACTTTTTATTCAAATTTCATAAGTTGAAAGAAAAACAAATGATAATAGACACAAGTTAATGAAATGACACATATCATGTCAATAATTAAATAAATATCAAAATAACACATCATCAATATGTATTGATAATTAATTAACGGTTTTCTTCTAATAGAAGTTGTTTTAATAAAAAAAATAAAACGTCGGGAAATAATTTTGTTATTATACCAAACTGTAAATATGCAGCCACCCATCTCTAATGGGTTTGGCAATTATAGTCTAGTCTAGGCATGGCTTGGCTCTCTGTTTTTTTACCCTTTTCGTGTTTCATTGCTGCAAAGTCAAATAATTCACCATATATGTCGAATTATAATGAAACCATCACTTAAAATGCAGGAATTAATCAGCATGTTAAGAAGTGAGGAAAAAATCAAAAGAAAAGCCAATGGGTTCTACATTATTGGAGGTACAGTGGTCATACTGATAGCTTCTTTACCTGCAAAACTCAAGTTGATTTTCTACCCTAGTTGGTCGAGAATCTCATTTCCGGTAATGTTTTATTATTAATAGTAGATTTTTTGGGGTATATTACCGGGAATGTCATTACCTCCCTTTTCTTATTTATTGTTGGATTACCGGAGTTTTGGACTAAAATACTCTTAATTTTTTTCAAAAATATCCTTCTTTTGTCATCGAATAATAAAAATTCTACGAATGTTAAATTATAAATTTATCCTTAAACTATTTTAGATTTACAAAAAAAATCTATAATTAAAATTTTATATGAAATTCAGGGGTTAAAATAAAACTTTACACTTTCGTTAAATCTTTTTATATTTTTAATTTTGTAAAAAAATATAAATTTTATGAATTTAAAATTTTTAAAAAATATATATAAATATTTTTCAACTTGTTAAAAAACAAATATATAATAAAGATAATTTTGTCAAATATACATTATAATAATCTTTTATTCCTTTAACCAAATACGGTAATCTTACATTCCTACTAAACCAACCAAACACAAAATACAACATTTCCAATAATTCTATTCCCTGATAATTTTACATTCACACTGATAATCTTATATTTCCACTGATGATATTACATTACATAAATCAAACACACCCTAAAAGTTACGGTAAGCAAATACAGTTTTTCCTGATTGTCCACTTCATTACAAAAAGCTGTCGTTTTCTGTCTCTGCTTTGAACATTATCTTGGAGATGTCGCCTAGAGGTTGATGCCATTTCTGGGACGTACAATAACTTTATGATACAAGCATCAATCCAAGTATCAAAATGAAATTATCAGAACGGTTTAAGGCTAATGTGGAATCACGCCACCAATATATTGGGAGTAAAAACTCGAGCCTAATTTTATCTATAATTCAAAGTTTCTTCGTACCAGATATGTTAAAATAAATTATTTATAGAAAATACAAAGAAAATATCGATGTTTCAAAGATTTTAAGGGAAATGCCCCAGCTGTCCTCTTGATGCATCCATGTTTCTGATGTAAATTTATTTTCAGCAAAAAGATTGGCTTCAAATGGAAGGTTAAAACTGGGAGAGCAGTTTAACCAAATCAGGCCGTGGACGGCACAAAGCCTCCAATGGCTTAGCCTTGGAGATAGTTAGTCCTTTGCCTGGGGTCATATCAACCTTGCCCGATCCTACCTTTTCCCATTCAAAGCACTGTATAGCTGCACCAAGTGCCAATAAAACTAACCTTAAACCCATGGTATTGCCTGGACAAGCTCTCTTTCCAAGTCCAAATGGAAGATATTTCAATCCTTTTTTGTCATCCAAAGTTCCCTCGTCAAATCTTTCAGGCTTGAACTCGGTTGGGTCCTCCCATAGACCAGGATCCCTATGGATGGCCCAAGAATGGACCAACAGCAGTGTGCCTTTAGGTATCTCGTATCCGTCAACCACGCAATCTTCAGATGAGCAATGAGGCAGCAACATTGGTGCCGGGGGATATAGCCGGAGTGTCTCGTTTACGATGCAACGAAGATAAGGAAGCTTCGAAAGATCCGAGTCATTCAGCAGGCGGTCGTGTCCGACTTGGCCATCGATCTCGGTTCTAGCCTTATGCAAAGCCTCGGGATGATTCAAAAGGAGTGACATTGCCCATTCCATTGTAACCGCAGTTGTTTCAGTTCCTGCAATGAACATCATCTGATACAGATGTTGTATGCCAATGACAAAATTAGATAATGGTTTCAAACGCGACCAAATTTATAAAAAAAAAGTTCAGTGTAAAACCATTAACACAAGCAAGTTATTACTTACCAAAATCATGCCCTTGATGATTTCATCGGAGCAGAAGTTAGGGTCTTCCTCTTGAAGAGACAGAAGCTTTTCAATCAACGAAGAATTCTTCTTAGTTTTCTTTAATCTAATTCCGTCTACTAAATTCTGAATGTATTCATCTCTGATCCTATGCAATTTTTTCAAATTCTTTTCAATCCCCAGGAAACCAATCCATCTCAAAACTGGGAAGAAATCACATATGTTGGTTCCCAAGCTTGGAAAAAATATATCCTTAAATTCCCTGAAGAACTTCTTCTCGGCCTCCGTGTCCCTAGGATCCTCGACACCACGCTTTCCGGCCACCATCTGCGACATGACATTCGTTGTCAAGAGACAAAACAGGTACTTCATGTCCAGCTTCTGCGTGTCGTTTCGTGCCGACACTTCAAACAAGCGACGAACAAAGTTGGCAACTTCATCTTCGCGTGTGGAAGAAAACTTTTTAACACTGTTTGAGGAGAAAATTTCGACTACGCTGAGACGGCGAAGGTTCCGCCAAAGAGGACTGTAAGGAGCCCATACGAAAGTAGTGTAGTTATAGGTTAAAAGATCCCCAGCCATAGTCCGAGGCCGGTTTGCAAATATATCGCTATTTGTCAAGCATTCTTCAACAACAGAAGGAGAAGAAAGAACAAGGACATTCCTACAACCGATTCTGAGATATAAAACAGGGCCATATTTGGATAATAACGTGGCCATTGATTGGTAAAGTGGGTTTTTGATGAGGTGAAGGTGGCCAATAATTGGCAGAGGAAAGGGACTCGGAGGCAAATTTTGCGTTTTGTTGCGAGGCAAAAGCTTGATTGTGAGAAGAATGAAGATGATGATTCCAAGGTACTGGTACAGGTTTTCCATGGAAACAAACAGAAAATCATATGAAGAACGTTTAGATTACAGACACTGCAGAAACGCTGACCGAGGCCCTGAAAATTTATAGCTTCAAATTGTTGCATTGAATGTATTGGACAAACGAAGTATGCAAATTTTTACTGGAACTCTCATTCACCAAGGTTGATGCTTATGGGTTATGATCATATGTATTTATGTTCAGCCATGGTGCAAACTCATAGCTCCATCAAGTACTCTAGCCTTTATTGTGTCCTCTTATCAATATCTAAGCTTTCTATACCACACATTTTTTCTTCACCTCTGATGATGAAGTCAATGACTTTCTTTTCACAAATTTAATGATTTCAATTGTTTGTGAGTGTTTGTGGATTGAGTTTAATTTAATTGGTTTTGTTGTTTAAAGGCATAAGAATATAAATCTCAAGTATATAATATCTTTTAATTTATAAAGATGAAAAGATTTAAATTATTTAAACACCATATAAAAAAATCTTTTTCAAGTGCTTGGTCATCATTTGCAGCAATTATTGTAAATAAAACATGATGTTGGATACAATTTTATCAAAAATAAAAATAATTAAGTGATCAAAATAAAAATATAATTATAGATGATGCTAAATAGGTATCTTACCTTATATTATAATATACGATTTTTGAAAGAATAACAAATATAATTTTTTTGACGGTAAGGATAAAAATGTATTTGAAAATAATTTAAAAGTTTGTGTTGATTTTAAATATTATTGATGATAACATTTGAATTATAATGGTTATAGATGGTTCACTCCTTTTAATTTAAATGAAGAGTCACAACTGGTGGTCATGGAGGTGTTGCTATATACAATCAACGTAGTCTGGTCTAAAAGATCTGAAGAGCGTGTGAGATAACTCGAGAAGAAAAACTCCCTTCTCACTCTTGATTGAAGGGTTTTATAGTAATATTAGCGTTAGTCTTAAGCTTAGAATCACGATTTCTATTAAATTTTGATTGAAGTCTCCTCTTATTCTTAAGACTTTGGTTATCGGAAGAATCTGCTATAATGTTTGAAAAGATATAACGAATCTCATTGTAATGGTTAATTTGATATTTTATGGAGTTTGATAAACAATGAATGATGGGGGAAAATGAAGATTTGATCTTGGAGATTTTCTTAGGTTCGTCTGATTGGTAAAGGGGGTTTGGATTGATTGTGTTTCGTTATGGAGATGTTTGGGATAGCTTTTTGGAGCGTGGGTCTTTCTATTCGTGACATGTGTTGTCCCATTGATTTTCAGGTTTTAGTTCGAAGTTTTGGTGCTTCTCCGCAGGAGGTTTGTGCTAAGTTGTTTTGTTGCTCTTCACTTTGTGGTCTTTTCCGTTGGTTCCCATCTCTGTTTGTAGCTGTGTGTATAGCAACAGTTTAGATGTGTTTTTGTAGTAGCATGTGTCTCAGGCAGTGTTTGCTTTCTCAGGAGCTTCTTGTTCGTTCCACCTCATGTTTCACTCCTTTTCCTCCAAATAGGTTTAGGGAGGTTTTTTTAATGAAGTTCATGGGGTGGTTGTACCTTGTATATTTATTAATACAAAGTATTCATCTTTAAAAAAAATAAAGGATGGTAGAAAAAAAAAGTGAAGATTTAATACACGGAGATTAAAGAGTTAAGGATGGATAGATAAGGGGCGATGGTTTGGATTTTTTTTTAATAATTTAGTGGTGATTATAAAGTAATATTTGCTTAGATTTTTTTAATTTTTTTTTTGACATTTTACATATTATACAGACACATTTACTTGAACCTAAGACTTCTAAGGAAAACAACATTATTTTTTACAACTAGGTCACTTGATGAGTTCATTTAATTCATACAAAAATAAAATGTGAAAAATAAAGGTAGTATGGGTTCATTTAATTAGATAGAAATTGAATTTATTAAGTGACTTTAATAGTTAAAAGGAGTGTTATTTCAATTTGAAGTCTTAAATTTGAACAATTGTATTTGTATGGTGTATGTACGTTATCAATGATTAAGAAAGATTATGAACATATATCACCTTATAATCACTCTAAATCATTTAAAATTTTCTAATTAGATAGAAATTATAGATAAGATAGTGAGAAGAATCAAAAATAATTTCAATTTCTTAAGGTTTCTTAGGCCAATTTTTGATTTATTGACCACTCTTTTATTATCCTCTTATTGGGTTTTGACCAAACCCGTGTTCTGGGGGAGTTGTGTTGTACGACGAATTAGGATGTAGTTAAAAAACAATAGATATAAGCATAATCTAAAATATTATAAAAGAACATATCGTTATAAAACCTAAAATATTATAAACTCATAAAATGTTATGTCGTCACTTTCCTCTTCTTCAAGTTGGCTTTTCACAGTAACTGCAACGTCTCTGTCCAAGACAGAATGATGCGAAAACAAACTCCACTCGCCATAGTATTAAATAGGTTCATGGTTGATTGGACCATTTAGCCAATTGCCTCGCTGTATAAGTTGCCATTTGAGACCGTTCGGTTTCCTCCAGAGGTCTGATACGCGGTGTTCTCTTTTACATTATCGGCATTAATTGGTCTTTGACAATTAAATGGTTTTTATTTATTTATTTTATCTAAATTCACATATATTTATTAATGAAATAAATACCTAACAGTAGACCAAAACATAGAGAAAATTTAACACAAGGCACCTTAATTCAAGGATAAAAAATAATAAAAATAAATATAATCTAAAATGTCACAAAAATATCACACTTTAGGTCGAACGTAACTTAAAATATTACTTTCTTAATAACATTTTTAATTGCAACTTAAAATATTAAAATGTCACAAAAATATAACACTTTAGGTCGTACGTAACTTAAAATATTATTTTCTTAATAACATTTTTAATTGTAACTTAAAATGTTTTGAAAAATATAACATTTTTTATTATCAACCGAAAATGTTACGAAGAAAGTAACATTTTAGGTTGCACTTAACCGAAAATTTTATATTTTTTTGTAACAATTTAGGTTGCGTTTATTTCTACCATATTTTAGGCACATCTTAACCCGTCACACAATAAAAATTTCTAATATTTTTTTAAAATAAATTTATCTAAAAAAAGTTTAACATTATTATTATTATTTTGCAAATAAGCTCTTTAATTTTTTGGGTGATTTTGGTTGGTCTATCGACAATTAATAATTTTACTGACGTCAAGGGGATAATGACTACATTATTTTGTAAATTCGCTCCTTGGTACAATAAATATCTTTTTATCAAAATAATTGATTATAAATAATATCTGTTCAAAATTTATTTAATAATTGAAACATATACATGTCATATAGACATCATTACATTAATCTGAAATCACGAAGAAAATTAATATATTTTTATTATTGAGGTGGCTAATGAGTTTGATATGCTAAACATGTTAACATTGATAAATCTCAAATAGATTATGGGAAACAAGTTGAGGTAGTCCTTTTAATTAATGATGGATGGAACTGTTGTAGCTTAGGCGATCGGTCAAAGTTTGGACACCTGTTTGGGTCTTCTTGATTGTGATACGAAATGATGGTAATGCTCACATACAACATCCCTCTAAACCCCCGTTTAAGCAAAAAACAAATTAAAAAGAAGACACTTACAAACCGTGTTTATTAGTTTTCATAATAAAATGTGCATTGCTTTCAGCAGACATGAAGAAGCTGGCTTTAAAAATTATGTTATATATCTGTAAAGTTGTAGGATTTGCTGAAATGATTGCTGCAATTGGGGAATCTCAAAAGCTTCCCCCCTCTGATTCTCATCTTATTATCTCTGCGTCCGTACTTGCTTTCAGTGAATATAGGATAAAACAGTTCAAAATGAATTCAATTTCTGGCTCACGTGTAGAACTCATCTAGCTATTCTGCAATTTAATTGACGCTGCAGTGCATTCATGATACAATGAACTATACTAGGAACTATAAAACAATCAGACGATGACAATTTCAATGGGATAAGAATTTCAATGGGATTACAGAGATTATTCTCTGATGCCACCAAACCTATAAACCCTAAAAAGTATAACCTACTAAAAAGCAACGTCACGGTCTCTGTATTATGAAGTCATGAAAAGGACAATTTATTGTGTAAAAATGGAATCTAAGCAACGGAAATAGTCAAATAATTCCGGACCAAGTTTTTATCCATTACTTGATATATTTCATTCACACATACCAAGATATGGATGATAATTCATAAAGTTCTCAAATTGCAGAAAAACTTTGAAAACACCCATGATGCAATCGCAATTCATGCTGATGATGAGGATCCCAATCCCCGCACAAGAACACTAAAAAAAAACTAGCAGAACCTTAAAGAAACAGCAAAGAGTTATCACAATAAGCATTCAACGGTTGTGTAATGGATCTGAGGAGTGTGGAACTTTCCTCTTGCTCGAAAAGAACACATCAAAGGAATGTCCCAAACGTCGATGCTGTTGATTCTTCTTCTTCCCACGTTCCTGTTCTTTAACGCCAGGCGAATGACTGATGCCAACGAGCGTCGACTCTCCCGTTTGATCTCCAAAGACTAACAGAGAGAGCAACAACATTATTACCATTAGTTTCTGCAACATCCGTACTTGCAGATACGTTTGGAAGTGCATGCTTTTGCACCCGAAGAGAAAATTTTGGCTTTTCTTCTTGGTGGGGAACGAAGAAACAAAGAGATGTTCCACTTACTTAGACCTCAATGAATCAATGAAAAAGTTTACATATAAATGAGTCCAGAAAGGAGAAAAGCTAAGTGGTTTTGCTTTTAAAACGTAAGAAAGAGGAGAAGCAAAGAAAGGTACTATAGAATATATATATTTTGGCTCTTGTCCTCTAACTTTATCTGGGTTATATTCGTCTGTTTCATCTCAGAGTTCAGATGGCTCAAAAAAGCCTTTGAGTGCCTGAAATCTGAACTGGATTGAACTCATTACCGCCATTAGACTAGTCAGGTTACTTTTCCCAAGCTCGTTTCAATATTTCATGTCCAAGCAAAGCAAGAGCCAAAGATTATATATACAAATTATCTGTCATCCGTATGACACATATTTGCTTAAAGTGCAGGTTAATGGTCTCTGACATGTGCAAACTCAAACAACTAACTAGGGCAGCAAATTAGTCGAGTCAGATTTGAAGTTATATGAAATTCAATCAACACTTAATTCAAATATACTCTCTTCAAATTTTTAACGAGTTAAAAGTGAACTACTTAATATTAGACTCAAAAAACTCCTAAGTAATTTTGAAAATTAATATAAGATTTTAATGTATTTAAGTTCATGTTTGAGCTCGGCTTCAAGCTTCACGCGAGCTAAATCTAAGAATATTTTGAGTTCAAGTTTTTTTTTTTTGAGTTTAACTCGAGCTTAAGTTTTTATTTTAAGTTCGAGTTGAACTTAATAATTTTAAGCTCGCGAACGTTTTATCCATTTAAATTTAACTTTAAACTTTTCAAATCGAATTGAACCATACAATAATTAAACAATTACATTCATGCAGCTAACACTTCTTCCCAAATCCCAATACGTACCAGTTTTCAAAGTGTGTGGAAAGCTATACTTGTTTAAGAAGTATTAACATGGCAGATATAGACCTAACTTGCTCCATTAGTTCCTTAACAGGTAGATTGATTTTGATAAGATCACAGAGTTTTGTTTGAAAAACTTGGCCAAAGTTTTCGCGGCAATAGATGGCCACTCTAAATTCACAACATTGATATACTCAACCGACAAGTATATGAAAAATGAACTCTCCCACCGGAGATGGATTTTGGGAGGTGAAGGAAAGTCGTTATTCTTAAAAATTTAAAGTTATTATATATTTTAAATAAATATATATATTTTTTGTTAAAGTTTTACTCAAATTTAAAGTGACATAATTTAATTAGAAAATTAATAAACCTAGTTTGATTAAAAATAAATAATTTTATTAAAGTAATTTTTTACTTTATTTAATTTCCTCTGTAATCAAGTATTTATCCCTATAAATAGATACTGGTAAATGTTAGATATCAATTTTTTTCTTTTCCCAATATCTTATTGTATTGTTATTAGTGAAATTATATTCTTCTACCCGTGAATTTTCTCAAAAAGGATTTTTAACGTAAATCTTATCATTATTTGTTTTTCTTTTCGATTGTGTTTATTTATTTGTCGAAAATCGTTTTAATATTATAACACTACTTAAAAGCTATTTTCTCTCTTGTAATTTTATAAATCCAATCCCACATAAAAATTTAAAAATTTGCCCCTTAATATAAAATTTTATATATGTCCCTATCTTCTATAACCGCATCATCCCAATTATATAATTATAACAGTAGAAAGGATAATACCAAGGAACTAAACTATGAACATCATTTCTTTAGTTTTGGAGATGGAGATTTGAATTTGAATTTGAATTTCATTTAGTACATGTTTCAGTCATATTAATTTTAAATTAATGTCAAATAGTTTAAATTTTTTCAGTTAAAATTTAGATATGTTTTGATGGTTCCGAGTGTTCTGATATATTTAGATTAATATCAATATATAACGGCGTGGCGTGTCAGTTGATACATAATTTTATTATTTTAATCTATTCTTTTTAATTATCAAGTTCAAAAACATATGAAACTGTAAAACAAAAATTAAAAATATGAAATATTTGTTATATAAAATGTTTTTAGATAAATAAATAAATATAACCAATTAAAATATTTTTAGATAATAAAAATATAACCACATTACACATGGTGAAATTTGAAACTGCCACGTGTTAATATTCCAAGCTCTCCACATATGATTGTTTTTTAAAGTGCCGGTGTATCTTACTACAGTGCATATATAATAGTCAACAGATATAGAGTTAATTGAATCATATATCCTCAAAATATGACGCTCATTCTAAATTAGTTCCGAAACTTTTTTACATTCTAATTTCATCCCAAGTTTTACGTATATGCTAATCACATCTCTTGTTAAGAAAATCGTTAGACCAAATTATATTATAATATGTTTGAAGGAAAAAACAAAATTTAGGTTAAATTATGGTTGAAACTAATTGCATATTTGGATAAATTTGGGGATGAAATTGAAATATTCAAAAGTTTGGGGACAAATTTAGAAAGAGAGTAATAGTTTAGGGGTGAAATTAGAATGTTCAAAAGTTTAAGGACTAATGTAGAATGAGAGCCATAGTTTAAGAATGAAATTAGAATATTCAAAAGTTTAAGAATCAATTTAAAATAAAGATTATAGTTTGGGTACATATGAAGCAATTAACTCATAGATATATTAATTTGTTAGGATTAAAGTTTTAAAAAAAGACAATTAAAAGAAGAGTAAAATACAGGATTGATCACTTATTTTTTTTATTTATACACTTTTGTTCACCAAATTCAAAAATTTACATTAGGGTCACTTTTCATTTCATATGATCACTAGCATCAAATCTCAAAGAAACCCTGCAGGTCCACAAATACCTGTAGGATAAAGTTCAGTCCAAGGGGACAAGTTGACATCAATGACTTGTTCGAACTCGGGACGTTGCATATTATGGCCAACATGTAATGTTTCTTCTCCATCAAGCTGAGTCGTAGATTGCGGTAGTAAGATATTTTCAGCAACAGACTGACATTCATCTCTGCAAATACTGAATTGAAGATCAAATTAAGCAAAACTAACCATCTTATGATAATTAAAATCTGAACATGTTTTCGCCATCAGCACCATTGAGGAAGAAGAAGACCATTTGAATCCAAAAAGTTCAAGATCTGAACTTGTGGATCTTTTTTGGGTATCCAATCTGAAGTACTTTCTGTAACGAAACCACTTACATCTGCAGCCTCTGGGGCTCCAAAACTAGTGTATTTTTCCTGTAAAACTTGCTGTACGAATCATTATAAATTTCAGAATAACTCATGCATCGTTTGCTAAAGAATTACTCATACATATATACTCACCTTGTGCAATCGCACTTGTTTCAGTGTTTCCTCTAAGATCTGCTCGTGGAACTCAGCCTGACTCAATGTTGTGATTCTTGTAGGTTCACCTTCGAAGATGCTGCAATAAGTTTCATGTTTAGTTTAAGTATTGATTCCATCAAATAGGTGCCATAATCGAAGAGTATACCGTAGTCTTTTCAGCATATCTGCAACCGGGACTTGCATTCAACAATCTCCTGTTGCAATTCCTAAACATATTTTTAATTGAAAGAAGATGACTGCTTAATATAAAGACAACGAAACTCAAAGCTAAACATTGCCAAACACCTCGAGTTTGGAATCGCTGCTCACTGTGCTGCTTTATAGCACCACAAAGGGCAAGAACGTTAAACATGGAGATACAATGAGAAAACCAGAGGTAGCCAAAGGAATCTGAATTACCAGGCAGCTTCATCTCTTAGCTTCCCAACTGTCTTTACTAGCAACTGAAAATATGTATATATATATATAAACACATCGATCTTAAGCAAATTCCGAAGACTGGGATTTAAATGTTTGTAGGTGGAATGTGTTCTTTACCTCTTGATTACGCAGTCTGAACCAGCCGGTGCAAGGTAAAAAGCCAACGAGGCCATGTCAATGAAGCAGAAACGAACACCATACAAATATAAACAAATTAAAATAAAAAAAACAGCTTTCATTACCTTCCTCGTTCATGCTCTGGAAGATTGACATACCGTTCCAGAATCTCCTCGATGCTTCAAGGATATATGTGATCAACTATGATGAAATAGTAATAAAAGGGAATGGAGGAGATATATATGTGGAGGTAGCAGACCTTTTAATGCCAGAGAAGAGAACAGAGGAGTCAAGCATCCAATGGCAACTTCAAATAAGTGTGAAAAAGACAACATGCATCATTCGAGAATTGAAGAGTATATCTTCTTTCCTTAAAGGTCTGAAAGTCGCATGTGAGTTACACATTCAGTGTCAGCTTCAAATAAAGTAATAAAATATGGAATGCACAAAACGTGCTCTCCAAGAATATAGAAACGTATTGTTTTCCTTAAAGACGTGAAGGACACATGTGAGTCAAGCACTCAATACTAACTCCGAATAATTGTAAAATCGATAACGTGTATCCTCTCAAAAATCGAGGAGTGTATCTTCTTTCCTTAAAGACCTGAAGGTCGCATGTGAGTCAAGTATCAATGGTAGCTTCAAATAAGTGTGGAATAGACAACATGTATCATTCGAGAATTGAAGAGTATATCTTCTTTCCTTAAAGACTTGAAAGTCGTATGTGCATTACCCATTCAGTGTCAGGTTCAAATAAAGTAATAAAATATGGAATGCACAACACGTGCTCTCCAAGAATCGAGAAATGTATTGTTTTCCTTAAAGACGTGAAGGACGCACGTGAGTCAAGCACTCAATACTAGTTCCGAATAATTATAAAATTGATAACGTGTATCCTCTCAAAAATCGAGGAGTGTATATTCTTTCCTTAAAGACCTGAAGGTCGCATGTGAGTCAAGCATCCAATGGCAACTTCAAATAAGTGTGAAATAGACAACATGTATCATTCGAGAATTGAAGAGTATATATTATTTCCTTGAAGGCCTGAAAGTCGTATGTAAGTTACACATTCATTGTCAGCTTCAAATAAAGTAATAAAATATGGAATGCACAACACGTGCTCTCCAAGAATCGAGAAACGTATTGTTTCCTTAAAGATGTGAAGGACGCACGCGAGTCAAGCACTCAATACTAGCTTCGAATAATTGTAAAATCGATAATGTGTATCCTGTCAAAAATCAAGGAGTGTATCTTCTTTCCTTAAAGACCTGAAAGATCGCATGTGAGACAAGCACTAAATGCTAGCTTCAAATAAGTATGGAATAACATGTGTTGTCTCGAAAATCGAGGAGTGTATTTTCTTTTCTTAAAAACCTGAAGGTCGTATGTGAGTTAAGCACTCAATGATAACTTCGAACAAATATGGAATTGAAAACAGCTCCTTCAGAAATTGAAGAGTGTATCTTCTTTCCTTAAAGATCTAAAAGTTGCATGTGAGTCACATATTCAATATTAACTTCAAATAAAGTAATAAAATATGAGATATACAACACGTTACTCCGAGAATTAAGAAATATTGTTGAAAACATTTTTGATATTTCGATATAACAAATTAAGTTAAATGAATTTTAAGATTTTACAAATGATTTTACAAATTATATTCGATTCAATTAATCGAATATAAAATTATTACTCCAAGTTTTTCAAGATCAATTTTAATCCTTACTAAATGTGTAAAATTGTGATTTGTACTTAAACTATTTTTGAAACAATTTTCACAAAGTATTTTGAACCAAAATCAAGCCTTAAATCAATTTTTCAAAGGCATGCACCGATGCATCAGTCCATGCATCGATGCACCTATGATTTAATTGAACATCGAATGCATTTCATGCACCGATGCATTCTCCATGCATCAATGCACCAGGCTATTTTTCAAACATCGAATGCATTTTATGCATCGATGCATTCTTAGTGCACCGATGCACTAAGTGTCCCAACGGTCAAAATATTTGAATTTTACACGGATGCACCGATGCATCCTTGATCATGCATCGATGCATGAGACGCTCCACCCAGAAAAATTAATTGTTTTCACACTTAAACGACTATATTATCTTCATTAATGATCCCCAACGTTCAGAAGTGATTCAAGGTGTATTTAAACAAGCTTAGTAGCCATTGATCAAAAATAAGAAACATCAAGCAACTAAAATCAAGAGAGAATCAAAGAGAAAGCATCAAACCTCAAGTTTGAGCATTTCAAGCCTATTTTCATTCAATATTTATTTTGCTTTCAAGAACACTTTTTGTGCTCAATTGTATTCATCTTTGAGTGTTCTTTTCTTTGTTCTAGAATTGTGCAAACATCTTACCTTGTGAGGTTTTCTTGTAAGTTTGCAAATTTGTAATCTTCTCTTTGAGAAAAGAGTGTTCTCAAGAATTGGGGTATATTCTTGAGAGAGTTGTAAGGTTATCTCTTTGGCCTCAAAAGAAAGAACAAATTAGTGAATTTGTTGGAAAATCCTTAGTGTGGATAGCTAAGGTAGTGGACGTAGACTTTGGTTGAGAAAGTCGAACCACTCTAAATCGCTGTGCAATTTCTTTCAATTTTCTGCAAAAGCTTCCACCAAAATTTTAATTGCCAATTCACCCCCTCTTGGCTGATTCCGTCGATCGATTAACTCAACAATTGGTATCAGAGCCTAACTCATTTGAAGGTTTAATCGCCTCTTGAGTCGATTCGGGAAGAGTTATATCGATAATCAAAGTCATCAATGGCCTCCGCTTCAAACTTCGACTCCGGTCTCGATTCGATGCCCGTCAACAAGCCTCCTTTCTTCAATGGGGCTAACTATGCCTATTGGAAGAATAGAATGATGTATTTCATTCAAGCAAGTGATATGGGAACATGGAATGTCGTAGTAGAATGATACATCAAGCCTCTCACTCATCCAAGATTGTGGAGTGAAGGAGAGACAAAAAATGTTTCAGCTCAACTCCAAAGCCATCCATATCATTTTTTGTGCTCTTGGACCAGAAGAATATGGAAGAGTTTCTTCTTGTACAACTGCCAAAGAAATATGGGACAAACTTCAAGTCACTCATGAAGGTACAGATGAGGTAAAGAAATCTAAAATTAGTATTCTAACGCATAGCTATGAAAATTTCAAGATGAAACCAAATGAAGATATCAAAGCTATGACGGATAGATTTTCAACGATTGTCAATGGTCTCAAATCATATGGAGAGATCATTTTAAATGAAAAGCTTGTGAGGAAGTTAGTCTACTCTCTCCCAAAATCATGGCAATCAAAGAAGACGACAATCATCGAGTCTAAGGACCTAACATCCTTAACTCTTAAAGAGCTAATCGGTTCACTCCTCACCCATGAAATGATGCTTGAAGATGAGGTGGACCTTGATAAGATTGAAGAGACACCAAAGGAAAAGGAGAAGAAGAAAAACATTGGAGTTGCTCTCAAATCCACAAAAGATGAGAGTGATTCGGATGAAGATGACGATGACGAGGAAATGACATTGTTTGCCAAACGGTTCAGAAAAATGATGAGACCTTACCGAGGAAGAAAATTCAAACGAAATGAAGGCCTCAAAAATGAACCAAAAGAGAAAGACCCAATCATTTGCTATGAATGAAAAAAGCCAGGGCATGTCAAATATGATTGCCCACAATTGAAGAGGAAGGGTCAATCAAAGAATAAGCACACGGCTCATGTGGCTACATGGAGTGATGAAGAAGGTTCCGATGAAGAGGAACAAGAAGTAGCAAACTTGTGCTTGATGGCATTCGGGGAAGATTCTAAGGTAACCTCTAACTCATCTGATTTTGATGATTTATCTTATGATGAGCTATTAGAGGAATATAATGGGTTGGCTTCGGATTATGAGAAATTGTTTTTAAAATATAAAAATGATGTTTCAAAATTGAAAAATGAAAATAAACTCATATCCAAAACCAACAACGATCTTGAAAGTAAAATCAAAGATTTGCAAATCAAACTAGAAGAGTTTGAAAAGAAAAATTTAGATTTGCAAAATTTACTTTCAAATGTCAATGATGATCATCAAAAGAAAATTGATGATCTTAAAACTTCTTTTGATAAAGTTGGAATCAAACGTTTTGAAATTGGAGAAAATTCGAAATTCAACTTTGTTAGAAAAAGTTTTAAAAACTACAATCATAGAGATCCCCAAAGAGCCTCTAATGGAAAAATCGTTAGAAGTATATGGGTTCCTAAAGAACTCATTACTACTAAAGATAAGGATATCCTACACAAATGGATACCTAAGGGGACTAGAATTTTGGAAACTAATGAATATGGACCCAAAAGAATTTGGGTACCAAAAATTAGAAATTAATCTATGTTTGTAGGAAAAAGAGCATTGCTACAAGGCACGGGAAACAAATTCAAACTCTTGGTACCTTGATAGTGGATGCTCAAGACACATGACCGGAGACAAAAGCCGGTTCATTAAGCTTAACGCCAAAAATGGAGGAGAAGTGTCACATTGAAGGTATTGGTACTATTGGTAATACCTCTTCCATATAAAAATGTTTTATATGTGAATGGATTAAAGCATAATCTATTAAGTATTAGTCAATTTTGTGATAAGGGATTCAATGTCATGTTTGATATTAATGGTTGTAAAGTCATTGACATTGCATCTAATCAAATTATGCTTGTTGGTCATAGAATAGGAAACATATACATGGTGCATTTAGATTCTATTGATATGACTAATTTGTGCCTAGTTGCTAAGGATGAACATGATAGTTGGTTATGGCATAGGAGACTAGGACATGCTAGTATGAGTGTTTTGCAACGCCTAATTCAAGGTGATTTAGTTCGAGGGTTGCCTAAGCTTAAATTTGATAATGATAAAATCTGTGATGCTTGTGCTAAAGGAAAATAAAAGCGAGTTTCTTTTAAATCCATTAATGACGTATCAACTAGTAGAGTATTACAATTGATCCATGTAGATCTTTTTGGGCCAACTAGGACTACTAGCTTGGGTGGAAAACAATATGCATTTGTCTTGGTAGATGACTATTCTAGATATACTTGGGTTCTATTTTTAAGTACTAAAGATGAAGCATTAGAACAGTTCATCACATTTTCAAAAATAATCCAAAATGAAAAAAGTTACTCTATAACTAGTGTTAGGAGTGATCATGATACTGAATTTGAAAATCTTGGATTTATTGATTTTTGTAATTCTAATGGTATTAGCCACAATTTTTCAACACCTAGAACCCCTCAACAAAATAGAGTTGTTGAGAGGAAAAATCGAACTTTAGAAGAAATGGCTAGAACCATGCTTTGTGAAAATAATTTGCCAAAATATTTTTGGGCGGAAGCCACAAATACCGCTTGTTATGTTATAAATCGAGTAATGATTAGGCCAATTTTAAAGAAAACTCCATATGAAATTTTCAAAAATAAAAAGCCTAACATTAGTTATTTTCATCCTTTTGGATGTAAATGTTTTGTTTTAAACAACGGTAAAGAAAACCTTGGCAAATTTGATGCTAAAAGCGATGAAGGAATTTTTCTAGGTTATTCCTTAAATTCTAAAGCTTATCGAGTATTTAATAAAAGAACTTTAGTTGTAGAAGAGTCTATACATGTTGTTTTCGATGATAATCCCCTTCCGAGGAAGGATTCTTGTGTGAATGATGATGTAGGTGTTATAAATACAAATGACGTTAGACATGAAGTTGGAGAATCATCATCAAAGGAAGAAACAAAAAATGAGGAAACTCATGATCCTCTTGAGAATCCAACCATTGAAGAAAGGGAAGTATCTTATCCAAGAGAGTACAACTATGTCAAGGGTGGTGAGATTATAGGTGATCCATCCAAAGGGGTAACAACTCGATCTTATTTTAGAAATATTTGTAATCATGTTGCATTCATTTCATGCATAGAGCCTAAGAATATTAAAGAAGCATTAAATGATGAACATTGGATTATGGCTATGCAAGAAGAATTAAATCAATTTGAGAGAAGTAAAGTATGGACATTAGTTGAAAGGCCTAGTAATAAATCTACTGTAGGTACTAGATGTGTGTTTAGGAATAAGCTTGATGAGAGTGATAATATAGTGAGAAACAAGGCTAGACTTGTTGCTCAAGGGTATACTCAAGAAGAGGGCATAGACTATGATGAAACATATGCTCCCGTAGCTAAGATTGAAGCAATTAGAATGTTATTAGCATTTGCATGTTTTCATGAATTTAAATTATATCAAATGGATGTTAAAAGTGCATTTTTAAATGGTTTTATAAAAGAAGAAGTGTATGTGGAACAACCTCCAGGTTTTGAAGATTCAAAATTTTTGGATCATATTTTTAAATTGACAAAAGCTCTTTATAGTTTAAAACAAGCTCCTAGAGCTTGGTATGAAAGATTGTCAAATTTTTTAATTGAAAAAGGTTTTTCAAAAGGGAAGGTTGACACTACATTGTTTTTAAAGCATAAAGGTAAATATTTATTAATAGTTCAAATTTATGTTGATGATATAATATTTGGTTCTACTAATGATGCTCTTTGCCAAGAATTTTCTAAGCTAATGCAAAGTGAGTTCGAGATGAGCATGATGGGGGAGCTCTCATATTTCTTGGGACTCCAAATCAAGCAAAGAAAAGATGGCATCTTCATCAATCAAGCTAAGTACATCAAAGATATGCTCAAGAAGTTTAGAATGGAAAATGGCAAACCTCATGATACTCCAATGAGCTCTTCAACAAAGCTTGACTTAGATGAAGGAGGTAAATGTGTAGATGTTAAATTATATAGATCCATGATTGGCTCATTGCTTTATCTAACTGCAAGTAGACCGAATATTATGTTTAGTGTTTGCTTGTGTGCTAGGTTTCAATCATGTCCTAAAGAATCACATTTACTAGCCGTTAAGAGAATCTTTAGATACCTTAAGGACACTCCTAGTATAGGACTTTGGTATCCTAGAGACTCTAGCTTTAGCTTGCATGCCTTTTCTGATGCGGATTATGGAGGATGCAAATTAGATAGAAAAAGCACCTCCGGTAGTTGTCAATTCCTTGGAAATATGCTGATTTCTTGGTTTTCAAAGAAACAAAATTGTGTTGCATTATCTACCACTGAAGCGGAATACATTTCAACCGGTAGTTGTTGTGCACAAGTTTTATGGATGAAACAACAACTTTTTGATTATGGAATTGAAGTAGGTACCATTCCTATCAAGTGTGATAATACTAGTGCTATTTGTCTCACTAAAAATCCCATCCAACACTCTAGAACTAAGCACATTGAAATAAGACATCACTTCATTAGAGACCATGTCACTAAGGAAGATGTAGTTCTAGAATTTGTTGATACTTTGCACCAATTAGCGGATATTTTTACAAAACCCTTAGATAAGGAAAGATTTTGGACACTTAGGAGAGAATTAGGTTTAACTGACCTATCTTCACTTAGTGTTTAAAATAATTTTAGCACTTTTAATAAATATTGAAAAATGCTTATAATAATAATCTTTGATTGCATTCTTGCTATTAGTTAGGGGGAGTTTATGATTCTTAGTGAAAATTAATTTTATGTTCAAAAAAAAAATGTTTAAAGATTAATTTAATTGATTGAACATAATTAATTTTTGATATATGAGTTGCCAATACCACTAGAGCCTATTAATTTAGCATTTTTAAGCGTTTTTTAAAACGGATTTTTGACATTTTTGTGTTTAATGCACCGATGCACTTAACAATGCATCGATGCATCCCTTTGAATGTGCATCGATGCATCCGCATGATGCACCGATGCATTCCTTGAATATGCATCGATGCATAAGACCATGCACCGATGCATCCGTCGGGTTTTAGGTTAAATTGCTTCATCTTCTTCGTTTTTCTATAACCCAAAACTCTCCAAACCAGCCATTCGACCCCTCTCTCCCTCAAATCTCTATTTTTGCTCAAAATCTTCGGGAAATCATCGGATTCTTCAAGATTTTCATCCTACAAACCTGCTACAATCATTAAATCGCGCAAAACAACTCCTCATTCCCCTCAATCCGAATTTTTCAAGGTATTTTTTACAAAAACTCTATTTTATTAATTTTTGAACTTAGGACTAGTTTAGATTAGTTCTAGTTTGAAATAATTATCGGGCATTGGTTATATGATGATTCTAAACTAGTTTCTACAACGAATTTCATCAAAAACATATAATTTTTCAAAAGTATTTTTAAATTTCGAATTTAAATTTTTTTTTTCTCGAAAATTAAGTGATAGTTTTGATTTAATTGTGTTGTTTTCATGAAAACTATACATATTATGATATTATTTTAAAATAGTTTTTCAAAACTTTGCCCATTAGGATTATGTTAGAGAACCTTGAATTATTGAGGACTCATTTGAGTTTTGGGATTGATTTTTGTGCATACATTTTTTTTTAAATTGCAGGTGATATTTCTTTTCCGATTTCCCTAACCATGTCTAATCCCAAACGTCCTAGGTCATCCTCGAGTCGGTCTCACCAAAACCGTCCTCCCGCTCCTAGACCCCAAAATCCATCCAATATTCCTTCATCCCTCATTAGTACTTGTTTTAACATGCCTGAAAACCGTAGGGATGAATTGTACTCTAGGTACATGAACTCCTTCCAATCCTATCGTATTAGGGAAGAGCGTATTCCTTCTCTACAAGCTATGATAAAACTTGAATTTGAATACCTCTCAATTTTTCGCCGATGGAAGTTTGATAAACTCTTTTCTCTTCAACCCATCGTCTTTCACCAACTTGTTCGCATTTTTTATTCCAATACGGTTTGTATTCAGAACACAACTCAGTGCGGTACTATAGCGATTAGATCCTATCTTTTAGGACAATATATCACTATTACTTCTGAATTTATCGCTTCTCATTTTGGTTTAGATGACGAGGGTTTATTTAATGAGAAGGAAGATGTGGAATATCCATATCTCCCTAATGCTAGTGTCAGTACCTTTAGGTCTTATCACGATCGATTTCTTCACTTAATGATCTCTTGGTGGTTTAGACCATCCGCAGGTCGGTACTCCACACTACGTACTAGAGACTTATGGTGGATGCACTGTATAAAGAACAAAAAGAAAATCAATTTTCCACATATTGTCTTTAGCGCGCTTGTCGATATCATAAACATCATTCCCTCAAAGCATGTAGAAACCCTACCTTATGGTTGTCTACTAAGCAATTTGTTTATCAAACTCGGCCTAGATGTCTCCCTCGACAATCCTATCCCGCTCCAAAACCCAATCAATATCACATCCTTAAAGAAATCGGATTGGAAATTGGATGAGAACACCGGATTATGGTCTTTTCGACCCGGTAAGCAAACCTCGGGAGCTAGTTCTTCACGAGCTGCTCCTAGCTCTTCTCGTGTTCCTCCTCCGGCTGCGGATGACGATCCCGAGCTTCAAGGGATATTTCAAGATATTGACGATCCAACTAATGCACCGGAACCCGCTCGGCAAGAAGATCAAACACCACCTTATTTCCAATCCTTTTTAGAGGCGTTTGATCTACGATTTGCTTCCATGGAGTCTCAGATTACTGAGTTTCAGAGGGAGATGCGTGATCGTATGGATGCTCTTACTCTTGAAGTTTGAGCTCATTATCCTCCTCCTCCCGATCCTCCGATGGAGTAGATTTGTATTTCTTGTCATGCTTTCTTAAATTTAAAACTTGGGATTGATTTTGATATTTCTGGTTTGCTTGTTTTTGGATACTTTAACTTTGTTGGTTGATGAATGTTTGGACTTATTTTATGAATGCTTGAACTTAATATATATATATATATATATTTGGTTTGGTTAAATTTTCTTATTTTTTGCATCATTAGACATATATGACCAATTATCCATTGCATGTTATATGAATATTGATTTATGAAACTAATGGCTAATCTCTCTTTTGATTGTGATCTTAGCAGCTTAAACTTTATTCGATTGGCTACATGATTTCAAAACCTTGTTTAAAATCTTTTACGAGTCTTTTTGATTTAACAAAAAGGGGGAGAAAAGTGTGTTGAAACGTTTTTAAAGGGGATAAGTGTTATAGTAAGGGGGAGTAATTTCAAAACTTGATTTTAAATCTTAAAATTACTAAAATGTTTTGTTATATCAAAAAGGGGGAGATTGTTGAAAACATTTTTGATATTTCGATATAACAAATTAAGTTAAATGAATTTTAAGATTTTACAAATGATTTTACAAATTATATTCGATTCAATTAATCGAATATCAAATTATTACTCCAAGTTTTTCAAGATCAATTTTAATCCTTACTAAATGTGTAAAATTGTGATTTGTACTTAAACTATTTTTGAAACAATTTTCACAAAGTATTTTGAACCAAAATCAAGCCTTAAATCAATTTTTCAAAGGCATGCACCGATGCATCAGTCCATGCATCGATGCACCTATGATTTAATTGAACATCGAATGCATTTCATGCACCGATGCATTCTCCATGCATCGATGCACCAGGCTATTTTTCAAACATCGAATGCATTTTATGCATCGATGCATCCTTAGTGCACCGATGCACTAAGTGTCCCAACGGTCAAAATATTTGAATTTTACACGGATGCACCGATGCATCCTTGATCATGCATCGATGCATGAGACCCTCCACCCAGAAAAATTAATTGTTTTCACACTTAAACGACTATATTATCTTCATTAATGATCCCCAACGTTCAGAAGTGATTCAAGGTGTATTTAAACAAGCTTAGTAGCCATTGATCAAAAATAAGAAACATCAAGCAACTAGAATCAAGAGAGAATCAAAGAGAAAGCATCAAACCTCAAGTTTGAGCATTTCAAGCCTATTTTCATTCAATATTTATTTTGCTTTCAAGAACACTTTTTGTGCTCAATTGTATTCATCTTTGAGTGTTCTTTTCTTTGTTCTAGAATTGTGCAAACATCTTACCTTGTGAGGTTTTCTTGTAAGTTTGCAAATTTGTAATCTTCTCTTTGAGAAAAGAGTGTTCTCAAGAATTGTGGTATATTCTTGAGAGAGTTGTAAGGTTATCTCTTTGGCCTCAAAAGAAAGAACAAATTAGTGAATTTGTTGGAAAATCCTTAGTGTGGATAGCTAAGGTAGTGGACGTAGACTTTGGTTGAGAAAGTCGAACCACTCTAAATCGCTGTGCAATTTCTTTCAATTTTCTGCAAAAGCTTCCACCAAAATTTTAATTGCCAATTCACCCCCTCTTGGCTGATTCCGTCGATCGATTAACTCAACAAATATTTTTTCCTTAAAAACGTGAAAGTTGTGTTGTAAGTCCGACATTTAACGTCAACAATTTGATTACACATAGAATCATGAATGAAGCCTTGCGAAACAAGCAGTGTATTGATTAAGGAGTGATTATTTTCTTTAGAGATTTTAAATTTGAATAGTTATATTTATAAAGTGTACATTATAAATATTTTTTAATCTTCAATGATGTTTAACAATTATTAAAATGACCTCCATGAGCTTTCAGGAATACATTAGCTTGATTAGTGATTAAATTGGTTAACTAGTACTAATAAGTTGAATTTAAATGATTTTAAGTTAATCCTTTAACTTTTGAATAATTATACTTTAATTTCAATACTTTTGAAAAATTTCAATTTGGTTCGAAATCAAGATATTATCTTGAAAATGATTGATGATTGATGATAACCCATTTGTATGCAATATAGATGATTGTATGTCAAAGCATTGCCAATATATGATTGTGTGAATCTGATTTTTTATCTTCAATTCGGTTTTCTTCTAGATCAAGTTGAGGGTGTTACATATCGTCTTTCTTTAGGGACCTGAAGGTTGCACTAAGTCAAGCACTCAATACTGGCTTCGAATAAGTGTGGAATAGATAACACTTATCTCTGTGAAAATCAAGGAGTGTATCTTCTTTCCTTAAAGACATGTAGATCTCATATGAGTCAGGCACTTAAAGCTAACTTCAAATAAGTATGAAACATACAACATGTATCGTCTCAAAAATAAAAAATTATATATTCTTTCCTTAAAAATATGAGGGTCACATGCGAATTTAGGATTATATCTTTTTTTTCTTGAAAGTCGCATGTGAGCCGCACATTCAATGCCAACTTCAAATAAAGTAATAAAGTATAGAATGCACGACACGTGCTCTCCGTGAATCGAGAAATGTCTTTTTTTTCTTAAAGATGTGAAGGTTACCCGTGAGTCAAGCACTCAATACTAACTTCGAATAAGTGTGAAATAGACAATATGTATTACCTAAAAAATCAAAGAATCTTTTCTTAAAGACCTAAAGGTCGTATATGAGATAAGCATTTAATGTTAATTTTAAATAAATATGGAATAGACAACACGTGTCGCTATGAAAATCGAGAAGTGTATATTATTTCCTTAAAAACGTGAAGGTCATGTGCGAATCAAGCACTCAATACTAGATTAAAATAAGCATGAAATAGACAACTTGTATCCTCCGAGAATAGATGAGTGTATCTTTTTTCTTGAAAGACCTGAAAGTCGCAGGTGAGTCACACATTCAATGCCAACTTCAAATAAAGTAATAAAGTATGGAATGCATAACACGTGCTCTCCATGAATCGAAAAATGTCTTTTTCCCCTTAAAGACGTGAAGGTTTCACGTAAGTCAAACACTCAATAGTAACTTCAAATAAGTGTGGAACATACAATATGTATTCCCTCAAAAATCGAGGAACATATCTTCTTTTCTTAATGATTTGAAGGTCCCATATGAGACAAGCACTTAATGTTATTTCAAATAAATATGGAATAGACAAAACATGTCACTCCGAAAATCGAGAAGTGTATCTACTTTCCTTAAAAACCTAAAGGTCGTGTGCGAATCAAGCACTCAATGATAACTTTTGAACAAATATGAAATAAGCAAGACGTATCCCCAATAATTGAAGAGTGTATCTTCTTTCCTTAAAGATCTGAAAGTCGCATGTGAGTCAAACATTCAATGCCAACTTCAAATAATGTAATAAAAAATGGAATGCACAACACGTGCTCTCCAACAACTTGTGAGTCAAGAACTCAACACTAGCTTTAAATAAGTGTGGAATAGATTACACAAATTCCCTCAAAAATCAAGGAGCATATCTTCTTCTTTTCTTAAAGATTTGAAGGTTGCATGTGAGATAATCACTTAATGTTAACTTCAAATAAGTATGGAGTAGACAGTACGTGTCACCCTGAAAATGATAAGTGTATCTTATTTCCTTAAAAACTTGAAGATCGAATGTGAGTCAAGCACCAATGATAATTTCGAACAAATATGAAAAAGGTCAGGGGCGGACCTCCATGGAATCCGGGGTATCCCAGGCAACCCTTCTTCTAGGGGTGGACCTCCATAGTGCCCGAGGTATCCCAAGCAACCCCTCCACAAATGTCACCCCTAATTCAAATACCACGCCTGGGGCTCTTGCAACCCCAAAGCTCCTGGGTCCGCCTCTGAAAAAGGTAACACGTATCTCTTAGAATTGAAGTGTGGATCTTATTTCCTTAAATATCTGAAATCTTCATGTAAGTCAAACATTTAATATCAACTTCAAATAAAGCATGAGATGTATAACACGTGTCCTCCAAAAATCGAGAAATGTCTTTTTTGTCTCTTAAAGAAGTGAAAGTTACATGTGAGTCAACATTCAACGTCCATGTCAAATAAAATAATAAAGTAAAAAATAAACAAGTGCTGAGGAAATTTAAAGAGTGACAGCTTAATTTAAGGTTAAAAATTGATAATTTTAGGTTACAATTAAAAATGTAATAAAAATTATTATATTTTAAGTTGAGTGTAACATAAATATTATATTTTCGTTAGGTTTAATAAAAAATATTAGTAAAAATATAATATTTTATGTTGCGCTCAACCTAAAATATTATAATTTTTATCATATTTTTTGTTGCATCCTAAAATCATCATTTTTTAATCTTAAATTAAGATGTCGCACAACAAAACTATCCACAAAAATATCTTTCGAGACTCTAGAAGTATATCCTCTTTCTTTAAAGATCTAAAAATTGCATGTAATTCAGATATTTGATATCAATAAATAAAATATAAAGTAAATAACATATATTCTCCAAGAGCTGCGCGCGCGCTCATATATATATATATTTTTTCTTAGAGACTTTAAATAAAGAATGATGAATCAAGCACCGCTAAGCTAGCAACATACTAGTATATAATTCATGCCATTATAATAGATAATAGAAAATAATAAAATTTAAGTTTTGCCATTATAACAGATAATTGAAATTAATAATTTCAAGTTTTTATTCTCATAATTTTTGAAAAAATAAATATGTATTAATAGAGTTTATATATACTTACATAATGTAAAACTTTTTAGTTTTATATAGATTTAAGATTATTAGATAAGTGAAAATAAAATGTTGAGATTAAATTGTCTTTTTTAGTGAATATTTTTTTTTATTTTCTACTGTTAATTTCAACAATTTATTTACACACATTAGCAATGTTAAATCCGTATAAAACTAAAAATTGTGTAAAATTAAAAAGATTTATACTATGTAAGGAGATCATACCTCATATATATTTATCAAAACTATTTTTTTAATATGAATCAAATGACTTTAACAATTAAATTGATAATCCTTACCTCTAGATGTTTTGAATTTGAGTACGTCGTCTTTAGAGGTTTTTTACCATTTATTGTTAAGTAAGTGAAAATATTTCATATCAATATTACTTTGTAATCCCCAATTTTTGAGTGATTCTGCTATCTTCATGCCTTCCTCGTTTATACTGGTTTCACCCCGGAATTCCTTCGGCTGCTGGCGACGCCAATGGTAAATGGGTGCGTGAAACCGCCGACATTGAAAAAAGAGCAGCTTTTAGCTTTGTCACGTTCAACAATACTCGTCACTAATTCTCCCGCCAATCACAAACGTAACCGTTACTTCTTCGCATCCATAAAAGCCACTATCTTCTCCTACCTTTCCATCCATCTTCACTGCATTTCTCTCTGTTTTCCAAATCCCATCCAGCATGTTCAGGCATGACATGATACCCTTCACCCACCCTGATCAACTCCCTCGGTGGCGGGGCACTTGGTCACGATTCCTACCTCCTCTGTCCTTTTGGTTATGTGGCATGTCATCCTTTCACTCTGTTTTTTCCTTGTGAATAATTTTATGTTCCATTGACCCTTCAGTTGTTTTGTTTTTTTCTGGTTTTGCAGCGACGGTGATCCTCCGATTAGAGTGCTATGGGGATCACCATCTGATGCTTGGACCGAACTCTTCTCGATTGATGCAGGCCAGTGCTGTTTTTGCAGAACAGGTTAAAGTAAGAGATGAAAATGGTACAAGGACTCTTGTTTATGGGTTTTCAGAGGAGCCGGAACAAGGAAGCAAATTGGAGCTCTTCAAGCTATTTGATTGTTGGATCATATGACCGGAAGGTATGTATGTAACATTAGATGTCTGGTTTGAGTTTTCGTGAGGTTGAAGCCTGTGTAGATAAGATTTGAAATTGGATTTCAGGGATACTCTTTGTGGTTAAACAAGGGTTCTAAGATCTGCATGAGATGGGCCACTCAAACCAGTAGATCAGACAAAATCGAAATCCTTTTGATTAAAGGTAAAGTTGTCTTAATCTTAACTTTATTATACCTTCGAAAACCTATCAAATCCTCGTCAATAAAAAACTTTTAGAGATACCACACTAACTCTAAAATCACAGATCGATTTTCAAAGTCATACTCTTCGATTTTTAACGTTGACAGAGCTAAGTACATAAGGATCAAGTGCATCCTCATTATTTAGGAAAAAAATAAAATTTAGTATAATATGTTAAATAAAAATAGAAGAAATTTTTTTTGCACCCCCATTATTTTTAAGAAAATAAAATTAAAATTTTAGACCTTATTTATAAATTTCTGGATCCGCTACTGCACCAACGGCGAAAGATTAACACATAAAAACCAATCAGAAAATCTGAAAGAAGATCTCTCTCTCAAACTCTTTGATCTTCAATTTAGAAGAATTTTTTCTCTCACGTTATTTTTTTCCTCCTATCTCTCACAAAAATTCACGAGTTAAACAGTCGTTTTTACACCTAGGGGTGGAGAAATTATTAAATGTAGTTTAATATATTAAGGGTAAAAGAAAAAATAAAAATTGTTGCTACCCATTTTGTTAAAAAAATGAGTATTAAAATTTTTGAACCTTTATTTTTTAATTGGACCCATTGATGGTTATACTAACTTCGACTCTACCTAAATCAAAAGAGAAACTGTGAACGAACTAGGCATCTTATTCGTTCCCACCAACAATCTTCTATCCGGTTTAGTCCCTCTGGAATGTGGATTGGAAGAACTTACAGAATTAGTTCGTGTTTTTGTAGAAAGAATAGGAGAAGACTCATTGCTGCCCGAACTGACGTTTCCCTTCTATGCCCTTTTCTTGAATGAACAAATGACTGGTAAAATCCATCCCTTTACCTTTTTTTTTCTTTCAGGGAAACTATCTGTTGTTTATTCAATAGTTTTTATTTCAGGTAAAGAAGCTGAGTACACCATTGATGAAGATGGCCATTACTATGTAGGTGTGACTAACTCGAACCCCAGAAGCATAACGATGACATTTAACTTAACTGTTACAGCCATGGTTTATGATGTATCAAAAGCCACAAGTGTGTGTTCAGCACTAAATGGATCATGCTATCTCGATCTTCAGTTTCCCAACACACATTATGTTGTAGTTTCAACAGCTGATAATGTAAAGTCTAAACACTTTTAATAATTCAGTTTAACTTTATCGGTTAGATATCGACTCAGATTCTAACTTTTTTCAGAGTGATATTGATGGACGTTACGTCGAGCTGTCTTTCGATAACCGAGATATCTCGTACATTGCTCTTTTAGGTACCGTATACATATTAAAGACCTGCGGATTAAGTTTTAAACTGCTATGATGGGCTAATAGTTCTGTCATCTGTAGGAATTTTCATCATTATCATGTTGCTGTTGGTGAAATCCCAAGAGTCGTGCGATACCGAGTTCGACTGAGGAACGCCGACCGTCCCTATTTTGCCGAAGAAGCCAGCTTAGCATACCAACGAATCGAGTGCAGAGGAAGACAATGATGATGGAACTGGATCATCGAGAAACTCTTCGGTGGACTTAAACGATGCGAAATTATGCATTATATGCTATGATGATGAACGCAACTGCTTCTTCATTCCATGTGGACACTCTGCCACATGCTTTGAGTGTGCTAAAAGGTACAAACTTAAAGAAAAAGAAAACCTTCTTCTCCACTACATACTCTTGTAAAACCTTTTCACTGACAGATAAAATCTGCAGGGTCATGGAGGAAGATAACAAGATGTGTCCAATATGTCGTAAACTGATTCGCAAAGCAAAAAAGACTGTTTACTCCATAGGAGCGAACGGAGCGGGTCGGAGATGGAGGCCTTTGCAGAAATGTAATATCGGAAAAAATGGTTGAACCAGTTTGAATAAACATGTTTGCTTTAGAAAGACTTGTTCACTTGGTGGACATAAGCTAAACTATGTGTTGCTTTGCAGTGTTTGTGGGTTTATAAAACTCCTTATATAATCTGATGATGTTGGCCTTTATGGAGTTTTACTATGCATAAATATCATAAGTTTTATCTTCATATATATTTGGTCTCATGATTTTTTTATCCTCAAATTAAAAAAAAACATATTTTACCCTCAATTTTTTAAAAGATCATTTAAATGTATATTTTTTTTAATTTATAATATCATGTTAAAATAATTATCCACTTCTTAAAAGTATTTTCCAAAAGTAATTTTCTACATCACTTTTTGAAAACAATGTCAAACTAAAAAATAACAAATTTATTAAGTTGACGTTAATTTTTTGGTTTTTACAATTTTTAATAGTTCTTATAAATTTACAAATTTTAATATATTTATTTATATTTTTATATTTTCAATATTTTGTAATTTATAAATGTATTTATTATTTTAAATATTTAAAAATCACAAAAAAGATAAAATAATTGATATCAATATTAATAAAACAAACATAATTATTACGAGAATAAATTAGAAGTACAAATCCTTTCCAACACTAACCGCTATTAGATTATGCAAGACGCACACTTAACAGCTTCGCTTTCTTACTTGATTTACGACTCTCTAAATTCACTCATTTAACGGTCTTAAATATGTGTAAAATTAAAAAAGTTTTACATTGTATAACAAGATCTTATCCCATACATATATGACGCTACTTTATTAAGGATAAAATATACAAATGATCATCCAACTATATGGTGCTACTTTAATAAGTCTTCCGACTATTGAAAACTATAAAATAATATCTCGACTATAAGATATTGTTTTATTGAGCCCATTAACTATTAAAAGTTACAATATAGTAATCAGACTATTCATATGTTCCAAGCTCGTCCTTTTCTGGTAAAAAATTGGTAGTCGTCTGAGCCGGACGTTAACATGCTCACTGAAATATGATAAAATCTTATCCCATAACTGTTTGAGTTGTGTTTTATAGATCAAGTCTCTATTTACATTGTATCGTCAAGCTAGTGTTTGAAACATTATGTCGTCACGTGAGTGTTTGAAAGAAACAACGATCACAATAGACATCATTCAAATATAATTTTATCATTATCTCAGTCAGCAAGTTAACGTCCAGCACAGACGATCGCTAATTTTTTTTAACGGAAAATAACGAGTTCGGAAAATATGAATAATCGAGTGACCATTTTGTAATTTTAATAACCGAGAGACTCAACAAAACAACGCTCTATAATCAAATGATCATTTTATAATTTTTAATAGTAAAAAGAATCAACAAATCAACACCGAACTATTTATACACTTTACCCTTTTATTAAAATTAACCAACATGATAAAACTTTGAACTTTTACTAAAATTTTCAGAAAATGTCACTACATACACATTTTTAATGTGATTTTTATATCAAATCGTTATAAGTTGTCTATATCAATTTAAATTCTCTTACACTTTCTTACCCATTTTAATGTTCAAATAAAAAATTATCAAACTCGACTCGAACTTAAAATTAAAAATTAAAGTTTGCTTCGAATCGAAAGTTCCTGAGCTTAAATTTTGTAAGTTCGAATCGAAATAAAAAAAATTGGAGCTTAGCTCGAGCTCGAAAATACTTGAACTCGAAATATTCTCAGACTTAGCTCAATTGAAACTTAAATTCGAGCTCAAACTTAAATCTTAAGTGCATGAAAGTTTTACATTATATATATATATATATATATATATATATATTAAAAAGAATAACATATAAATGTTAATATTAATAATAATTTAGTTTAAAAAATCTAAAATTTTAATATTTTATTTTTTTCGATGTGCTCGTGAGCTTTTCGGGTCGGCTATTAAGTAGCTCACTTCGACTCGTTAAGAATTCAAGTCGAGTTCGAGCTCAAGTCTATTCGATTCGAGAGTCAACCGAGCTTTAACCGAATCGATCTTGAATAACTCGCGAACTATTTCGTCTCATCTCTAGTTACAAGAGATTGAGGTGAGAAATTACAAAGTTTAAAAGCTTACTTGCGCTTGTTTTGTAACCCTGTTCCAGGGAACGTCAGGAGAGTGAGTGGCTTACCAACCTATCTTTCCAGGTTCTCATCTTTTGTTAAATTTCTACCTTCTAGTCTCGGTCCCCTTCAACTCACTTAACCCACTACCAACTATTAAGATAGACAAGTAAGGAATCCTTTTGTAGGTCTTTCACTCTTCACCTGTATTGTGTCAAGTCTTTTCTCACAACAATGGCCGAACCCACAGTTTTCACCCTCCCAAAAGTCGCTCAACATAAATCCACGAACGATCATCAGCTTGTTATCCGCGGCAGAGTAACCCTACTTTCTTTTTCACACAAACTGACCGATCATATCCTAAACGATCCACGGGGAGAAGAGGTGTTGTTGGAATCAGCAGGGAAGGATGCAACGAATAAATTCGACGATACTGGAAATAGCAAGACGATTAAGTATTCAGCACTATTATTGTTCCTTTTTATCTTCACTTATAGTCCTTTTTGGTTATTGCAGTTGATGATTATAGGGATGAGTTACCAATTTATCATAATCGATTACTATAGTCAATTGGTAAAATATTATAGCAACAGAAGGCGCCGATAAACGAAATCTATCAAGATCTGAATTAGGAAAAAAGGAAGGAGAAATTAAAAGCGAGAGAGGCGGAGACCGATTTATTTAAAACTGCAGGAAAGAAAGGACGGTCAAGTTCATAGGCATAGGAATAGCAGAATTTATTGATCGAAGCTGGAACTTCATAGAAATGTCAAGCATTTGTCATGGTTCACTACAAGGACGTAATTATAAGTTAATAAAAAAATTAGGAGCCATTCCTCAAATTATACCCTTTGTTTGCCGGAGGCAACTCTGGAGGGGAACTTCATAAACACAAACATGAAAGACAGGAATCTTCGAATCTAGTCAGATTTCATATGACAATTCCTTATACAGGTAGCTCACTGTACAGTTATTCCCAGCATTGTTCTTGATTTTTCTTTTAAATCCAAGCACTTTTTAATACAATTATGTCCAGCTGAAAGCTATTGGACTACCAACAATGTGTTTTCCATCGGACCATTCGAGACGTGCGAAGCTGGTCGAACCAGATGGCATAGAACTAGCTCCGAATGTCACGGTATAGCTCTTCTTCTCGTATTGTGCACTGAAACTTAGTGTTGCTGGTTGGACCGAGATTTTCACTGCTTGTGTCTGTGAATACAAAGAAACCTTGTATGTTGCAGGAGCACCGACATTCGTAAGGATCCTTGTATACTTTACGGTGCTTGAGACGCCGGTGCCTCCCTTTGTTCCCGAGGCAGTTTCAAGGGGAACGGAGAAGGATGGATAGTTGAAATCTCCCACGGTGTACTTTTTGCTTGTGTCACAAGTAAAGTCTATGTGAGTAGTGCCCTTAATTTGTTCTCGTGTGTAGTTCACGGCACAAAGAAAACCGAGATAGTCATCGGTGGTGGCATCATAGACGAGGCCAGGGTCGAGGGCTGCAACTGGATCGACATGGCCGGCACCGTAATCAAACGGTGTTGCTGGCTCTCCTGTGGCAACATCTTTAATCTTTTCACCATTTTTGTAAGATGTGTAAGCAGTGGTCATGAGGGCGGATTTAATGGCTGCTGGACTCCATTCGGGATGAGCAGCTTTGACAATTGCAGCTAAACCACTAACATGGGGGCATGACATCGATGTTCCCGAAATGATATTGAAGTTTACATGCCTTTTGTCGATCTCTAACCCGGTTGGACCAACCTCACCAGTCCACCCTGCAAGGATATCGACTCCGGGTCCGGTTTAAGTATAGCTGGAGTGATCAGATTCGGACCTCTCGAACTGAATGCTGCAACCAAGGGGGATGGTTGAACACCTAACTCTGTGGTTGCAGCACCAATTGTGGCTGTTGGATTATGATCAGAAGATATATATTTCTTGATAGAATCTCCGGATTTCTCACCAACAGCTGCTGAAGGTAAGAGATGCGCATCCGCGATTAGCTCTTCGCCGAAAGGATTAATGTTCGCCAAAACCATTCCTACACCACCAGCAGCCTTAACCACCACTCCTTTTTCCGCCCTCGCATTTCCCCCTCGATCGCATACCACAATTTTCCCCGAAACCTTTTCCGGAATCAAAATTCCATCCAGGCAAAAACCTCCAACGCTTGAATTGCTCACATTAGCGCCATAAACTAGTGGCACAGTGGAATTAGATACTAGTTTTCCATTATAAAGTGTCACGCCGGTGTATTTCTCGCCATTTCCAAGAGTAATAAGGGTAGGAAACTCCCGGTCTAATGTTCCGGCACCTATGGTCGCAATCCATGGTGCAACATTCGACAAGCTGCCTGGTACAGGTCCACCATTTCCTGCTGAACAAGATACAAAAACCCCTTGTGCAACTGCTGAGAATGCTCCAATAGCGACACTGTCAAGATAGTACTCCGATGGTCCACCACCGATCGACATTGACAGAATATTGACTCCATCGGCAACAGCTCTGTCCATGGCTGCTGTAATATCAGAGCTAAAACAGCCACCAAGCCAGCATGCCTTATAGATAGCCAGTCGGGCATGTGATGCCATCCCACGTGCAGTCCCGTTAGCATATCCTAGCAAGCTAGCATCAGGCACAACCGAGCCGGCAGCAGTAGTAGCCGTGTGAGTTCCATGTCCTTCATCATCTCTCGGAGACTTCGATTCCATTGTTTCATCAATAGCTCCAAAGGAAGCTTCATACCCTTGTGAAAAAAACCTGGCACCGATTAGTTTCCTATTGCAGATGAACTGAAGTTTTTTCCCACCTGACACCCGCCTTTCCACCATGACGGCACTGGTCCAAGCGCGGAATCATCGAAGCTTTTCAGCTCGGGCCAAACACCTGTATCCAATACCCCAACGATCACATCACTCATTGAAGCAGATGTGGGGATCCGAGCGCTGTACTGTGTTAATCCAAGAAACTCCGGTGTTCGAGTTGTGTGAAGTTCATATCGAACTTCGGGTAGAACAAAGAGGATTCCATGTTGTTTAAGAAGCAACTCAGCTTCCACCGGTGTCAGCCTCGTCGAGTAGCCATGGATGACATTCTCGTATGTGTAGAGCATGGATGCTGATTCGGAGACGGATTTTAGAGATGAATCGTACCATTGGGAGTGATGAGTGAAATTGTGTGGCATGCTGGACTTGTCCATGTGAATTATGTAAATTCTCTTGGATTTTTTGATCTTCCCTTCTGCTACGATGCATGCGTAAAACAAAATCAGAGCTACAGAGATTTCTGCAACTTTGATCTTCAATGGCTTCATCGCTTGTGTTTTCGGATGAATGAGAATGGGAGGAGAAGCAAAGGTGTGGGTTAAGAAATAGATTCTCTTGGAGTGAAGATTGCTTAGGTCATCAGTGGGGGTCTACTATGTGATGATTTCAGTCATTTCTTGTTTCAATGATAAATGTTCAGAGTTACACACACGCACGCATATACATTACCTGATGAACACTACTCGAGTGGATAATGATGAGCATACTTTATACTAGGGTAAACTATAAAGTTTGTCCCTTTTGTTTTCAGTCTATCTCATTTTAGTTATTGATTTTGAAAAAAATTATGTTTTGTTCACTTTTATTTTCGATCTACGCGGCAAGTTAGTGAAGATGATAAATTTAAGTTGACCCTAAAATTTATACAGTATATATTTGACCCTAAATTTTAGATAAAATATTAATTTAACCTCTAAATTTTATATAAAATATTAATTTGACCTCGAATCTAATCAAAGTCCTACTTATTGGTCGCCGCTCGTCACTTTTACTGATCACCGTCAGTTTTTATCACCGATCATCGTCAATTGTTTTTGCCAACGACCATTGGACCTCAAAATCTCCAATTCACTCTTTCTCTACCTTCTGAATTTGAATATGATATTCATCTCACCGGAAAAATTTCTTAACTTCACAAATCTAGTCTAGAACCCTTCAAATTCATTTAAAAATAAACGATGATAAAAATTTATCATTATATTTATTTAAAAATGAAAAAATATATATTCAAAAATCTAGATATATATCATAATATATTTATATTATAATGATAATAAATAATTTATATAAATTTTGGTAAATTATGTATTATTATTTTTTATATTTTAATTTTAATATAATTATAATATAAATTTTATAAAAAAAATATACCGAAAAGATTGGCATGGTTACGTATAATTTTTTCAAATATTTTTTAAATGGATCTTGATTTCCTTTTAAACAAATAAAATAACAAGATTTTATTTTTTGCTTGATCAATACAGGTAAAATAGATGGTCTGCATAGAGTTGGTGTAATTTTTTTTTCTTTTTTTTATTGGTGAATATGTGATATCAATATATCATATTACAAGTTTGTTTTTCTATCATTTATTGCATTGAGTCACTGTAACTGTGTTGAGTTTCTGCTTCTTATATATATAGTTGCTTAGGTTCAACTAAGTGGGTTGATAGTTGATAGAACAAAAGCATATAAACTCAATTAAAACTCATCGTTTTAGGTTTAAACGAGTTAGGGTTCAGCTTGTTTCCAAATCATGTCTTTTCATATTCACAAATCGAGTTTTTCAAATCATATCATTTAAAATTTATTTCATTTCAAAATTATGAATTTTTTTCTTGGGTGATCGGTAACGATGATGAGCGATGATCGAGTGTGGAGACTTTGATTGGATTTAGGGGTTAAATTACCATTTTATCTGAAATTTAAGGTCAAATTAGTATTTTATCTAATATTAAGGGATAATTAAAATTTAATCATTTTTACTAACGTTTCGTGTAATCAAAATATCGCAAGTTAACGATCCAATGATCGAAATATAGTAAATCAATAGAGTAAAATGGCCAAAAAAATATTTTTTAGAACCAATAACTAAAATAAGACAAACCGAAAATAAAATGGATTATCAATATAGTTCATCCTTTGTATTATATTTCTTACATAAAAGTTATTATTCTCTTCTAAAATGGAAGTTTCTTTAATTCTACTAATGGCCAGAAAACAGGAGATTTTCTGTTGCTTATTAGGAAAATGTTGCCATTAACGTTGATTTGAGTTGCTGAGCAGACCACCATATGAAATTCCTCGTAAAAATAGGCTCTGAAATGGAACGAAAGAGGTTGCTGCACTCAATGGCTAAGCCCCCACTTTACATTTCTGCAAGTGCTATCCGTGGCTAACATTTATGGTCCATATACTGTGAAAACAACTTTCATTAACTAATTAACTTGTTATTGCACTGCGTCTATATCGGCTGCTTTCTGTAAAACAATAATCATAATCAAAAAAAGAAAGAAAGAAAGATATGGACTCATAATTAATCAGAAAGATGAATAGAAAGAAAGGGTCTTAATCTGATGATGGAATTATTGCAAATGCTTAATCACAGCACACTCCAAACGTTTGTTACTCCCACTTTATCTTATCTTACACTATATTACCTTAGTTTAGTGGCACTTAGCTGGAGATGGACCCCACTCATGTATACTGAATTTTTTGTAATTTAAGGGGCTGTTTGATAAAATAAAATGATTAAACGCTCAATTATTCAATGACCTAAATGATTCAAAGGCTCTGTATGAATTAGCTATGAATGTGACATGTTGTTTGATAATGGTTCTGAATGTACAATCTGAATTATGAATATTTTCATTTTTACCTTCATATTGATTTATTATATTATAAGATATGATTGTTTAATAAGACAACATGTGAAAAAATAGGTATTATGGTAAAATACCGGGTGCTTAATGATTCAGAATGTACTTTAATGTTGAATCATTCAGCAGTGTTTTGCTGTTTCATTCAGCATAGTCTTCATTCAGAGGTGAGAATCAAACACGCTGAATGTTGAACGGTTCAGCATTCAGCGCTGAATGGTTCCATTCAGCAGTAAACAAACGGCCCCTAAGTCATATAATTCATGTCCACGAGGCTTTAATATAGTTTTACAAGATGGAATAATATGCATCTATTTTACTATTCCATCAATTAATGGATATTAAAAATTATAATTCAATAATATGAAAAACTTTTTTTTTATTAATATGGGGTGAATACAAGGTAGTATCTATTCAAATACTCTCAATAATTTGACATTAAATTCGTACACTCTTGTATATGTGGTGTTCTAATCCCAGACTTTAAGGGATAATAACAATCATTTAATCACTGAGGTCGCTTAGTTCGTACAATATGACATAAACTTCTTTTAAATATGTATATAGTATTATAATATTTTTATAATACATTGTTTTAATATATCATGAGTTACTTTTATATATATAATATGTAAGATTTTTTATAACGAATCTATTGAGTGATCTTAATGGTTAAAGAGAATGTTGTTTTCTTCTTAAAATTCTGAGTTTGAGCAGTTGTATCTGTAGGACATGTGTATTGTCAATGATTAAAAAAATTATAAATAGATACTAACTTTTAATCACCTTCAACTATTTAAAACAATTTTTTTATAACAATTCACATAATTTATAGTTAGATCAATAATTAATGTGTGCTTAACTTTATATAATTTATTTTAAAACTCAAATTTCATTGAATCTTTGATGTCGTTAGTTTGTAAGATGAGAGAAAATGTGATTGATAATATCCATTGTATTGATCATTAATTCAAGTAACAAGTTAATTATATTTGTACTTCATATTCTTTTATGAATTCGTATAAATCCTTTGTTATTTTTATTAGTATTTAACATTTAAGTATTTATATAATGTTTTTAGTGTTTAAAGCTAATTATTAGATAAATATTATTTTAAAATTTAGGCTTAAGGGTTATTTCGTCCTTGTAGTAGATTCAATTTATCATTTTCGTCCCTATGATATTTTTGTATCAATTTAGCACTCGAAGTTGTTTAAGTACATCATCCTAACCTCCGAAACCTGTTTTGATTAACATAATTGTTAGACTTTTGCGTATATGAATTAAGGGATTAGGTTTTTATAAAGAAGATTTTATGCCTTAAAAATGATTTTTTACTTTTAAATGTTTTTGATATTTTGTACCTTTATTTTTAGATTAACTTTAGTTGTTGCTAAAGTGCATACGAAAATAGTTCAAAGCGCATGAGAGAGGAAGTATTAGGGTTTTTTTTTAATAAATCGAGGTTAAATAATATAATATTTGTTCAAAAATTTCAACTATTTAACAATTAATGTTTATATCTCTACATCTGTGGTGCTCGACTCTTAAATCTCGAAGGATAACAATAATCTCTTAACTATCGAAGTCATTTAGTTCGTGTTATATTAAGAAAAAAATTATAAAGCTAGAAACCCAAAGAAAAAAGACATGTAATTCGTAATTCTTAAATCAAAGACATAAAACTGGAAGGAAAATATATGTTTAACCCCCTAAAGTTTTCAAAACTTTATTTAAACCATTATAATAAATATATAAAAATATGATAAATTATGTTTGGCCTCCTAAAGTTCTTTTTTTTTAAATTTAACTTTTTTGGACACATAAAAAGTTAAGAGCTAATTGCACTGTATGTCCTTAAACTATGATTCTCATTCTAGATTGATCTCCAAACCTTTTAACATTCCAATTTTATCTTTAAACTATAACTCTCATCTAAATTAATTCTCAAATTTTTTAATATTTCAAATTCATCCACAAAATATGGCCTTTATTTTACGCAGATCCCAAAAATTTTAAATATTCTAATATCATTCGCATCGTTATGCAAAATACAATATGATACGCATATATAATCCTTTATTGACGTGATTTGTAGTAACAATGTTTTTCCTCTTTAATAAGGACTTTTCCTCTTAACTATTCCTTGAACCAATAGGTTCCTTTGGTATTGGAAATTTGGTTGCCCAGTCAGCTAATCCTGTAAAAGCACACCAACATATGGCGTCTACAAAGTCTAATCGAGTCCAATTGCAAAGCTTCGAGCTACGCTCAACATTTGAGACTTCGAATTTAAATTCAAACCCAATCAAATTTTATGGTCATATATTGTATTTGAAATATGACGTGACATTAAAAAATAGTTATATTTAACTTGATTCAGTTTCATATCTTATTTATTGATCAAATAAAAAGGTAAATTACCCCAATAACTACTTTACTATATAATTGATTTCGATATAATCATCATGCTTTTAATCTTGACAATATAATTGTTGAAGGGGATGTCTCTTTTCATTGTGAATAAATTGATACTCATTATTCATTTTCATTCACTAAAAAAAATTTCTTTATACAATTTTTAATTTTTACACTCAAAATAAATTTTCTAATTCCGTCCCTAGATCAAAGATCAAACGTTTCATCATAGATCTAAACTAAGTTTAATCCAACCTGACTAGAACACGATTTTTATCCCGAACCTAATTTCTTACAACTGTTGGCCCAATTTTAAATTTTATCCCGACGATTGAAATGATCGTATGTTTCAATTAGTCGGTTGGATCCGATTTGACAATTGGGCTTCTATGTGTTATATTTTAGATTTCTATTATCCTATTTAATTTAGTAGCTTTGAAATCTTTAAAAAAATTTAAAAATATTTTTAATCACTTAAATATTAAATTTTAATAACAATCTTATCACTCACTTTTTAACTCCAAATATAAATGTTGAGTTGAAATATCTAGTGCATAGTGAAAATATATTGGGTGAAAGGAAATGGTAGATATTTTGCTTCTATCAACGTAGTCTTCCGCTCATCACCACTGTTCCAACGACACGTAACTCACTCCTCCAACACATACACCCACTGACGTTGACTGCCTTCCTCTACTCACTCTCCCACTCTGAATCTTGCGGTCAATACCACGCGACTGCTTCATGTGGCTCGCCCCTCAACAAGATCAATCCACGCGCCTCTCCAAAAGCGTGAGCAGAAACAAGCCTTGGAGGGCCCAATATGATAATACCCTCACGTGACTGTACGATTACAGAAGCGAAGCAACCAATTGATATTTGGCACGTGGGAAGGAGAGTGGAAAGCAGATTACCAGATTTCCCGTTAGAGGCATTGGATCCAAAGGCAGGTCCCAACTCCCAACGGGCAGGAGGCGACTCGATGACGTCATCCCCAGTATGCTTTTTTAAGGGTAAAGTACATAAATGATCCCTCTATTATAGGTAATTAACTTCTTAAGTCCTTTAACTATTAAAAATTATAAAATAATCTCTTGATTATAGGGCGTTATTTTGTTGAGCTCATATTATTAAAAGTTACAAAATAGTCATCAAATTATTCATATGTTCCAAACTCGTTTTTTTAGTTAAAAATTTGGCGATCTTTTGAACTAGACGTAATTCTACTAAGATATGATAAAATTTTATCATATAATCATTTGAGTCGTATTTTATAGATCAATTTTCCGTTTACATTATGGCATCAAGCCAATACTTAAAATATTATGTTATCGAGTTTGTACTTAAAAACAACAATGATGCTATTAAATATCATTAAAATATGATTTCATCATATTCTAATCAACAAGTTAATTTATAGTCCAGACGAGCATTAATTTTTTAATAAAAAATGATAAATTTAAAATATATAAATAATCAAATTATCATTTTATAACTTTTAATAGTTGAAATAATCAATAAAATATCACAATTTTTAATAACGATTTGTATTTAAAAAAAGGAAGCCATTAAAATACAAGTCAGGAGTGCTTAGGCGTCGCATAGGAGAGAGAAAAAAGAAGGGAAAAAAAAAGACAGAGACCGAAAGAGAAGGTTGTCTTTCGCTTTTAATTTTTCTTTTTCTTTTCAAATTTTGATTTGGTATTTGAATTTGATGGATTTTAATTCTTTTTTGGGGGAATTTGATTTGTTGCAGGTAAGTTAAATTCTGGTCCTTTTGATTTCTGGGAGGAAGTCTCTCTCTCTCTCTCTCTCTCTCTCTCTCTCTCTCTCCCCCCTCTCAGGTGGACGAAAAGAATGCAGGCCTTTGTTAGAATGACGCTTCCGGTTCGCAGAGTTTGGACCGGTGTCGCCGCCCGCATCGGCGTTCGTAAAAGAGGTAATTCTCAGTTCCCGACAATCTAATTAATTAAAAAAATCATTTTTTATGAACTTTTATTGTAAAGAAGAACAATTTTCATATTGGAATTACATGGGTTGTTTAAGCTTGGAATCTTGAATGTGGGTTGAAACAGGGCATATGAAGCTTCGGAAGGATGTGAGTTCGTGCGAGTACGAGGATGTGCGGGTGATGTGGGAGATGCTGAGCCGAATCGAAGCAGAAACCAATTGGTCCCCAAGAAAAAGAAAGAGAACACTGTCGAGTTGCTTAGAATGGGCAAGGCGAGCTCATTTCCTTTGTCGAAGCTTCTAAAAAACACAAGGTTTCACTTGTATTGGACAATAAAGAAAAAAAAGGAGAGAAAGGAGGGATTAGTCTGTGAGATTTTGCCCCTCTTCTTCCTTTCGAGTTTCTGTAGATATCAGTTTCAGCTGTCTTGTCTGCCACTTGTTATCTCCATGTAATAAACCCCCTGGTGTGTTCTGCTCGTCATGCTTCCATGTTTTTGTTATTACCCACCCATACCCATTTTTGAGCTTGAGATACAAAATCCAACACTTTGATGGCTTGTTTGAATTAAAAATTAAGGTGGGTGTGAATGATTGATCATATAATATGATGATTATCCGGCCTTAGGGTTTTAAATTAGGAGGAGTCGTTTTCATTTTGTGGTGAAAAATCAAAATCAAAATGGATTTAATTAAGATGGGTTCGTGTAACTAATCACTCGACGTTACACCAAATCATTCAAATTTCAAACGATCAAAACGGAAGTGGTTTTACTCTTTGTTGTGATGTGAAGGGGAGAAAAAGTTTGTGCTGTCATGGCTCTTGTCACCGTCGGTTTCAGTTTCAAATCAATTCCACCACGATTACCCTTCTTCTTTTTGTACCAGAGCGTCATTAATTGGATACAAAGGGTCTATTTGGATGATAAAATTGATTTTGATAATGACGGGATTTGAATTAAATAATGAGGGGATAAACGGTTTAATTTTGAAACAAATAGGGTCTAATAATAATTAAATCATAAAAAATAAGAGATTAAGGGTTTAATATCACAAACTTTAAAATTCAAAGGTCTTAAAAAGCAATTAAATCAGATAAATTATAGTCAAAGTTTAATTTCATCAACTAAAAAACTGATAGTGTCTTAAAAAAATAATTATACCACAAAATTATGAGAGAGATAAGTGCTCAATTGCAGTAGTTTCAAAACTACCAATGATTTAAAAGGTATGTATACCATCAAAGTCGAGTTTCATACTATCTTTGATTTTTCAATGATACAACATTTTCTTCCAAATCCTTACATGGAAAGGTAGAGAAAGAGAAAATGAGTTGTATATAGTTGTTTAGTGTTTTATGAATTTTAGGGTTTGAGTTAAATTGTTTTAAAACGAGTTCATCAACATCTTGAGTGGGTGGATGCAAAAGCTCTTGGGTTAGAATTATAGATGGCGCACGTTTACGGAATTCTCTGGGCGCACGTTAGCAGGGCTAATGGAACCTGAGTCTCTCGTCGCTTCGCCGGAATTCTTGTTTGTTCTTTTTTCGATTACAAATCTACTGGTCTTCTCTAATCTCTTCACTCGATTATATCAATGGATTGGCGTAAATTATTTGGGAGTCAAGCTAATCAGGAGCTTTCTTATTTTCCCCCAAAATCGAATGATAGGGTTCTAATTGTTCAACCTCCTCCTGAGGTTTTTGAGGCAGGAACAGCAGAATGGAAGTCCGCTCTTGTTGGGCAGTTCCTCGGGTCAGCACCAAATTTCCTTTCTCTGAAAAAAGTTATTGATAATCTCTGGAATCAGGCTTCGAAGGGTGCTTCCGTTCAGGTCAATCTTGCTGGAAATAATCTATATATTTTTTCTTTCAGCTCTGATTCTGCTAGGGATTGGGTCCTTGAAAACGGACCATGGCATATTCTTAATAGGCCATTAATTCTCAGAAAATGGGAGCCTAATCTTCAAAGGCTTAACTTTGATCTGTCTCGCCTGCCTTTATGGATTCACCTGTACAATGTTCCTCTGGAATTGTTTACTAGGGAAGGACTTAGCTACATTGCTAGTGCTCTAGGTAACCCTATTTCCATGGACTCTGTAACTGCTACAAAGACTAGGCTAGAATTTGCTAAAGTTTGCATTGAGATAGGTGCTAAGGAGGAAATCCCAAAAACAGTAGAAGTGGTCATGGCTAATGGTCAGACCACTACCATTTATGTTGAAATTCCCTGGTATCCTAGCTACTGTAGAAGGTGTGAATCCTTTGGTCACACTGATAAAAACTGCTCTAATAAAACTTCTTCAGCTCATTCCTTTACTAAAGTTTGGAAGAAGAAATCTGTCTTGCCAAATAATAAAGAATCTAACTCCTCGGAAGGAATAGAAATCTTACAGGAACCTAATTCAGCCTCTTTCCTTCCATTGGAAAAGTCTGACCTTTCACAGAATTTCAATAATTCCCCAAATAACAAGTTTGATCTTAAGGATTTAGATTCTGAGCTTCCTGTTAAGATTCCTTCTCCAGTTCAAACAACTTCCACTTCTAAAAATGAACAAAGTATCCAATCTGGTGGAGAATCTTCTGCTTTGCCTCGTCTTTCTACTAAATCTGTAGAATCTGTTAAAGGGGAACTTTCAACTGTTCAAATCTCAGCTAAGGATATTGTAGCAGATCCTAACCTTAAAAGAGGTAGAGGTAGGCCTCTCAAAGCTAAAACTAAGGTTGCACTAAAAGGATCTGCTAACCGTTTCAAAATTCTAAACACTGTCGATGAAAACTCTCCTTCTGTTGAAGTCCAAGGTAGAAAACCTAGGCCTGCTGCCTCAGGGGTTGCAAATCTACTTAAGGAGCTTAAATTAAAAAAGAAAGAGCACATTGTTAAAGCACAAAGTTCTGTAGATAGTGAACAAGGGGATGACCCCATCACTCATTCTCAATGATCATTTGCTTTTGGAACATAAGAGGGTTGAATAATCCTCAAAAACAGTCTAAAGTTCTTAACAGGGCCAAACTCTACAATATTGACATTCTTTGTTTGTTGGAGACTCGGGTTAAGACTGAAAAAGCTTCTAATATCCTTCATTCTAATTTTGGGGATTGGAATGTGATTACCAACTATAACTCTGCTACTAATGGAAGAATCTGGGTTTTATGAAAGAAAAATATTGACATCTCATTCTGCCACTCTACTTCTCAAAGCATCACTGTTAAGTGCATTTTCAATAATGAGTCTTTTATCATCACAACAATATATGGGACCAATAATGGCCTTTCTAGGAGACTTCTTTGGCAAACTCTAAGAGATCTTGATCTCTCTTTTGGCACTTTCCCTTGGATTCTAGGAGGAGACTTTAACACTTATCTCGACCCTAAGGAAAGTTCTGATTTTGATCTTCTAGGGCCTTTCTATTCTTCTGATATGAAAGATTTTCATGATGTTATTTTTGATCTTCAGCTCTGTGATCATCCTTATTTTGGCCCTACTTTTACTTGGAGTAACAAGCAAAAAGAAAATTATCTTGCAAGAAAACTTGACAGAGTGCTTATTAATCCTCTATGGTCTTATTCTTTCCAAAAGTCTTTTGTTGAATTCACTGCTCCTGGTCCTTCTGATCATTGTATGGCACTTGTCTGGTTAAGTAAAGAGACCCAAGTCAACCACCCTAAACCTTTTAAATTTTTTAACTTCTGGGCAAATCATCAAAATTTCCTTTCTGAAGTTCAAAATTCCTAGCAGCAACCTTCAAAAGGTAACCCTATGCAGAGGCTCTTTCAAAAACTCAAACGGTTGAAACCTTGTTTGCAGTCCTTAAACAAGGATTTTTACAGCAATATCTCTGTTAGAGTTAAACTTAAGAAAGCTGAGCTTGAGAATACACAATTATCTACTCTTAAGGGCATCAGTCCTATTGAAAGTGAACTGAATGTTCAAAAGGAGTTGATTACTCTTGAAGAAGCTGAACATTTGTTTCTAAAACAGAAAGCTAAAGTCAATTGGATAAAAGAGGGTGATAGGTGCACCAAGTTCTTCCATTCTGCTATTGCTAACAAACATAAAAGAGAGACTATCAGAGTTCTTATTAATGAACAAGGCCAAAAACTGGAATCTTTTGATGATTTAGCCTATGAAATTTTGGATTTCTTCAAAGGTCAGCTTGGTACTGTTGATCATTGTGTTCAAAAAACTGATCCCCTCTTCTTGAAAAATCTGCTTCAAGTTAATCTGCCCTCTGAAACGGCCACAGATCTTACTAAAATTGTCACTTCAGAAGAGATTAAAGAAGCAATCTTCAATCAAGGAAATGACAAATCTCCTGGTCCGGATGGGTTCACTCCTTTCTTTTTCAAGAAAACATGGAACATTAATGGTGAAGATGTTATCAATGCTATCAAATTTTTCTTCAAGGAAACCTTTCTTCTGCCTGCCTTCAATTCAACAATTATTGCCTTGATCCCAAAGATCCAAAATCCTAGCAAAGTCAAGGATTTCAGACCAATTTCTTGCTGCTCTGTTGTGTACAAAATTATCACTAAAATCCTTGTAAAAAGGATGACTAAGCTGCTGCCAGACATTATTTCCCTTAACCAGACTTCTTTTGTAAGAGGAAGAACTATAATTGATAATACTCTCCTAGCCCAAGAACTTGTAAAGGGCTATGGAAGGAAGATCATTTCTCCAAGGTGTGCTCTTAAAGTTGATCTTCAAAAAGCATTTGATTGTCTTCACTGGGACTTTATTTCAGCTACTCTAATTGCTATTGGTCTGCCAAACATTTTCATCAACTGGATTGAAGCTTGCTACAAGGAAGCTAGATATTCTATTTCCTTAAATGGTAGCTTGATAGGATACTTCAAAGGCCAAAGGGGGGTAAGGCAAGGAGACCCTCTTTCTCCTATTTTATTTGTTCTTGCCATGAATATCCTCTCAAAGATCCTTAACATTGCTGCTGCCAGAGGAATCTTTGGTTATCATCCAAAATGCAAAAAAAATTGGACTAACACATTTATCATTTGCAGATGACCTTTTAATTTTTTGTAAAGGGAACATTGACTCTGTTATTGGTATTCTTACTGTTCTTCAGCATTTCTATTGCATGTCTGGTCTTAAGCTCAATGTTAATAAGACAGAACTGTTTGCTGCTGGTATTTCCCATAGAAGTCTTGAGGCTATGAAATGTATCTCGGGGTTTAAACAAGGTTTCTTGCCTGTAAGGTATCTAGGGGTTCCATTAGTCACTCGGAAACTGAAAATTCAAGATTGTCAGCCCCTTATTGACAGTATCAAATCTAAATTGCATCTCTGGTCTGGAAAACTGCTCAGCTATGCTGGCAGATTTAAATTAATAAAATCTGTTCTTTTTAATGTCTCCAACTACTAGTGCAGACAATTCATGCTGCCCCAATCTGTTATTAAAAGAATTGACCAACTCTGTGCAAGGTTTCTGTGGAAGGGTTCTGACCAAGCTGCTGTTGGAGCTCGAATCAGTTGGAATTATATATGTAACCCCAAATCTAAAGGTGGCCTCGGTTTTAAAAATATCAAAACTTGGAACAAGGCATGTATGATTCAACTCATACGAAACATTCTTGTTGTAGAAGGTTCACTTTGGGTTGCTTGGATTAAACTTTATGTGATCAAGAACAAAGATTTTAATGAATTGAGTGAAAGTCCTACTAACAGCTGGGGTATAAACAAACTGATAAAGCTAAGGAATGAGGCTCTCCCCATTCTCAATGCAGGTGTTTCGAAGACAAAGAAAATATGGGATGAAATCAGAGAAAAGCATAATAAGGTGCCATGGCACAATGTGGTTTGGTTTCCCCTCCATATCCCCAAAGCAAGTGTGATTACTTGTATGGCTATACTTGATAGGCTTCCAACTCGAGCTAGACTCTCTCGGATGGGAATATCAACTGATGGATTATTTGTCCTCTGCAAGGAGGAAATTGAAACTAGGAATCACTTGTTTGCTGACTGTAACTTTGCTAAAAACCTGTGGAACTCTATATTGCAGCTCACTCATTTGCACAAACCCCACACGTCATGGGAGGAAAGACTTGAATGGTCTTGTAGAGAATGGAAAGGTAAATCTCTCATCTCCACTGTTTTGAAGCTTTCATGGAGCATATTTATCTACCTGATTTGGGAAGAAAGAAATAGAAGAATCTTTCAAAACAAAACTAGAGATGTGGATCAACTATTGAAGATCATCAAGGAGTTAGTTCAAATTCATCTTGTAGGTAGAAATATCAATAGACTTGATGATGTTAATTTTATTCTCTGTAGCAACTGGAGTATAGACTAATCTGTGGTTGTACATAACTGGTATATTCCCTTATTGGGATTTATTTTTTGTAGCATGTAATGCTTCTTTGGATAATAAAATTCAATTTATCAAAAAAAAAACATCTTGAGTGGTAAGATAATATGTTGGAAATCGTCATTACAAAGATGAAACTAAAAAAAATTTATGTTTAGAGGAAGAAGATTAAAAAAATCTTGTGGATGTCATGTGAATAAAAACCAACACACAAGCCAAGCTTTTTCTGCAGGTACTGAAATTCCATGAAAGTGCATTTTTCTCTCTATTATTTGGCAAGTTTGGAAACGTCGAAATTCTACCATCTTCACAAGCCAAGCTTTATCGAATGATTCTCTCCTTCATCTAAGCAAGTATTAGGCTGCTTATTATAGCTTTGTTTCGCCTCTTGGTAATGGTTCTTCATTCCCCCATCTATAGGAAGAAATTCAATGGCTACCGGCTCCATCTAGATGGGTTACCCTCAACACCGATGGTCTTTGTAATGGCCATATATCTTATACATTAGTCCTTTGTGATGGCCTTTGGCCCTTTTCATTGGGGAAAAAAATAGATGAATCATAAAGGAGTAACTATTTTCCACAGAGGTAAAAGATTATTGCACGAAAAAACAGTGAATTTTGAATCACATCACTTTACAATGTTCCTCGTACTTAAAAGGGAACAAGTGCTATACTCTCCGTTAATTCGAAAAAGATTCGCTTGAAGCATACACACTGTGATGTAAAACATGGGACAATTTGACCTCAGCTCATTAAGTGTAACACGTCTCCATCATGTATTTAAAAAGGAACAAGTGCTATACTCTCCGTTAATTCGAAAAAGATTCGCTTGAAGCATACACACTGTGATGTAAAACATGGGACAATTTGACCTCAGCTCATTAAGTGTAACACGTCTCCATCATGTATTTAGCCACACGACTCCCTAATATTTGAAATATATAACAAGAAGGCCATTATGAAAAAAAGACTTTAGAATGGATTATGGTCGAGCAATGACCTTTCGTCCATAACATAAAGAGTAAACCATTTAATCGTCGATCATTATTCGTTAAATAAGGAATGCATGATAAGTTTTCATCCAAGCCCGTCTAGCTCAGTCGGTAGAGCGCAAGGCTCTTAACCTTGTGGTCGTGGGTTCGAGCCCCACGGTGGGCGTTCTTATTTTTATCTGTAGTAATTGGTAAAATAGGCCATCGATTTTGAGCTCATTTGTCGAGGCTACACGATAATTGATTGTAGTGGCGTTTTATGCGACTGTCTTCCAAAAGGTCTGATACAGAGGTGTATGACTCTTAAGAATTTAATTTGAATTTCTCTCTTATTTTATGCTTCAAGTTTGCATGCTTTATTATCACAACATTCATAGGAATTCACTCTGTAATTTGGCAGCAGTAAATGTAGCATGGAATCATCTTTAATATATCATTGTTTCATGTGATGTTAAATTATGAGTAAGCTGCCTGACATTTGTCTTGCTCTTACTGCCTGGAACTTCATATTTTAATTCAAAGACTCAAGAACAACCCTGGCAAACAAAATTGAGTTGAATTATGCTATATGAAAAAAAAACACGGACAGAGTCTTCTTGGTAGAACTGAAATTATTCAGGCCACTTCTGCTAGAGAGCTTGGCACTCTGGCATTTTGGTTATAATTACTTTTGTGGTATAGAAATCTGTAGCAAGCAGCATAGTTGTTTTGTGGCTTAAAACAACGTTTGATCATGTTAAAACATGATGAAAAATCCTTTGTCATCATGTTCTTATAACAGAAAAGTCATCAATGATGCATGGACAGCCACCTCGAATCTTTTTTAACAATCTCTTGTTTCTCAGGTTACTTGCAATTTATGTTTTCAATTATCTTTCATTGAAGTTTGTAAAAATGAGGATGAGGTCTTTTGTCATCATGTTCCTATTACAGAAAAGCCTCTATAATTCATGGACTAGTACCTCAAAACTGCAAGAATCTGTTACAGTTGGTGAGGCAAAATTTGAAGCTGATTTCCAACCTCAAGTGGCAAGTAAGAACCATATCTACCTAGGGGATTTCGAGTCATGGTGAGTGTTTTTAGCCATGACGGAACACAATGGAGGCTAGTAGGGCCATGCTCCCCTCTAAAATTTGAAAAATTATAATTTAAACCATTAAAATTTTTAAAATATTTAATTTAGCCCCAACAAAATTTTAGAAATTCATATTAATCTTTATTTTTTTTATTATTCTTAATTAAACTCCTCTCATGATTTTTTGAAATTCTCATTAAGCCTCTCAAAATATTAAAAACTTTAGTTAGACTCCAATCTTTTTGAAAAAAATGTAAACTGGACCCTTCAAAAATTTTAAAAACTTTAATTTAAACCTCTATTTTAAAAAAAAAAAAAAGTTATCCCCAAACTCTATCACCAAATTCCACCACTAATTCTTAGGATGTGTCAAGTTTTTCTAATTTCTTAATTTTTTAAGGGATCCTCGCACATTGATTTTGTAGTTCCAATTTCATGTTTAAGTTATTTTTTAGGTATTCAACTCGAATTCACTTCAAAATATATTTTGTAAGTTTTTATATTGAACTCTCAATTTACTCATTAATTCCTTTTATTTTTACTATGCATCAGAAGATTTAGAAATCTTCTATAAATGAAAGAGTTAATCTTACGAAGTAAAGTGGAATATGAAGACAGACTCTCTAACTCAAATACTTATTTATAATCAGAAGATTTTAGTTGTTCTCGATTGTACTGATGATAATTTATAAATCTATGGATACTCTTTTCTTCTTCTGTTGTTTTGATCGAGCCCTGACTTGATCGAGTTATGAGAGAGGTTTTAACGAGATCAATTTCCTTTCAAAAATATTTCCATATCCGCACCCCTAAACAAGGAGGTTGAAGATGTCTTTACCATCAATTTCAACGACGACTTCCTTGTACTCTCAATCCCAAGCCAACGTAAGTCTTTGATAGACTCCCCATAATTTTGCATCAAGAATAGAATAAACACACATATCTAATCATACAACCATACGAAAAATTTTATTTTTTTATAATTATTTAAATATAAAATTCGCAAGTCTCGACTAATCTCATAATAATATTTCGTTTAAGTGTTGATGCTATGATTATATGTCATATATATGTTACGTATAATATATGTTTTTTTAAATACTTTTAATATTTTTAATAATTTATTATTTTATAGTTTGTGATATATTTTTAGTTTTCATTAGATTTTTAATATTTTTAAAAATGTGAATATCCCCGCAACAACTTCTGTTAATTCTAAGGCAAAAGGCAAATCATCTCATTTGGTTCACAAATCTGCTCTTATTGTTCTTGGTCTGAGAAACACCATCACAACGCCTAAAAAGGCTGCTTCATCTAGCTATGCTACTAAAGTACGGAATCAATTATCAAATCTTAATCCGGCCAAGCATTCCGCGATAGAGTTGTCTCCTTCCTCTGTCCCTATTGTTCTTTCACGTAAATCTTTAGTGGATAAACTACCAATCAACAATAATAATACTTCTTTGGCTACTGCTCCAACTGTTTGGGGGTCTCCCCGTCTGCTATTGTTCCACCTCCTGTGGAAACGACTGAATTAGTTAATGAGTTGATGTCTCATGGCTGTTCGGCCATGGTAGAATGATTTCCGAGTCTTCTGGCTCCTCTCTTGCACTCTTCTTTTTGTCTATGGAGATCTTTGGATGGAACAACCAAGGGTGCGGAAGCCGTAACTTCCTCCGTATCACTAAATAGTATATACGTGATTTTCGGTCTGATGTTTGTGTCAAATGCACACTGTATCCCAAGCAGAAGAGGTTGGTTCGATCCTCCCATCAAAATCAATTTTCTTTTTTTGACGAATTCCTTTGTTGTTCTTCAAGCCCAAGCCCCTGAACTTTCAAACATAATACCTTGTACCTTCCGAGTTCTTAGTTCGATATGAACTAGAGATGAGAATTTGATTTTCAATAGCTTGCCAACATGGTTGTCATTAAACCATAACTAGAAATCATGCAGATCTACTGGACGAGAAGCATCGGATATAATCAACAGTCAATCAGATAAAATATGAGTACATTTAAAAAAATATTTCTAAATAAATTCGATATTCAGAACCTATTAATTAGATTAAAATACTAAACTTAGTTTAGCTTGGATTGACTCGACTCGAATCGATTTAAACTAGACCAGTTTGGACTAGACCGGTTTAATCCGATCAAGGTTTGGCTTGGGTTAATGGGTTTTAATAAAATTAGCCTAGATAATAATTGGGCCTAAAGTACAGGCCCAAACATGCAGCCTGGTTTGAGCGGCTCTGGTTTGGGTGAAGATACAGGCGCGTTATGGGTAGGTTCGGATACAGGTCGAATAGACCTAGTTTCCAAAAGGTTTCCAAGCAGTGGAGCAAACCCATGGGCAAGGGCGGTGCAACGTCGACAAAGGTTAGAAAAATGTAAAACAATTCATATTTACAAAAAATGAGATTTTAAGACTCTTATCAGGCTCGATTTATAATGGTGAAGCAAAGGACGTATCTAGGGGTGGGCCTACCTAGGCCATGGCCCACCCCATGTCCCAAAATATAAAAAACACTAGTATATAATTTAAATAAAATTATATATAAACTATGTTAAAAAATTATATTAGTCTGGTTGATATATTTTTAGATTGATTTTAAATATTTATAGTATTATATTTTTAAATTAAAAAATAAATAAAAATTATGTTAGATAAAAAAATTTAGACATAATGGGAAAATTAACTCCCAATATTTATTAAAATAGTCATTTTAGCCCTAATTTTATTTTTTGGAGCATTTGGACTCCCATCGTTTCATTTTAAGATAAAAACGTCTCTAACGTTTGACTGAATAGTTAATTTGACTATTATTTTTTTCTAGAGCATTTAAGCCCCCAATGTTTCATTTTAGAGTAAAAAAAGACTCTTATTTTATAGCGTTAATCATTTGTTAACTAAAGTTTTCCATCTACGGAGGGGCATTTTTGCCCCAAAATGAAACGTTGAGGGTCAAAATGCTAAAAAAAGAGAATAGAAGTGAAGATAATCATTTTGGTAAATGTTGGGAGGGCTAATTTTAGTGTTATATCAATTTTTATTATATATATTGGCCCACCTAATAAAATTTTTCTGTATTCGCCGTTGAATAAGAAGAGATATAAGATCCTGAGAACAAAATACCTATAAAATATAAAATATAAATATTTAATATTTAATATTAAGATTCTTAAATTACAAAATTGGATTTCAAAATATAATTTATCATTTTTAAAAAAATAATCTGAAAAACACACTTTATTCATAGTATCTTTTATTTTAATTAATAAAAAAATTCAAATATTATTGTAAAATAATAATTAAAAATAATAATTAACTTTTTATGGATGTTTGAAAAATACTTAGAAATATAAAAATGTTTAAATAGTATGAGAGAGTTGTTGTTTACCGGAGATGTCTTAAATGAAAGTCGTCATCTTTTGCCAGCAATTTCTTTTATTTTTCTTTTAAAATTTGAACGATAAAAGAAGTTTTTAAGTGAGAAGAGAAAAGGATTGATATAATTTTAAGTTTAATGTTTAAATTTTCAAAGTATAATAATAATATTTGAAATTTAATAAAACAAAGAAAGAAGAAACTTTCTAAAACTTAATAAAAGAAAATGCATAATATTTTTTATAGTAAAATACAGAATATTAAATAAAAATAATGTAGACGACTGGATATATCCAAGCTATCAGCTTATAGATAAAACACATACACAAACTCTTAAAACCTGAATCATAGAACAAACATATAGAGTGTTAAAACCAAACCAAGCTTAATCCGAACCGACCCAACCATCCAACCAAAATCAGTGCACTTAAATTACGAAGATCTACAACAAAGACTGCCCCATACCTGTTGTCATTCAAGACCTGAACCATCCCAACAATGTTGACATTGAAGTTTCAATAAAAAAGCACAGCATTACAAGCTGCAATTGCTCCAACAACTAGATCAAGACACAACACTGAAAGAACATATACAATTATAGTCATCATTCATATAAATTTAAGAACTAGAAATTAGAAAAACAAAAGGACTGAAGAAACATATTTGTGAACAAGTCTATCAGGTCGTTTAACGTACTAAAAGGATAATTCCTAGCTGAGATTACTAACACAACACCCAATGGTTCAGATACAATTTCAGCAGAAGAGGGAAATGTGATCAATGAAGTTTTGGCCTGCAAAAAAGGGCATGTTGATCATGTTCAAATCTTCTAAATGTCAAGAAGAAACCTTAATGAAAGTTTCCACCCAGTCAACAATATCCATGAAATTTACCTTCTCTGGCATCATCCAATGCTTCATTTTCTCGAGTGCCACTGTACATGAATTCTTTACAATTGCTATTTGCAATGTAAACCAAGTCCACATCAGAGGTTCATATGGGCCTTCTCCATAGTTCTAGTTTTCTAACTAGTGACACATTAGGAGCTAAACTAACAGGCGCAGCATGAAAAATACAAAGATATCAACTATCAAGAATTACACAAATTTAACTAGTGAAAGACAATTCCAAATAAACTTAAACAAACTAGTCACAGTCAAATTCTATAATTTGAATTATAAATAATGAATTAAAAAAACTTAAACAGTTTTTTTATTGGATGTTCAAGTAGTGTTATAAATATTTGTGAATGTTAATTAGGAGTAGAGTTTTATATAATATCGACTTTTTATCTTTATAAATACATATTCTTCTCATTATCTTCGTATCTGTTTCTTCTTTGTTCTTATGTTTGCCTTCTTTCTTTATTTCAAAACAAAGAAGTCTTCTCCTCTTTACCGATCATGACTTGGTTTGTTTCCATCACTAGAAGGTATGGTTTCCTTGTTTTGATTTACTTTACTTTATACATAATTGTTTTTATATAAAATATTTGAAGCGTTTGATATTGTATTTACACTCTTTTTTCCAGGTCCACTGAAATAAAAAAGGTGTTTGAGAAAACTTATGATCGGGGTTGGATTATTACATTCCTTATAGCAAGCGGAGGTTTTGGTGCATTTTCGTATCTTTTTTTATTAAATTTCGAATCAGATCTGCGAGATTATCACAAGAGGTTCCGAATTTTGCTGTTGATTTCCGAAATAGTGATTTATATCCTATTCGTCGTGGTTGATGTTTTGGCGATCCTTCTAGCGGGCTTGCGCTCACTTGGGTATGCTTTTAATTACACGCTTTTTAACAAGTTAAATAACAGTGCGGATCCTGGTTTTTCTGGGACACGAGAAATTAGACTGTCGATTTGGTTAACTGCTCCGGCATGCATCGTATGTTGGATGTTGGTGCCGTTGTCGGGATGGCTGCTTTACTATGTTGTGCATAAGGTGGTGATTCTTTCGTTTCAAGATCATATACTTCATATGTACGATCCCCGCATTATGGCTTGCTCCTTTGCCTTCTCCATCCCCTTTGTTTCCGGTTTTTTCTTTTCCCTTTGTAACCTTCAGGAAATTGGTGAGAGATACTTTGAAATCTCGAGCAATGTCGGAAGCATTCAACCCAGATCTTCAGATATTGAGAACGGTCAATCAAATTCTTCAAATGCTGAGAGCACTTTAAATGATCAGAATGTTCAACCAAAATCTTAAGAATTGAAAGCATTCAATTCAAATAGTATTAGACCAATTGTGAAGCAGAGTTTTAGCAAGATGGTGGATGTTCTCGTTGGAATTCCGCAGCAGTAATGTCTAGACGGGCCGAAGATATACGTTCAATATCTAAATTATCACTTTTTTTTTTTGTTTTTTATTTAAATTTTATTTTTTTCAAAATCATATTAATGTTTAGTTTAAATTTTAATTTGATATTTCAACTTAAAAACAACATTGATGTGACATGTCATGTTAATTTTTTTATCTTTTTAATTTTCATATCACATTTCTTTTTTTTTTTTGTCAGTATTTTTAATTAAATTTATTCAACCAATTAAATGGTGACATGTACATTACATATGAGAATAAAATAAAAGAATCTCAAGAATAATTCTTAGACAAAAAGTTCTTAATCGGGTAAAAATGGAGAGTTTGAGTTTCTGACAGGTAAATTATTATTTTATTTGTAACAATTATTATTCATTTGTGTGTCCATGGTTCACTCTTAATCCTATTTTTCCGTAAAATTACAATTTTAATCTTTATACTTTTGTTTTTTACAATTTGGCCCCAACTTGATTTTTTTTTCTGATCTCAAACATCCATGTAATTTATTGCTAACAAAACAGTTGTGATTCTGATAAATGATCCCAAGAAACATACATTTATGTCTCATCTAAATAACCATAAATTCCTTGTAGTCTTACAAATCCAACGTCCATCGCTACATTAGGTCATCAAACAAAGGATGGTAACTAATCCTCCTCCACAATTACTAGAATTTTGTTGAAAAACTTAAAAATTTTCACCCCTGTTGTTTTGATTCAATCACCTTCTTGGAAAAGGATGGTAAACAGAATGCAGCCGAATGAATCTCGGAGTTATAAAACTTTAGAGGTCGTTTTGATTTGTCGCAGATATCATCTGTCTATAGGATTCACCGGATGCTTGAAGTCAAAAGGAGGTCCCTCAGTCGAGCAAAGCATGAAACCAATCACCCCGCTTGGGTATGTAGGAACAGTAATCCATGCATAGTTAACAGAGCCTTTGAAGATTTGGCGACAGTTTGCTACGATATCTTCAATTATGTGCATATGTAGCCAGATACTTTCTGCCTGAGTACAGACAACTCCACCTGGACGAAGAGCCTTTGCCACAGCCTCAAAAAAAGGCTTCTCAAAGAGCTCTTGAGCAGGACCATCATAAGTACCTGCTGAAACAGCCTTAAAAAATGCAACGCCATCACCAATATGAAGTTTCACACGGGGATCATCATATCCAACAGCCACTTCAGGGAAAAATTGTTTAGAAACATCGACGACCATTTTGTCAACTTCACAGATGTCAATTTGTTCAACAGAAGAATGACGAGAAACTTTCCGGAGAACTCCACCATCACCACCACCAATAACCAAAACCTTCTTAGGGTTTGGAATGGAGCAAACACTCATTTACGGAAAAATTCTACGGTGTACGTCGGATTGATGAGTCTATGATAGATGAGGATTGATGGTCTTGCTAGTCTTAGTAGGCGTGTCCCTTCCGTGCATGTTAGGATCTCCTTAGAGTACTGTTGTTGTTTATCAACTTTCTCTAAAAGTTTTATTTGTTAGACTGTTGCGATATTTCAAGGAGTTCAAAGAAGGTTGATGCTAGCCTCTTCTTTCTACTGTCTCATGCTAGTATATCGGGGTCATTCGATTGACTGGGGTCATTTGATTGCATAGGGCGATGCTTGTGGTTTGATATTATATTTTAGCATTGCGGCTTGTGTTAAGTGTGGTTCTTCAATGTTCAAAATTGGTTGGCATGTGCGAAAGTCTTCGAAAGACCATGATCTTATGTTGGTGATACTCGTGTTCTACAGAGGTCTTTGATGACCATGATTTTAGGCTGTTAGTGCGATATTTTCTTTCTCGAGTCTAGTTGAATGATTGAATTAAGCTCCTTACATGCGATCGAATGTGCCTTAATAGGCAGTGCAAATTCAAGCCTAGTGGTAACAACTTGTTTGGTGAATTGCTCTTGGTTTCTCTTGGCTTCTGTCTTATTTTCATTTAATTGCTGTTGTCGATAGGTTATTGTTAGTTTTGTACACTATATTGCAGAGGAGTGAGGTGTAGTTTTATATAGGCATTGGTTTGCTTCTTGGTGGTGGCTTTCGGTCCTAGGAGTATAATTCACAGGGGAGTGGTTGGCTTAGTTGGGTGATGTGTTTTTTTGGTGTATTTATTTTTGGATCTTTTTTCATGTATTGTCGGCTTAGTTAGGAGTATAAATCCGAACCAGATCCAATCTAACTCGAATAAAACCTAAACCGAATGTATTTCTAGACTTGAAATAATTCGACCCAAACCCAATCTAAAAAACCCGTTTGCAACCTCTACTTTTATTTCTTATAAACTATTACTATAAATATATCGTTTTTATAAATATATTTTCATAGATTAGGCCATTCTATAAAGTCATTTTTAAATATAAGTATATAGCATTTTAAATATTATTGTATGTTATATTTATGCTCTTTTCTAGTGTCATACTATAAACTCACTTTTATTTTAGATTGTATCAAATTTGAGCTCGGTTTTTGTTTTAATTTATTTTTTAGATTTAGGGTTTTTCTAGTTCACATTTTTTTCAAACTTGGAGTTTTGAATTTTAAAATCAGTTTAGATGAGATTAAATTTAATTTCAAAGAGTGATTGATTGAAGGAACGGTTAGAAACCTTTAACCCTTTAAAATTTTTAAGTTATCATATATTTTAGATTTTATATATATATATATATATATTTATCAATAATATACGTTTATCCTTAAAATTTTATAAATTCATTTCTAATTAATTTTGCATTCGTCCCGACTCTCAAATCAGCTCAAACATACTTTCAAGTTTAATTTTTTTCAGTTCTATTTACGTTTCATTTTGATACATTATTTATTGATAAATCATTTATTTGGTAATAACATAAGTTGAAAAAAAAACACACACACATGATTTTATGGAAGGCTAGCAACATAATTTGAATCCTTCATCTTTTTGGTTGATCAAATATGAAATACACACATATATATATATATTAAATCACTAACTACGGCTCATTGCCATTTGGCTTTAGGCTCCGAAGGCCTTCGTCCCCACCAACCAGATTGTAACTCATCCCTTGCATGCAACAGGAGACTACCAGCTAACACGTGGACGACCGCCAAAATCAACCGAATGAAAATCCAAAGGCTAAAAGCGGGCAGTGTCGTAATACGGAAGGGCCAAACCGATCCTGATAGGTGTAGCCACGCATGGCCTCCAACGCCGCAGGCGTTTGTAATCTCCGAGGGCGTTTCTGATTGGCCTATGAGCGGTTCAACGTTTTGAGTGTGGGGACTGGGATCCAATTCAATGTACCTTATTTGCTTTTGTTTGTTT